>NC_079190.1:224225272-224535484 GCF_029499605.1 Hyla sarda
TTTTATAAAAAAATTGGGAAGAGGGGGTTGATTCAAACATTTATTAGGGGAGGGGCTTATTCACATTTATTAACTTTTTTTTTACACCCGCATAAGGGGCTATAACATGCAATCTTGCAATTGCATACATTGTTCAGTGCTGAGTTTGGCTTAACATTGATCAGTGTTATCTGTGCTCAGCTGCTCCTACCTGTGGAGGCTGGAGGCAGCAGAGGATCACCGATCAGACATTGATTAGGCAGGTAAGGGCCCTCATGTCATCCTTTCAGCTGACCAGGACATCGCAATTTCATTGCGATGGTCCCAATCAGCTCCACTGAGCTGCGGGGATAATTTTGAGTTCATTTTAGATGCCACGATCAACTTTTATCATGGCTTCTAAAGGGTTAATTCCTGGCACCAGTCCGATTGGCGATGCCCGGCATTAACCCATGGTTCTGGCAGTTGATAGCCGTCAGGACCAACCGGTTTGAAGTGTGCTCAGCTCATGAGCACACTTGAAACAACAGTAATGGGACCAGGCATACAGGTATGCCCTGCATCCTTAAAGAGTAGCTCCCCCCATCCTTTTTTGTTTTATCTGTCCTTGCCTATTGCCCATCTATTCCTAACCCCCTCCCTGCCTTTACATTTTTTCTACTATATTAAAAAAGCCTTTTTGTCTGCCTGGTAGTGTGCTCACTTTCAACACAGGGTGCCTCTTAATCACTACAACTCCCAGCATGCCCTGACAGCCAATAGATGTCAGGCCAAGCTGGGAGTTGTAGTGGTGAAACAACTGGAGGCACCCTGTATAGATGAACTAAGGGTGGAAGTGTCGGCCCCAGCAGGCATCAGTGACATCGTGCCTGCTGGGGCCGACACTTCCACCCTTAGTTCATCTATACAGGGTGCCTCCAGTTGTTTCACCACTACAACTCCCAGCTTGCCCTGACATCTATTGGCTGTCAGGGCATGCTGGGAGTTGTAGTGATTAAGAGGCACCCTGTGTTGAAAGTAATAACTTTGTTAGGGCCATGGCCGCAGCGCTACCCGGAACCCCGCTCACCCCTCTCTGTTGAAAACAATAGTTTTAGGGCCGCTGTGCTACCACGAACTCCGCTCTCCCCCTTCTGTTGAAAACAAGTTTTAGAGCTGCGGCGCTACCCCAAACCCTCGCTCTCCCCCCCCCCCCTGTAAAAGACATACCCGAGTGCAGAGCAGCAGCATCAGCGTGTAGATGCCGGGAGGAGGGGCCGGCGTGTGAGGCCAGGGATCCAATGCGCTTTCAGCACTCGCTCCGCCCTTTCTGATTGACAGGCGGGGAGCGAGCGCAGGCTGAATGAATTCGGACCAATTGCCCAGCCAGCATCGGTCCGAATTCAGGCGTGACGTCACGACAGCCTGCAGGCGGCCACTAGGAGGGGGACCCCTATTGGCCGGATTTCAAATGTAAATTACAATATATTAATAAATATTTAAAAAAATGTATGAAAATATATTAGAGATATGTTGTAGTACATATGTACTACAACATATAAAAAATAAAAAAAAAAGTTGATGACAGTGCCCATTTAAGTACCAGGACACAGGGGCCTACTCATATGCCCTGCGTCCTGAATGGTTTAAGTAACATTATTTTTATAGACATTACATCATGTGGCCATGAACATTTGCAATAGATAGATTAGCATACAAATACAGTGATCAGGCATAACATTAAAGCCACATTCCTAATATTGGGTAGGTCCCCCTCATATTGCCAAAGTAGCTCTGATCCATCAAGGTATGAACTCCACAAGTCCTCTGAGGTTCTTCAAACACAAGCTTTTGTCAAAAACTTGTTTCTGAAATGATTTGAGGAACATGACAAAGAGTTCAAGGTCTCCAAATTTCCAATTGTCAATCTTATCATCAAGTGCTGGAAAACCAAGTCCGATCCATGAAGGCTCTGCCTCCCATTTTACAGGACAGATCTGCTGCTGTCTTGTTAAGTCCATACCTTGTTGGGGCCTACACACATTTTTCGTATTTTACTTTTCTTATTTAACATGTATTCCTAAAATCAAGTTCTTTTAGAAATATATTCAAATGTGCTCAGCAATCTTCTATCACAAAGGTCAAAGGGTCTTGTGCAGTTAATAAAGATGGATATTACTTAGAGGAAATGTTTAAAGATGTGGAATAGATATATCCATCGTGTTACAAATCAAAGCCTACAATGTCACTTATCCCTTAATGACACTTCCACACAGATTATCAATTTTACTTTAGAGAACAATGAATGTTTCATTTTTATGACATTGACTAAGTTCACTGCTTTCCATCTACTCATGCTTGGGTTTTTCGTTTAAGAGAGCGGCTCATGAATTCCCTGGAGTCTTCTCAGCAATGAATACTGGACTAATACACACTACCTCTACAACATAGGCAAATAAAAAGACCTTGTGAAGGAGAATGAGAAACTATTGAACAAAAAAAATTGCAATAGGGCACTTTATTATGGATGACTTTGTAAGAGATTCTGCTCTGAGAAACACCTGAATCTAAAGTTCTAAAAAGAGAAATTAAATCAGGGGAATAACTCCTAACATATATGTTTGTGTGTCTTTTCGTCTGTGTGGGTACATTTGTCATTGTTGTGAATTTAAACTACTCACAATCCAGACCATATCCCATAATCATAACCCTCATAACCCACACAAACAATCAGGAGCAATTATTGTTGGCCACACATCACTGGTTTGCACAGGCCGATATGCGGCCCATAATGACTTTTAACCCCTTAAGGACCCAGCCAATTTTCAGTGTAGGACCTGGCCATTTTTTGCACATCTGACCACTGTCATTTTAAGCATTAATAACTCTGGGATGCTTTTACTTTTCATTCTGACTCCGAGATTGTTTTTTCGTGACATATTCTACTTTATGTTAGTGGTAAAATTTTGTCGATACAAAATTGAAAATTTTGAATTTTTTTTTAAACTTTGAAGCTCTCTTCTTATAAGGAAAATGAATATTCCAAATACATTATATGTTGATTCACATATACAATATGTCTACTTTATGTTTGCATCATAAAGTTGACATGTTTTTACTTTTGGAAGACACCAGAGGGCTTCAAAGTATAGCAGCAATTTTCCAATTTTTCACAAAATTTTTGAAATTTACATTTTTCAGGGACCAGTTCAGTTTGGAAGTGGATTTGAAGGGCCTTCATATTAGAAATACCCCAGGTTTGTTAACCCTTTAGGTGTTTCACAGGAATAGCAGCAAATTGAAGGAGACAATTCTAAGGCTAGGTTCACACTGCAGAATCTCTGGGCAGAATTTCTGCTGGAGATCAAGCCTGCAGCACTAGGAACACGTGGACTACATTGCTGTCCCCAGAGATGGAAATTAATTTCTGAGCAGATCTCCCAAAAGATCTACCCAGAAATGCATTGCAGTCTATGGGGGCAGCAATGCAGTCTGCTCGGTCCTAGCGCCGCCGACTCTATCTCCGGCAGAAATTCTGCCCAGAAATTCTGTAGTGTGAACCCAGCCTAAATCTTCTTTTTTTACACTGGCATGTTCTTGTAGACCCAATTTTTGAATTTTTGCAAGGGGTAAGGCTAGGTTCAGACTACAGAATTTCCACCTGCAATTCTGCTTTGAAATTGCAGGTGGAAATTCCGCTTGCTAAAATGTACTGTATAGTGAATGGTTTTCCGTTCACAAATTCACACTTCGGAATTTGTGAAGCGGAATTTGTGAACGGAAAATCCGCTTGGAAATTTCCACCTGAAGAAAGGCATTGCTCTTTCTTCAGGTGGAAATCCGTGCGGAACACATCGCAGTCTATTGGAGACTGCAGTGTTCGTGCGGTCCTAGCGCCGACTGATTCAGCCGGCGCTGGCCCCACTCGGAATCTCCAGGCGAAAATTTTCTGCCCGGAGATTCCGTAGTCTGAACCTAGCCTAAAAGGAGAGAAATCTTCCTAAAATGTGTAACCCAATTTCTCTTGAGTAAGGAAATACCTCATATGTGTGTGTCAAGTGTTCGGGGGTGCACTAGAGGGCTCAGAAGGGAAGGAGCGACAGTGGGATTTTGGAGAGTGAGTTTTTCTGAAATGGTTTTTGAGGGGCATGTCACATTTAAGAAGCCCCGATGGTGCTAGAACAGCAAAAAAAAAAAAAAAACATGGCATACTATTTTGGAAACTACACCCCTCAAGGAATGTAACAAGGGGTCCAGTGAGCCTTAATACTCCACAGGTGTTTGATGACTTTTCATTAAAGGGGTATTCTGGGCAAAAACATTTTATCCCCTATCCCAAGGATAGGGGATAAGATGTCTGATTGTGGGGGGCCTGCTGCTGAGACCCCCGTGATCTCCCTGCAGCACCCGCATTCTATGCGGGTGCTGAATCTCCAGTTTTGGAATCTCCGGTTTCCGGTACTGGAAACGAGACGCCACGCCACACCCCCTCCATTCATGTCTATGGGAGGGGTGTGGCGGCCGAATGCGAGTGCTGCAGGGAGATTGCAGGGGGTTCTCAGCAGCAGGCCCCCCGCAATCAGACATCTTATCCCCTTTGGATAGGGGATAAAATGTTTTTGCCCAGAATACCCCTTTAAATTTGGATGTGTAAATGATTTTTTTTTCACTAAAATGCTAGTTTTCCCCCAAATTTTAAATTTTTACAAGGGGTAAAAGGAGAAAATGCCACCCCAAATTTGTCACCCCATCTCTTCTGAGTAAGGAAATACCCCATGTGTGGTGGACATCAACTGCTCTGCTGGCGCACTACAATGCTCAGAGGAGAAGGAGTCGCATTTGGCTTTTGGAAAACAAATTTAGCTGAAATGGTTTTTGGGGGGCATGTTGCATTTAGGAAGCCCCTATGCTGCCAGAACAGCAAAAAAAAAAAAAAAACACATTGCATACTATTTTGGAAACTACACCCCTCAAGGAATGTAACAAGGGGTACAGTGAGCATTAACAACTCACAGGTGTTTGACAACTTTTTGTTAAAGTTGGATGTGTAAATGAATTTAAAAAAAATGCGGTAATAGGAGAAAATGACCCCCCAAATTTGTAACCCCATTTCTTCTGAGTATGAAAATACCCCATGTGTGGACGTCAAGTGCTCTGCTGGCGCACTACAATGCTCAGAAAAGGAGGAGCACCATTGAGCTTTTGGAAAAAAAAAATTGTTTGGAATGGAAGTTAGGGGCCATGTGCGTTTACAAAGTCCCCCATGCTGCCACATGTGACTCCATTTTAGAAACTATACCCCTCACAGAAGTTAATAAGGGGTGCAGTGAGTATTTACACCCCCCTGGCATTTGACAGATCTTTGGAACAGTGGGCTGTGCAAATGAAAAATAAAATTTTTCATTTTCATGGACCACTGTTCCAAAAATCTGTCAGACACCTGTGGGGCGTAAATGCTCACTGCACCCCTTATTACAATACATGAGGGGTGTAGTTTCCAAAATGGGGTCACATATATGGGGGGGGGGTCCATTGTTCTGCCGCTATGGGGGATTTGTAAACACAAGTGACCTTCAATTCTGGACAAATTTTCTCTTCAAAAGCCCAATGGCGCTCCCTCTCTTCTGAGCATTGTAGTACGCCCGCAGAGTACTTTACACCCACATATGGGGTATGTTCTTACTCAAAAGAAATGGGGTTACAAATTTTGGGGGGCTTTTTTCCTATTTTCCTTTGTGAAAAAGAAAAAAATAGGGTAACACCAGCATTTTAGTGAAAACATATTTTTTTTAATTTTTCCATCCAACTTTGAAGAATTTTCATTAAACACCTGTGGGGTGTTAAGACTCACTATACCCCTTGTTACGTTCAGTGAGGGGTGTAGTTTCCAAAATGGGGTCACATGTGGGTATTTCTTTGTTTACATTTATGTCAGAACCGCTGTAAAATCAGCCACCCCTGTGCAAATCACCAATTTAGGCCTCAAATATATAGTGTACTATCACTCCTGAGCCTTGTTGTGCGCCCGCAGAGCATTTTACGTCCACATATGGGGTATTTCCGTACTCAGGAGAAATTGTGTTACAAATTTTGAGGCAACACCGGCATGTTAGTATAAACATTTTATTTTTTTACACTAACAGGCTGGTGTGGCCCCCAACTTTTACTTTTCATAAGGGGTAAAAGGAGAAACAGCCCCCTAAAATGTGTAGTGCAATTTCTCCCGAGTATTGAAATACCCCATATGTGGCCCTAAACTGTTTCCTTGAAATACGACAGGGCTCTGAAGTGAGAGAGCGCCATGCACATTTGAGGACTAAATTAGGGATTGCATAGGGGTGGACATAGGGGTATTCTATGCCAGTGAGTCCCAAACAGGGTGCCTCCAGCTGTTGCTAAACTCCCAGCATTCCTGGACAGTCAGTGGCTGTCCGAAAATGCTGGGAGTTGTTGTTTTGCAACAGCTGGAGGCTCCGTTTTGGAAACACTGCCATACAATATGTTTTTCATTTTTATTGGGGGGGACAGTGTAAGGGGGTGTATATGTAGGGTTTTACCCTTACTTATGTGTTAGTGTAGTGTAGTGTTTTTAAGGTATATTCGCACTGGCGGGTTACGGTGAGTTTAAAAAATTTGCCGCAGCTCAAACTTCAAGTAGGAAACTTACTGTACACTCGCCAGTGTGAATGTACCCTGTACATTCACATGGGGGGCAAACCTCCAGCTGTTTCAAAACTACAACTCCCAGCATGTACTGACAGACCGTGCATGCTGGGAGTTGTACTTTTGCAACAGCTGTAGGCACACTGGTTGGAAAACCTTCAATTAGGTTCTGTTACCTAACTCAGTATTTTCCAACCAGTGTGCCTCCAGCTGTTGCAAAACTACAACTCCCAGCATGTACTGATCACCAAAGGGCATGCTGGGAGATGTAGTCAAGCAACAGCTGGAGGTACACAACTACAACTCCCAACATGCCGATACAGCTGTCTGCTGTTTGGGCATGCTGGGATTTGCAGTTTTGCAACATCTGGAGGGCTACAGTTTAGAGACCACTGCACAGTGATCTCCAAACTGTGGCCCTCCAGATGTTGCAAAACTACAAATCCCAGCATGCCCAGACAGCAAACTGCTGTGTGGGCATGCTAGAAGTTGCAATTTTGCAAGAACTATAGGACTACAGTTTGTAGATCACTGTGCAGTGGTCTCTAAACTGTAGACCTCCAGCTGTTGCAAAACTACAAATCCTGGCATGCCCAAACAGCTGTCTGGGCATGCTGGGAGATGTAGTTTTGCAAAATGTAGACCTCCATATGTTGCTAGGCCACTTACCGGCTTCCGTAGGATCCAGGGAGCCTGCCGCACAACATTGCCGCCCGCCGATCAACTCAGCAGATCAACGCCCGCAGCTTCCGCAAATGGGTAAGTGACCTTCGGCGCCGGTCCCTATCGGTTTCCCCGTTCTGCCCCGCCTATTGTGAGTGGGCAGATCGGGGAAACCGAAAGTTAACCCCCCTGCCCCTGATCTGCTATTGGTCGTCGAGTCTATACGACCAATAGCAGGGATAGGTGGGGTGGCACTCTTGCCACCTCACTCCTATCCCTTCAGGGAGATTGTGGGTATCTTGGACAACCCCGATCCCCCTTATTTTCTGGGTCACCGGGACACCATAGACCCGTATGCCACTGAATCAGCGCAAATCGCCGGTGTGAATTCATTTTCATTTGTGATTTGCCGCGATTGCCGACATGGGGGGGTCTGATGACCCCCTGGGCATTTGCTCGGGGTGCCTGCTGCCTGCGCGCGGTGGGGACCAAAATTACCACGGGTACGTCCTGGGTCCTTAAGTACCAGGGTGTCAGGACGTACCCGTACGCCCTGGGTCCTGAACAGGTTAAATGGGCACATACAAGATGTGATCAGGTGACATAAGAGGGGTTTCTCGTTCGTTGGTTGATCATTGGGCCTTTGATATGATCAAATTATATTCATAGAAATGCTCATTAGTGCAATAACCGTCCATGTAAAAGGCCCTTTAGATTACAGGGACACCGCACAAAATAAAAACAAATAGGTAATACACATAGTAATGTCACAGTCAAGGGACAGTTTACTCTATAAAGTTACTCTATAGTTAACTAAATAAATTACACCTCTTGAATTATGCACTCAGTTATGTCGGATTGCAAGGTTAATGCACACAGTAATATTACAATAAAATAATTAGCTCATCAAGTTAAAGTTCAGAAATTATAAAAACAGTGATGTCAAAACACAAGTGTAATAGACAGTGGTGTTATAATATAGAGATAAGCACATTATATCATGGCACAAGGAAAACAAACATAAATATCATTATGCAAACAATTACTTGCAGCATGTTACCAGAAGGTTTTACAGAAAAATCTGTATTAAAGACCTTTTACATTTCTCACTCATCCTTCCATCATCCACTAAGGCTAGGTTCAGACTACGGAATTTCCGCCTGCAATTCCGCTTTGAAATTACAGGCAGAAATTCCGCTTACTAAAATGTAAAGTATAGTGAATGGGTTTCCGTTCACAAATTCCCACTTCGGAATTTGTGAAGGGGAATTTGTAAATGGAAAATCCGCTTAAAAATTTCCGCCTGAATAATGGCATTGCTCATTCTTCAGGCGGAAATACTTGTGGAACACATTGCAGTCTATTGGAGACTGCAGTGTCTGTGCGGTCCTAGCACCAACTGATTCAGTCGGTGCTGGCCCCACTTGGAATCTCCGGGCGGAAATTTTCTGCCCAGAGACTATGCAGTGTGAACCTGGCCTAAGGGTCTATTCAAATGGCGGAATTTCCACTTGCGGAATTCTGCCTCAAATTAAAGTCCATAGACTTCTATGGGATTCTGCACTCCCATTCACACTTTTGAATTTCTGCTTGTGGAATTCCACCTAAAATGTAAGCCCATTGAAGAAAATTTCCAATAGACTGCAATGTGTTCCATGAGTATTTTCGCCTGAAGAATGAACCATTCTTCAGCCGTAAATTTTCAAGCGGATTTCCCATTCACAAATTCTGCTTCACAAATTCCAAAGTGTGAATTTGTGAACGGAAACCCATTAACTATACTATACATTTTAGTAAGCGGAATTTCTGCGTGCAATTTCAAAGCGGAATTGCAGGTGGAAATTTCGTAGTGTGAACCTAGCCTAAGGGATTCTACACTCCCATTCACAATTCTGAATTTTCTGCTTTCAGTATTCCGCCTCAAATTAAAGCCCATAGACTCCTATGGGATTCTGCACTCCCATTCACACATCTGAATTTCCGCTCGCAGTATTCCACCTCAAATTAAAGCCCATAGACTCTTATGGGATTCTGCACTCCCATTCACATTTCTGAATTTCTGCTCATGGTATTCTGCCTCAAATTAAAGCCCATAGACTCTTATGGGATTCCACACTCCCATTCACACTTCTGAATTTCTGCTGGCAATAAAATGAGTAAAAAGTAGCAGTTTTTTAAATCTAATAACGTGCTTTTCTGTGCTGAAATAACTGCAGTGTTCTTATGTAATGTGTGCACTGATGACCACTTTTCCATGGACTTTAATAGAACACAATATTTGATAAAGAATACTATTGCTTGTTATACTTTTTTATTTTTATTTTTTTTACTGCAGTTTGTTTTCATTTTACACTGTGTGAACTTAGCCCTGAACAGGAGTTTGGAATATTCTTTACTCTCATAGGCAGAATCCCTGCTTAAAGGGGTTCTCCCTTGTTTACACAGTTTTTTGTTATTATATTTGTGTGTTATGTGTGTATAAGTATGTGTTTTTTTATGTGTGTTGTGATTATGTATAAATGCATTTTCTTACCTTTTGTGAAGATCCGGAAGCTGGCCCCTTTTTCTTCCAGCGGCTTGCTGTGCACCTCGGCCTCCGCCATGTTGTGTTTGGTAAGTGGGATGTCGGGGGGTGTGTTCTTGCTTCTGTCCCTCCTATCTTCTGACGTCCGAGGCAAATCTTTTCTTCCTGTTTCTTCCGTGGCTCAGCGACGAATCTGCGGCCTCTTCCGGCGCATGCGCAGGTATATATTTTTTTAACCAATAAAGTTCTTTTTGTCTAATTGACAAACTGTCTGCCCCTGCGCAAAGCTACGCTATTAGCTTAGACCTAACGTACGCTACGCTGTTAGCATAGCACTTGCATACTCGCGCATGCACAGACAGTTTGTCAATTAGACAAAAAAAACTTTATTGGTAAAAAAAAAAAACTACCTGTGCATGCGCCGGAAGAGGCTGCAGATTCGTCGCTGAGCCACGGAAGAAACAGGAAGAAAAGATTTGCCTCGGACGTCAGAAGATAGGAAGGACAGAAGCAAGAACACACACCCCGACATCCCACTTACCGAACACAACATGGCGGAGGCCGAGGTTACAGAGCAAGCCGCTGGAAGAAAAAGGGGCCAGCTTCCAGATCTTCACAAAAGGAAATACATATATACATAATCACAAGACACATAAAAAAACACATACTTACACACACATAACACACAAACATAATAACAAAAACAGTATAAACAAGGGAGAACCCCTTGAAGTGTTGTAAAGTCAGACAACAGTGCTATCCACAAAAATGTTCTTGTTTTGTTGGACAATTACTTTTTTCGTGAAAGTCGAAAACTATCCCATAAACGTGTCAAGTCTGTCCTGTAGAACATAAAATAAAGAGTGACGGGGGAAACACCGCAGCTCCCAGTAAAATCCCTCATTGAGTTACAGACACTGATCCTTTCGTGTCTACAGGGCTGTTTAAACTGCGTAAAATAGACAACCTATAAAAGCTGCCGCAACACATATTCAATGCTTACCCTCCAAAGAGAGCATCAGCGATCAACCTGAGCTTAATTGAAATTGATCTCCACACTGTAACCCTTTAATGGAGCGATGCTGGAAAGTTTACAAACTAAGTAGTGAGCTCATGGCCAGAGCTGGCTTCAAATCTTGTTGCTGACAAGTGAAACTAGCACTTGTCAAACTTATTAGTCCCCTGGTACATGTAGCGAAATTCTAAAGGGAAATGCTCCAATAAAGTCTATGAGGGTTTCCTGTTTAAGTAAGGGGGTGGCAGGGGTAAAGGTTATCATCACATTTGGAGCAGTCTGTAGAGTCCATTTGACAGTAGGAAGCCCAAGTAAATCATTTTTATTGCACGCCAGTGTATTTACATAAGCCCTGGGAGGGCCTGTGATGGAGAAAGAGATCAAAGCTTTTTTTATACAGCAGCTCCGTCTTCACACCGACTGAAGGCTGCGGCGGCACAATAAAACAATAATGCCTTGTTTACAGAAAAATACTTGAAGAATTATTCATTTTGTATGCTAAATCATTCCCCCTCCTTCCAGTCTACCTTTCTCTCTGTTTTTACAAAACAGCCAGGCTAAATAATGAACCCAAAGCTGTGCCCTTTGGTAGTGCGATAGCTCATTACCCACGAGCGGCCTCCATCTGCCCTCATGGCTGCACAGGGAGCCATTATGATTATGATGGAAATCTCAGAAGCCATTACCAAGATGCAACAGAGGGCCTACTGCAGACAGCCTAATGGACTAATTTGTAATTGGAAGAGGGAAATGAGTTAGCAAGCACAGACCTGGTTTTGATGAGCGTGCAAGTGCGCATGCTAAATGTGATAAATGAACAGGAATGCTTGTTTTCGCAGTTGGTTTTTACAAGGTCTTCAATCTCTCCTGGGGATCGGAGGCGTGCTGACAAGCCCTCAAAAGGGAGGAGTGAAAGGCTCTGGGGAAGCAGGGTACGCACAGGGAGTATAGCTAGGGATAAATCTGACAAAGGAAAGCTAATGGCAATTAAAACACACACACACAAGGAAATGAGTGCATCTGTCAGGAAAGCAGTAATTAGGGAGCGCTCCGCGTGCATATCTTTAGTCATTAAAATCCAAAATGAATGTGCACCATGGCATTTGCTTAGTTAATATGTAAAAATGTATTCCAAATTGTCTGAAGGGAGGCATTGTATAATCTAATGTGGAACTCTGCATGCTTTTGCTATTGGAGTTCATTTTCAGATCACAAAAGTATAGTGATTTCCCAAGTGGCATATAAGAGTTTCACAGTGTGATTATTCTGGTAGTTGGACCCTAAAGGTAATTAGAACTCGTCCATTCAAAGCAGACCAGGCAGCTCAGAGACTCAAAGATGGAAAAATAAAATGGATGTAGTGTTTAATCACCATTAACGTAAATCTGTACGCTTAAATACACCTCGTGAGACAACAATGCAACGATTGTGGAAACCATGGCTGGTGAATTCCCATGAAATCTCAATTAAAGCGACAACTCCAATTACCTCATTGAATCATGTGATAGATATGGGAAAAGAAGGAATGGAAAAACTTAAATTGACTTTTCACTTTGATATTGTCTTACAAAAATCAAGCACATTTTAAAGGAGATCTGTCATCCCTTCCATGCTGCCTGAATCTTAAGTCTGTCTTGATCTCCGTCGTCTTGATTCATATATCTCTTTCTGTTTGGTTATAGGGAAAGATCTATCAATCAAGGCCCATGGGGCAGGAAGAAGCCACCATGGACCATCCTGATGACTTGAGGTTCAGGCAGCATAAAAGTGATGACAGGTTCCTCTTAACTCCTCCCCTAATCATCTTATCCCTTATCCCAAGAATAGGGGATAAGATGCCTGATAGAGGGGGCTCCGGCTGCTGCTTACATTTTTACAAGGAGTAATAGAAGAAAATGCCTCCCAAAGTTTGTAACCCCATTTCTTCTGAGTATGGAAATACCCTATGTGTGGATATCAAGTGCTCTGCTGGCGCACCACAATGCTCAAAAGAGAAGGAGCGCCATTGATCTTTTGGAGAGGGAATTTGGTTGGAATAGAAGTCAGGGGCCATGGGCATTTACAAATCCCCCCGTGGTGCCAAAACAGGGGAGCCCCCCACATGTGACCCCATTTTGGAAACTTCATCCCTTACAGAATTTAATAAGGGGTGCAGTGAGCATTTACACCCCCCTGACATTTGACAGGTCTTTGGAACAGTGGGCTGAGCAAACGAAAAACTACATTTTTCATTTTCACAGACCACTTTTACAAAAATCTGTCAGACACCTGTGGGGTGCAAATGCTCACTGCACCCCTTATTACATTCCGTGAAGGCTGTAGTTTCCAAAATGGGGTCACGTGTGGGGGGGGGTCCATTGTTCTGGCACTATAAGGGCTTTGAAAACACACGTGGCCTTCAATTCCGGACAAATTTACCTGCCAAAAGTCCAATGGCGCTCCCTCTCGGAGCATTGTAGTTTGTCCACAGAGCACTTTACATCCACATATGGGGTATGTTCATACTCAGAAGAAGTGGGGTTACAAATTTTGGGGGACTTTTTTTCCTATTTTCCCTTGTAAAAAGGAAAAATTTAGGGTAACACCAGCATTTTAGTAAACATTTTTTTTTTTCATTTTCTTATCCAACTTTAATGAAAATTCATCAAACACCTGTGAGGTGTTAAGGCTCACTATACCTCTTGTCATGTTCCATGAGGGGTGTAGCTTCCAAAATGGGGTCACAGAACCGCTGTAAAATTATCCATCCTTGTGCAAATCACCAATTTAGGCCTCAAAAATACATGGTGCGCTCTCACTCCTGAGCCTTGTTGTGCGCCCGCAGAGCATTTTATGACCACATATGGGGTATTTCCGTATTCAGGAGAAATTGTGATACACTTTTTGGGGGTCTTTTTTCCTTTTACCTCTAGTGAAAAAGGAAATGTATGGGACAACACCAGCATGTTAGTGTAACATTTTTTATTTTTTTACACTAACAGGCTGGTGTAGACCCTAACTTTTCTTTTTCTTAAAAGGTAAAAGGAGAAAATTTTGTAACGCAATTTCTCCCGAGTACAGAGATACCCCATATGTTGCCCTAAACTATTTCCTGGAAATACGACAGGGCTACAAAGTGAGAGAGCACCATGCGCATTTGAGGACTAAATTAGGGATTGCATAGGGGTGGACATAGGGGTATTCTATGCCAGTGATTCCCAAACAGGGAATCAAAGCAAAAAAGGTCAGCACTAGGAAGTTTGGCGGTGCTCGCGGACAACAGGATACTGATAAGGTAAAGAATTCCCGGCACTCGCTGGATATTTTGCAAATAGTAACGTGTTTAATTCACACAATATGGGTAACAACTCACAAGTATAACGCATTTCGGCCAATGCCGTATTGGCCGAAACGCGTTATACTTGTGAGTTATTATCCATATCGTGTGAATTAAACACGTTACTATTTGCTAAATATCCAGCGAGTGCCGGTAATTCTTTACCTTATCATTCCCAAACAGGCTGCCTCCAGCTGTTGCTAAACTACCAGCATGCCTGCACAGTCAGTGGCTGTCCGTAAATGCTGGGAGTTGTTGTTTTGCAACAGCTGGAGGCTCCGTTTTGGAGACACTGCCGTACGATACGTTTTTCATTTTTATAGGGGGGGGGCAGTGTAAGAGGTGTATATGTAGTGTTCTACCCTTTATTATGTGTCAGTGTAGTGTAGTGTTTTTAGGGTACATTCACATGGGCGGGGGTTTGCGGTGAGTTTCCCGTTCCCGCTAGGAGTTTGAGCTGCGGCGGAAAATTGCCACAGCTCAAACTTGAAGCAGGAAACTTACTGTAAACACGCCTGTGTGAATGTACCCTGTACATTTACATGGGGGGACAAACCTCCAACTGTTGCAAAACTACAACTCCCAACATGCACTGAAAGACCATGCATGCTAGGAGTTGTACTTTTGCAACAGCTGGATGCACACTGGTTGGAAAACCTTTAGTTAAGTTATGTTATCTAACTCAGTATTTTCTAACCACTGTGCCTCCAGCTGTTGCAAAACTAAAACTCTAAGCATGTACTGATCACCAAAGCGCATGCTGGGAGATGTAGTTATGCAACAGCTGGAGGTATGCAACAACAACTCCCAGCATGGCGAGAAAGCCGCTTGCTGTTCATGCAATTCTGGGAGTTGTAGTTTTACAAGATTTAGAGGGCCACAGTTTAGAAACCGTTACACAATGATCTCCAAACTGTGGCCCTCCAGATGTTGCAAAACTGCAAATCCCAGCATGCCCAAACAGCAAACAGCTGTCTGGGCATGCTGAGAGTTGTAGTTTTGCAACAACTGGAGGGTTACAGTTTAGAGACCACTGTATAGTGGTCTCCAAACTGTAGCCCTCCAGATGTTGCTAGGCAACTCACCGGCTTCCGCAGTCTGCAGCACGCCGCACCAGGTAGCCAGCCGCACATCATCACTGCCTGCCAATCACCTCCGCCGATCGTCGCCTCCGCCGCTGCCAATGGTAAGTGACCTCCGCCACCGATCTGCTATTGGTCGTTGCTTCTGAATGACCAATAGCAGGGATAGGAGGGCATGGCACCCCTGCCACCTCACTCCTATCCCTTCAGGGGGATCGTGGGTGTCTTGGACAACCCCATACCCCCTTATTTCCTGTGTCACCGACATGGGGGGGGTCTAAGGACCCCTCTGGGCATTTGCACGGGATGCCTGCTGATAGATCAGCAGTCATCCTGGTCCGGTCCCTGCCCGGCACATGAAATTCCGAATTACAGTTACGCCCTGGGTCCTTAAGTACCAGGGAGTTAGGGTGTACCCATACGCCCTGGGTCCCCATTACTCCACGGTCCCTAGAGACAGTTAAGAGACACTGCTGCTGAAAAAAGGTACATCATGTAAACAGATTGTGCAACAGTGTAAATCATGCAAAAAAGGAAATTCCACTGCACTTATGATTAAAGCTTAAAGGGGTACTCCACTGGAAAACATTTTTTTTTAAATCAATTGGTGCCAGAAAGTTAAACAGATTTGTAAATTGCTTCTATTAAAAAATATTAATCCTTCCAGTA
This sequence comes from Hyla sarda, assembly GCF_029499605.1. Classification (NCBI taxonomy): domain Eukaryota; kingdom Metazoa; phylum Chordata; class Amphibia; order Anura; family Hylidae; genus Hyla; species Hyla sarda. The sequence goes on from NC_079190.1 coordinate 224,241,163, forward strand.
CCATTGCTATGGGCGAACGCACGGCATCAGTGATGTCCCTGCGTGCGCCACCTTCCCGGCGGCCCCTGTGTTTTTAAAGTAAACGCATGGTCTCCAAGAGCGCATCCCTGTGTCCCGAAAACATCTTTCGGGACAAAGGGATGTCCCAGGCAGCGGCGGGCCGGATAAATGTCCTCGGCGGGCCGCATGTGGCCCGCGGGCCGTAGTTTGAGGACCCCTTCTTTACATGATAGAAGTTTCAAGAATTAGTTTTTCTCTCTGGTGCTTTCTATATATTTTCCTATACTGGTTGATATGGGAAAGTATAGTGAAGCTGGGAACTAAAGTAGCATACTGACTTTTTTGCCACATTACATAGTTTTGTGATTATGTAAAGTTCAATCTGCATCAACAGTCGTGTGCAAGTGGAAGTGTGCAGTGATACCACTGGGGGCCCTTGCACAGCAGCAGTGGATCTAGACCTGGTGTGACAGGAGCAGTGAGTATAGTCCTTACCCCAGTCCGTACCCTCAGACAAAAAAAAATTCTGTAAGTGGAAAATCCCTTTAAATGCAGTTTTCTTAATCCCTATGAAGCTCTTTTCTTCTGTTAATGGAGGTTTCTAATTGTAATTCTATTTTTTAATTCTATTTTTACAGCATTTTTACAGCAACTATTTTGCCTGAGCTGCTGTTAACAGCATTTACGCTTTACTGCAGCCACATAAACTATGGAAACTTGTGAATAGGAGATATTCGTTGACCTCTATGCCCTTTTATTTTAATCTTTCCTGCAATGATAATAAAGAGAAAAATCTGATATCTACCAAACAGAAGGTGTAAGACTATTATTAGGCTTAGTGGGCAGAAAGAAAACTAAGTAACATGGAAAATTTAAAATTACCACAAATTTATAAACATTTCATTTAAACAAGAGGTGCATTTCACATGACATTTTAAAGCTGTTATGACCTATCCACAGGATAGAGGGAAAAATAGTTGATTATGGGGTCTAACTACTGGGACTTATCACCTAAGTGAATGGAGAAGCAATGAGCATGCTTGGCCATCAATTACTCTATTCACTCTCAATGAGAATAAAGTCAGCTAGGTGTGGAAGTCCCATAGAGAGTGAACCCAAGTATGTGTGCCGCCCCTTTATTCACTCGGAGAGGGTAGGAAGCTAGGTTCAGGAGTCTTAATAAGGGAGAATGGGGCGATTGCTGAGCATGCACACTGCTGCTCTATTCACTTTAGCGACCTCCATTTATGTGAACAGTAGAAGTCCCAGCAGTCACTCTGGCACTGATCAACTAGCCATCACCTATCTGCTTTTAATCACGGGATAAGTCTTCCGGTGTATACTATTCCTTCCAACAGTGTGCCATATTAATATGAATGTTCCTTTGAAAAATGCATCTAGCCTACCTTGTAGATATTTTACAGAATGCCCATACATCGATCTAAAAAGAAAGGTCTGTTTTATTTGTGGGCCAGACGTTATCATTTATTTGTATATAACTCCCAAGAGAGACTAGTAATCTGCAATATAAGATTAAGCACAAAATAGCCCTTTGAGTTGCTAGAAAGCAGGAAACGGGTGACTCTTGCCTGTCTAGCCTTCAATATCACCCTATATTCCTCAAACTAAGCATCAAAAAAGGCAGCATTTAAATATATGTTGGCAACACATGATGCGAAAAGGAAACTTCCGTTTTCATGGCATATAAATTTAAGTTCATGTGAATTTTCTCTGTTTAGTTTTCCTTGAAAACTGTTGTTTCTTATTCCCACTAACTGAGGTGCCTGGAGATTGTGTTGGCTTGTTTCCATGGTGACAACTAAGAAAAGTAATTTTAAAAAGCTGTTTCTTTCCATCACTATTTCATAAGAGTGTAACATTAACAGATTGCTCCATTGATCTTAGGCCTAACATGGAGGCAGAAAAATGAGTCGAGCATTTCATATAAATACACAAGTATTGGTGCTGTTTGCATTGGTTCAATGCCGAATCAGGTAACAAAAGTATCACAGTTGCAGAGGGCACCTGGGAGGCAATAAAAAATTTGGCTGCATGAAAGCCGCCTTTTCTCCTATGAATAGCTGGATTTGAAATGAAGTTGTTCGCATTTTTCTTACCCAATAAACTTTCAGACCAGCGCAAAATAAAGGACCCTATCCAAAAGCCTCCTGAGTAGAGAAATAGAAAACAATGGAAATTTCCTAAATGGCAAAAAATCTTCTTATGATCGGATAGGAAGTCCTAGAAAAGCAATATATTTTACAAGCAATAAATAAAATAAAGCATGGTCACGTATAAAACAATCCAATACATGAAGACAATGTAGTGCATGTACTATAAAGATGAACATGAGTAGAGCATTCATTTTACAAAAACTCATAGGGCGTATGTAGCAAAGTGTTGTAAAGACATATTTGGAGAAAAAAGAAAAAAATGCATTGGTCTCCTATTGAGATGCCATGTAGGCACATTATTACCTAGAATAATAGGAAATGGTGCTAAATGTAGCTTAGATCTAACCAGACAGAAGAGCTGCTGCGCAGAGTTGCTCACCTTTTTATTATGTGATAGCCCATTCATTTGAGTAGTGGTTCTCCTGCAGTGAATCTCCTATTTTAATCCAATAATGTGTTCCATTAAGGTCTATGGAAAAGTAGCCATCAGTGCACACACTTTCAATAGACTTTTCATAGAGTACATTATTAGATAAAAAATACGGACTTTTTTGGGATACCTAATTTATGGCCAAATATGTATATATATATATTTTTTTTATATTACAATGTGTGAACCCAGACTAAGAGCTACAGTAACAGGGAGAAAAGGAGACAGAAGCTCTATCTCATATCAGGGGCACAGCCATAGAGGTAGTAGAGGTAGCAGTCGCACCGGGGCCCTGGTGTCTAAGGGGGGGGGGGGGGGGGGGGCAAAACACATCTGCCCCATAAGAGACCAGTATTTTAATTGGCATTTAATATGGGTCCCTGTTGCAGATTTTGCATTTGGGTCCAGAAACTACAAGCTACACCTCTATTTCATAGAATGCTACACATTGAGTGAGGGGACAAAAGTTCTATATCGATGACATATCACTTACTGAACTTTAGAAATACCCTAGAGAAGAGCAAGTGCAGTGATGAGACTACATCTCCTCTGTCTTTCCATGGGGAAAATAGAAATCAAGATGGCAGACCACCCATAACTGACACATCAACTAAATAGATATACACAAAACTATGCTTTATTATTTAATAATAGTCTATGTTGCTCGATATAAGCAAAAAATTTAAATTCCTGGACTACTTATTTAACAAGCAAGCTGAATCTGCAAGCTTGAAAAAGGCTTAGTGAGGGATCTAAAATGGGGCAGAACATTTGATGAATAAACCTCTGTTTTAAAGGGGAACTCCGGTGGTAACAAGTGGAAAACAAATGTTTTCAAATCAACTGGAGCCAGAAAGGTAAACAGATTTGTAAATTACTTCTATTAAAAAATCTGAAGTCTTCCAGTACTTCTCAGCTGCTGTATAATACAGAGAAATTTGTGAAGTTCTTTCCAGTCTGACAACAGTGCTCTCTGCTGACAACTCTGTCCATGTCAGGAACTGTCCAGATTAGAAGCAAATCCCCATTGAAATCCTTTCCTGCTCTGGACAGTTCCTGACACAGACAGAGGTCTCAGCAGAGAGCACTGTGGTCAGACTAGAAAGAACTTCCCAAATTTCTCTGTAGGACAGTGGTCCTTCAAGTTACAATATTAATTGGTTCCAGGACAACCATTGTATGCTGAAACCATTGTATGTTGAGACCATAACTCTATGGAAACCTGTTAATTGGTTCTGAAGCCCAAAATGTCATCCAAAGATAGGAAAAAGTGAGGATAAAACAAAAATAAGTAGATAACTAATATAGATAAAGCAAGTCCTTACATGTAAAAGTAATAAAGATCTGCTGGGAGCTGTAAATCACTTTCTATGTAGAGGACAGGAGCTTCTTCAGGGTCATCTACAGTACACGCAGTGTCACAAAAAAGTAACATGGAGCCGCCCTTACTTGGTGTCCAAATGTGCAGCTATCTGTGGCACAGGTTAAAAGTATTACAGAACAGTAGTACCTCCTTGTACTATAGGGGGCGCTACCAGACAGCCAGTCAGTGCATGTACTTCAGGTATACAGGTGTATTACCAGTGAATGCCAGTGATTGGTCAGTTCTTTCAGTCGTTGACATGTTTCGCAGATGTGGACTGTCCGTAGCATTGTATGTTGACTCTGGTTTCAAGTTACAATGGTCCAGATAGACCATTATATTTTGAAACTATTATATGTTGAGGCCATTGTAAGTTGAGGGATCACTGTATATCTGTAGGTTTCGTAGCTGATAAGTACTGGAAGGGTTCATATTTTTAAATAAAAGTAATTTACAAATCTGTTTAACTTTCTGGAGCCAAACATTTTTTTTCCACCAGAGTTCCCCTTTAAGCACTATTATTATGGAATGACCACCCAATAGCTGTTACGGCAAAGTACTACAAGCGTGCTTTGCTTTCCACATATAATAAACCTTCTTGAAAACCATTTTAACTATGTTCAGCTGCTGTAGCAAATACCCACCTACCATGTCATGATTTGCAAGGATTTATACCTCATGCTGTTTTATTGTATGCAGACCTTAAGGGCTATTCTGTAACATACATGTGTCAGTGGTGGGCAGACATAACAGATCACTAATCCAAGCACAACAGCTGAAACATAAGTGACAAGAAACACATTACAACTGTTAGTACATTACAGATAAATCCTACAAAGACTGTAGAAATGCTGTGAATTCAGAAAACTATCTTTGTTCATTTTGTTACCAATAATAATACAAATTAAATTAGTTATAAAGATATTTGTCTGCAGCATGAGGCTACTTTTGCTATGCCCCGTCTACTTGGTGAGCATAGCATAAAGCTGTAAAAAAGATTTGCGCAAAAAGTTGGGACATTTTGATGCTAAAACATTGTTGTTTATAGTAGCATTAGTGTCAGTAGCCTCAATGCTTGGAGGCATGTTTTCATTGCCAGACACTTAAAGGGGTACTCTAAGACATCTTATCCACTATCCAAAGTATAGAGGATACGATGTCTGATTGCGGGGGTTCCACCGCTGGGAACCCCCGCAATCTCTCATTCTACACCCACCTTTGTTAGCTCTCCGCACCACTGGAGGCTCTGAGTGTGAAGAGCTACGACCACGGGGCTGGAGTATCGTGACGTCACAACTCTGCCCTGGTGTACCATCACGCCCCCTCCCATAGACTTGCATTGAGGCGGGGGGTCGTGACGTCACACGGGGGCGGAGTTGTGACGTCACTATACTCCGGCCCCGTGGTTGTAACGCTTCACAGGTGGGTGTGGAATGAGAGATTGTGGGGGTCCCAAGTGGCGGGACCCCTGCGATCAGACATCTTATCCCCTATCCTTTGGATAAGGGATAAGATGTCTTAGGGCCGGAGTACCCCTTTAATGCCCCTCAGCATATCCATATGAATCATATGATTGGGATCCTTGAGATCTAAGTACTTTGGCGATGCATAGCAATTGTGACAGTCTCCCTTGTACATGACATGTGGTTTTGTGCTCATTGCAGATGACTCTAGACATGACCCTTCTTTAGCAGCAGTTACAGGAAGGGGAACTATACAGTTACATAGCAAAGATATTACATTTCGTTATCTCATTGCATAATTATTAGAGCGTTTGTACGTCTGAAGGTGCAGTCTGCATTTGAGATGTTAGGTCCATACAGATAGCTTTTAACAACATTCTTTCTGTTAACAGCCTGGAACACAGCAATAAGAATTGGGCAAGTAGCTTATCATTTAAATCTATAAAACCCTTGTACACTGTAGGACATGTGGTTGGAAAATGACACATTTAGTGTGCCTGCCTATAGTAACCATCATATTGGTTATCTCACATGACATTAGCTGTGACACTCTAATTTTAATCCCCCTTATTTCAATTTCATTTTTTTTTCTATGTACATACCCAATAAAAGTTGGAACTTTCCCCAATGTACAAAACATAAAAAATAAACCTTTACTTAGCTTCAGTGCTCCTGTGGTGCCTGCTACAGTTCCCAGCTTCTATGCTCGTCTGATCAGAAATCATGACGCTTGGGCCCGGATTGACGTCAGTGCCCATAATGTCATACTACTGCTCTGCCAATCACTGACAGAGGTGGCCAGTAACATAAAAATATAAACCTTTACTTACCTACAGCGTTTTGCTATGCCTGCTCCAGTTCCCAGCTTCTATGCTGGTCTGATCAGAAATCGTGATGCTTGAGTGATGCCCTGAATGACGTTGGTGCCCATAGTGTCATACTGCTGCTTTGCCAATCACTGACTGAGGTGACCCCTAACATAAAAAAATAAACCTTTACTTACCTACAGCGCTCTTGCGATGCCTTCTCTGGTTTCCAGCTTCTGTGCTCTCGCGATTAGAAATCGTGACACAAGGGCCTGGAGTGACATTGACGCCCAATCACTGGCCGAGGTAGGACACTGCACTTTAAATAGGAATATGCATCAAAACTTCACATAATGTGAACTGACCTCAAACCCATTTATGAGTCTAATGAATTGCAGTGATGAGACTTGACCCCCCTCTCTTTTCAAAGCCAAAGGATTCATGCACAATGCTGGTGGCATTAGAAAATGATTTTATTAACTGAAAACCCCTGGCTGCCACATCAACTAAAACAAATAAGCTCAAGGCATACATATGACGCTCTATATTATTCTCTATTGATGGCCTAGCCTACACTATACAAGCAAAAGAAGTGAAGATACAAAAAATAAGCTAAAAAAAACTCTTAAAGTGCTTATTTAATGTCACACCCATTTACAGAAGCCTCTTCTCTTTTTCCCAAAGCCACACACTGGAAAGGTGTCTAAAACTCATAATATAGGTGGCATGTAGTCATGTTTTTGTGGCACATATTAGTAAATCTGCTCCATTCCAAACTCTATGTCAGGAAAGTACGGTAACATGGGCAAGAAAAATACAAAAAGAGGCTACATACTTGGAACAGGTAGCCTGAAACTCCAGCCCAGGGAAAGGCAATAGCTTTATAGGAAGCAGGGTACCCAACATCAGATTTGCCATTATTGCATGCAGCCTATTTTAGAAGATATGGATTCTTTTTTTGGCCAGAAATTCTTTTTAACCATATAAGAAGGCAGCAAAAGGTCCAATATACCTATTATGTGGCCCATCGTGTGTTCAGACTATGTTAAATCTCTTTTCGTTTTTTCCTTGTGCTTTGAGCAACCATAGCCGTGTGAATAAGCTTAAAGACTTAATGCTTCTAAGCCTATTTGCATTTAAACATAAGCCTCATTAATCACAAGATTGTATTCCTACCTGCATTAGTGTCTGCTTTGCTCAATACTTTAATGCCTCTATTTGCATACTGTACAGAAATAACATTGTTTGTGGCTATGAAGTTGGTGCACATTAAGGGCAGTGATTTATTTCCTTATACACAAGAAGAAAAAAACTTTTCAAGTTCATAAACCATCAGGTTGTAACAATCAATAGTCAATATTTTGACACAGGTAAAGTACCGGCTTGCACAGTTTTCGATGTAAGGGCTCAATCACATGGTAAAGTCATGTATAATAAAGTTTGGTGGTACAAGGAGTTCCTGCAGGTCTGTATTATGCTTGAATAATAAAAAAATACATGTAGTGAACTAAAGGTAGGAAAGTAGTAGTGTTGAGCGGCATAGGCCATATTCAAATTTGCGATATTTCGCGAATATATGGACGAATATTCGTCATATATTCGCTAAATTCACATATTCGAAATATTCACATTTAATTTTTGCATATGTGAAAATTAGCTTATGCGAAAATATGCATAAACTAAAATTAGCATAAGCGAAAATTTGCACGCCATGTCTCACACAGTAGTATTAGAGCCTTCTTTACACCCCATAAGCTGGAAGCAGAGAAGGATGATCACTGTGATGTTTACTGTGAAAAAAAAAATTACAAAAAAAAAAAAAAAAAGAATATTCGTAATTACGAATATATAGTGCTATATTCCCGAATATTCGCAAATTCGTGAATATGCGATATTCGCGAATAAAATTAGCATTGCGAATATTCGCGAGCAACACTAGAAAGTAGTTGTCAGCTGACTGCAGACTGCTCATTTTTGTATAAAAACATTGTAACATACTCAATAAGAATAGCTGGAAACCCAGAGGTTCATTCAGTCAAGTCCAGCTGTACAAACACATCAATGGCGAGTTGGTCTATAATATAAGCCCCGCTTTACTGTAAACCAGTTCTCGACTCGACTATAATGGAAAAACATTGTTCCATGCTTATGTTGTATGTTTTCATTTTCAAGTATATGTTTATATTGTTAAACACTTCATTAACATGTATTTAGCTTTATAATCATAGTGTAACATGTAGGTCACTCTATAATACTCCTTCCATAGTAACTATAGTGTTCTGCAATATGCCAACTAACAATAGAGTCTACTTTAAAAATAGTTTCTCTAGTACTTTAGTATGAATGGCTATTAGTATTAGAATATGATGTTCAACTCTGTATCACTACCATCAGCTGATCAGAGGACTGAGGAGACTGGATGAGTGTTGTTGGATCTTCATTAGCAGGCACAGCTCTATATATTTTGTAGTGGCTGGGCCTGGAACTGCACATAACTCCGTAGCTGTGGTAAGCTGCAAAACTAGGTACAAATACTGCAAATGGCTTGCCCTAAAAATAAGGATTTCATATTAAAGGGGAATTCCACCCCTAGACATCTTATCCCCTATCCAAAAATTTAGGGGATAAGATGTCTGATCATGGGGGTACGGCCGCTGGGGACCCCCACGATCTCAGCTGTGACACCCCAGACATCCGGTGGATGGAGCGAATTTTGCTTCATGCCGGATGACTGGCAATGCGGGGTGGAGGCTCGTGATGCCCCGTTCATGACGTCACGTCCCCTCTGATAGACTTGCATTGAGTGGGCGTGGCCGTACAGTGACGCAAGGGGCACGGCCATGAAGTCACGAGCCTCCGTCGATGCACCCGACGCTCTAAACAAACACAGGATGGAGCAGGGAGATTGCAGCGGTCCCCAGCGACCGGACCCATGTTATCCGACATCTTATCCCCTATACTTTGTATAGGGGATAAGATGTCTAGGGGCGGAGTACCCCTTTAAAGCCGTGAAAAACCCTGAAACTATGTATAGACATATTGTATCACTAGTATGAAGCTACCTTAGATGTGATGTGCAATAATCCCTCTTGGTCTGTAATGTGCACAACTCAAATTAATCAGATACCTCTAAAGCCTCTTTAACTGGGAATTCAATGTATGCCAGAGCCCTGGTGTGTAAATCTCAAGTTTTTAGTCAAGTATAAACACTTAAAAGCTTCATTGATAACTTCAAACATATTAATATAACTAAGAAAAAAAAACAAAAAAAACTTAACATTCATTGGATGTGTCTAAAACCTTAAAGGGGAACTCCACCCCTAGACATCTTATCCTCTATCCAAAGGATAGGAGATAAGATGTCAGATCGCCGCAGTGCCAATGCTGGGGATCCCCGAGATCCCCGCTGCGGCACTGCGCTATCATTACAGCACAGAGCGAGTTCGCTCTGCACGTAATGACGTGCAATACAGGGGCCGGAGCATCGTTACATCACGGCTCCGCCCCTCGTGATGTCATGGCCCGCCCCTTTCAATACAAGTCTATGGGAGGGGGCGCGGCGGTCGTCACGCCCCCTGCCATAGACTTGCATTAAGGGGACGGACCGTGATGTCACGAGGGGCGGAGCCATGATGTCACGCGGCTCCGTCCCCTGTATCGCCTGTCATTAAGCACAGAGCGAACTCGCTCTGTGCTGTAATTAAAGCGCGGTGCCGCAGCGGGGATCCCGGGGCTCCCCAGCAGCGGCACCGCGGCGATCTGACATCTTATCCCCTATCCTTTGGATAGGGGATAAGATGTCTAGGGGCGGAGTACCCCTTTAAATCTCCACTAAGGCTCAATGTCACTTTAACAAACAAAAAGTATAATATAGACAAAAAATTGAATTTGCCGATCGCTGGATAATCCGATAGGAAGAGAAAAAGGGTCTAATGGGGCGCACACCATATTGTTTTCGTGGAGTGACCGTGGACATTGTAAGGTAAAATAATAAAAGGGTTTATTGTTCCAAAGACGACGCGTTTCGAGAGTCTAAGCTCTCTTTTTCAAGTCCATACAATATAAGTGGCATACATACATACAATGAAAAAACAAAGCAGGAACCGAGTATCATGATGATGCAACCACAGGTCAAGGTATTACATCCTGTTCAGACTATCCAGATAAAACCATCAGTATAAACAAAAATCTGAGTAATAAAAATTATTATTATATATGTAAACATTGTTCCATGATCTCATAGCAACTTCAGATGATAAAAAGTCATATCCGCTTTGTGTGGAGGTCACACCGGCTAAGAGCACAATGCTGCTTTCAATCATGTCACTGAAGAGGTGGAAGTCCCGCCCCTTCAACCGTGCCACTGAGTGACCAAATGGCATGTCACTTGGAGTAAACCTGCCAGTTATCAGGATACTATGGATGCAATATGTACAAGAAAAAAGTTGTATATCTCAAAGGTACAGCACAAGCTAGATGTGAACTCAGAAGTACCAGTTCACATGAGCTCACTTTTTTTTTTTTACAAAACGAGAACAAAACAATTAAGCCTGTATACAAAGGAAAATGCGTATTTTTCTAAAACAGCAGAGGGAGGGAAAGTTACTTCTAATGTGCCCCAAACATTGCTGGCTGCAATACATCTAATAAACATCTACAGCTGGGATTGGATATTCTTTATGTAATGAGGGCTCTCATTAAGATACTCCTATTATTGTCACACTAAAATGTATGTTTACTTATAGGACTTACAAATAAATGGCCCTAGTATGATTTAGCTTTTTTTCATGTTTTCTTGTGTAATTCCTAAGCCAAAACTATCAAGGAAATCTGTTGCTCATTTTCAGAACGTACACAACATCTTAAACTAGTTCTAGTGCAATTTATAATGGCAAAAGATACTTGACATACAAAAATAAACATGGAGGTTAAGGGGATTGAGAAGCTGGATCAGATTTTTACAGGCAAAATATTTTTGTTAAAACCCAAAAGAATTTGCTTCTAAAATAAATTGCCATCAGTATCATCCACTGATTTGTTCATATTTTATAGCCAAAATCTAACACAATACTTTGTAAACAGTGGAAAATGGGCAAGCTACTTCTGTGAATGTTTTTTTTTTCTCAGATATTTTTCTACTTCTAGCAGGCACCATGTGTGCAACACTTTATTTTCATGGGGCATGGTGTACGGCACTGTTTTCAGGGGACATAGTCTATAGCACTATTTTCAGGGAGTGCACCATGTGGCATTTTTTATGGGGCACTGTGTGTGTGGTACTTTTCTTTTTCAAGGGGTTTGGGGTGTGACGTGACTGTATTTGGGGGCACAATGTATGTTGCAGATAAGAAACAAAAAGAAAGGAAAAAAAAGTGCTCTAAGTACCGTTACTCTGGTTGAAAGATGTGACTGAATTACATATGCGTAAAATGTCCTGCTCACCTTGTTGTGTTGTACTATGAGCACAACACCATGTAGCGCATTGACACAGCTTTTCTGGTGTGTCAGCAGATTCCCAGGGATCAGCCGTAGCGTATTCACCGCAGACACCGCAAGTGGGTTACGTCTAGTATGCAGTCAACAGGATTTCCAGGATTCCACCTTCGATAAAACTTTCCCTCTTAGAAAAGGGAACCGGGGGTGGGGGAAATAGAGAAAAAGACGCTATTGCCGACTTTGGGCCCTATTTCTCTATGGCCCACTTTGGGCCCAATATAGCTTTTAGATCCCCCTCTGTGCCCCAATATAGATGTCAGGCCTCTCTGTGCCCCCATATAGTTGTAGGTCCCCCTGTGAGCTCCAATATATAGACTTCTTCTGTGCCCATATAGTTGTAGGTCCCCCTCTGAGCTCCCATATATAGGCTCCTCCTGTGCCCATATAGTAGTTAGGTCCCCTCTGTGCCTTCATATAGGATATATGATTAGGCCCCCTTTATGTCGTCTAGACATTTGAAAAGTTTAGATCAAACTGGGTTTCAGTCGTAAGACCCACTGTGATTGCGAGTTATAAGCCAATTAATAGTGGGGTTCCATGGATGTCAATAAAACCAAACCCATTCTCTGCATTAGTCTATGCACTAAATGAGTTGGACAGAGCTGTTACCTGGGGACTCAAGATTAAGACCCTATACAATGTAAACTTTCAACATGAAATAGCAGGATCCTAGTCCTCCAGTACTTCAACCAAAAATGGATGTACAATGAATATTCGCTAAAAATAATTTTTAACAACACATATGAAGCATATAAAATAGATCACCTATAGGCATTCAAATATCCAATATTACAATAAAAAAAATATATCATGTGTAGTAAAAATACAATGCCCCAAACATGAATGAATCCTAATGATCTAGAAAATGGAAAATTGTCAGCCACTAAAGAAGGGGTTAGAACCCATGTGTCCACACCCTGAAACACGTTTGATTTATTTTATATTAAATGTTTTATGCTTTTAAGCTTGCCTATATGCAGCATTTGAAAATTTAGAGCTGCCAAAGACTGTCAGACAGTCTCAAATTCACATTCTGGATTGCTACCTATCTATTTGCATATGACTGCCATACTTTTTGCAAACCAGGTGCAAGGATCTATAGGAGCAAATTCATACTGCATCTTGTAATTCACTCTGACCAGACCTTACTGCTTACACAAGCGCTTGGATCAATTTAGCTGTGGACTGTGAGTTCAGACGCAACTCTAATCCTTCTGTTGCTGTACACGCTCTGTGCCGAGTGGGATATCGGAGAGATCGGACGCGGTCCGCACTGAGGCTCGATTGGGGCGGGTTACATTTAGTGCAGGAAGTCACTTCAACCACAGCGCAACTGACTGACTGTGAGCACTATTATGTGCCTCTAACACAAACTGGCATGGTGGTGAGCGATTCAAAATTGTCATGCATGAGATCATTTCTCCTCTGTGGTAAACTGCTACAAACTCTACCGGTACTAAGTATTGCCTATATGAACTAAACCTTACTCTCTAGCATTCCCTGGCATAGTAGCTTCCATTTTCTATATCGTTTGGATTCATTCATGTTTGGGTCATTGCATTTTTACTACACATGATATATTTTTTATTGTAAATTGGACATTTGAATGCCTATAGGTGATCTATTTTATATGGTTCATATGTGTTATTAATTTTTTTTTTTATCGAATATCCATTGTACATCCGTTTTTGGTTGAAGTGCTTGAGGACTAGGATCCTGCTATTTCATATACCTTTTCTCCAAACCTGCGGGTACAGGTGTACCTAGTTAACTTCATATTTTTGTTGTTAAGCTTTCCATTTCCTTTTGTATCTAAACTTTCAACATGTCTGGACAACCAAATGTTATTTCAGATGACAGTAATCCTTAGATGTGGTACATGGACAGTCAGTAGTGGCACAAATATTAAGAGGCCTGCTTCACTGCTCTGTGCCAAGATTAAATTATATATATACCCAGAAACATTCTGCCTTGCATTGGAAAAGCATGAGGTGCAAAGTGTCAAGCATGCTTAATGAGGCATGTGAAGCCGACAAGAAAATAACTAAAATTATAAAGGTAGAGTGAATTGTGATTGAAGTGTGAATTGCGTACTATGTGTAGAAGTGACACAAAGCGAGAAGGAAGAAAAATTTGAACAAATCTAATGAGATTGTTCACAATATCCTGTTAGTACGTTAAGCACAAATATAAAGTGATATTTACCTAAATACTTAGCTGTCAAAAGGCATAAGACTTTCAGCAGAAACACTGAATGTGATAAAATATATCTTGACACATCTAAAGCTTTAACAGAGATGGACCTCACCAACGAAATCCAAAATACAGTTTTAGAAGTATAGTGGTTTATATAGCGTGTGAATAAAAAATGGAGTGCTGTTTACACTGTACTCAGGATGTACCTCTGGTTTGCACATTTGCACTAGATACACACAATTCTATACCACAATAAACAAATGAGCATTGTATTTGACAGCACTGTACATAGCTTGTCATCAATTAAAACGGTCCCTGTCCCCATTGGGGCTCACAATCTAAATTCCAAATTCACCTATCACTATGATTAAGAGTGTGTGAGGAAACCAACACACGGGGAGAACATACAAACTCCATGCAGATTGTTACGCCTAGCGCTCCGGGTCCCCGCTCCTCCCCGGAGCGCTCACGGCGTCTCTCTCTCTGCAGCGCCCCGGTCAGTCCCGCTGACCGGGAGCGCTGCACTGTCATGGCCGTCGGGGATGCGATTCGCACAGCGGGACGCGCCCGCTCGCGAATCGCATCCCAGGTCACTTACCCGTCCCGGTCCCCTGCTGTCATCTGCTGGCGCGCGCGGCTCCGCTCTCTAGGGCGCGCGCGCGCCAGCTCTCTGCGACTTAAAGGGCCAGCGCACCAATGATTGGTGCCTGGCCCAATTAGCTTAATTGGCTCCCATCTGCTCCCTGCCTTTATCTGACCTCCTCCCATGCACTCCCTTGCCGGATCTTGTTGCCTTGTGCCAGTGAAAGCGTTTAGTGTGTCCAAAGCCTGTGTACCTGAACTTCTGCTACCCATCCTGACTACGAACCTTGCCGCCTGCCCCCGACCTTCTGCTCCGTCTGACCTTGCCTCTGCCTAGTCCTTCTGTCCCACGCCTTCTCAGCAGTCAGCGAGGTAGAGCCGTTGCTAGTGGATACGACCTGGTTGCTACCGCCGCAGCAAGACCATCCCGCTTTGCGGCGGGCTCTGGTGAAAACCAGTAGCCTCTTAGAACCGGTCCACTAGCACGGTCCCCGCCAATCCCTCGCTGACACAGAGGATCCACTACCTGCCAGCCGGAATCGTGACAGTAGATCCGGCCATGGATCCCGCTGAGGTGCCGCTGCCAAGTCTCGCTGATCTTCCCACGGTGGTCGCTCAGCAATCGCAGCAGATTGCCCAACAAGGACAGCAGCTGTCGCAGTTGACCGCCATGTTACAGCAAATTCTGCCTCTGCTACAGCAGCAACCATCTCCTCCGCCAGCTCCTGCACCTCCTCCGCAGCGAGTGGCCGCTCCTAACCTCCGCTTGTCCCTGCCGGACAAATTTGATGGGGACTCCAGACTCTGCCGTGGATTTTTGTCTCAGTGTTCCCTGCATATGGAGATGTTGTCAGACTTGTTTCCTACAGAACGGTCTAAGGTGGCGTTCGTAGTGAGCCTTCTTTCAGGAAAGGCCTTGTCTTGGGCCACACCGCTCTGGGACCGCAATGATCCTGCCACAGCCACAGTCCAGTCCTTCTTTGCTGAAGTCCGAAGTGTCTTTGAGGAACCTGCTCGAGCCTCTTCTGCTGAGACTGCCTTGCTGAACCTGGTCCAGGGTAATTCTTCCGTTGGCGAGTACGCCATACAATTCCGTACTTTTGCTTCTGAACTATCCTGGAATAATGAGGCTCTCTGCGCGACCTTTAAAAAAGGCCTATCCAGTCGCATCAAGGATGTGCTGGCCGCACGAGAGATTCCTGCCAACCTCCAAGAACTCATCCATCTAGCTACCCGCATTGACATGCGTTTTTCTGAGCGACACCAAGAGCTCCGCCAGGAAAAAGACTTAGATCTCTGGGCACCTCTCCCACAGCATCCTTTGCAGTCTACGCCTGGGCCTCCCGCCGAGGAGGCCATGCAAGTGGATCGGTCTCGCCTGACCCAGGAAGAGAGGAATCGCTGTAGAGAAGAAAATCTCTGTCTGTACTGTGCCAGTACCGAGCATTTCTTGGTGGATTGCCCTATCCGTCCTCCACGCCTGGGAAACGCACGCACGCACCCAGCTCACGTGGGTGTGGCATCTCTTGGTTCTAAGTCTTCTTCTCCACGTCTCACGGTGCCCGTGCGGATTTCTCCTACAGCCAACTCCTCCCTCTCAGCCGTGGCCTGCTTGGACTCTGGTGCCTCCGGGAATTTTATTGTGGAGTCCTTTGTTAATAAATTCAGCATCCCGGTGTCCCGTCTCGCCAAACCGCTCTACATTTCCGCGGTCAACGGAGCCAGATTGGACTGCACCGTGCGTTACCGCACAGAACCCCTCCTGATGTCTATCGGACCCCACCACGAAAGGATTGAGTTCTTCATTCTCCCCAGTTGTACCTCTGAGGTCCTCCTCGGTCTGCCATGGCTCCGGCTTCATTCCCCCACCCTTGATTGGACCACCGGGGAGATAAAGAACTGGGACTCTGCCTGCCATAGGAAGTGCCTCTCCCCCCCTCCCAGTCCCGTCAGGCAAACCTCCGTGCCTCCTCATGGCCCCCGTCCTGGTGTCACACTGCCCCGTGCCAGGCTTCGCCCTCTGCCCTCCCTCCCCATTCCCACTCCTGCTGTACTGCCTGCCGTTGAGGAAACCCTCCATTTTTTCCCGGTGTCCTCATCCCAGGGGAGGCAGTTGCCGGTCAAAGAAAAGGGGAGACCTAAGGGGGGGGGTACTGTTACGCCTAGCGCTCCGGGTCCCCGCTCCTCCCCGGAGCGCTCACGGCGTCTCTCTCTCTGCAGCGCCCCGGTCAGTCCCGCTGACCGGGAGCGCTGCACTGTCATGGCCGTCGGGGATGCGATTCGCACAGCGGGACGCGCCCGCTCGCGAATCGCATCCCAGGTCACTTACCCGTCCCGGTCCCCTGCTGTCATCTGCTGGCGCGCGCGGCTCCGCTCTCTAGGGCGCGCGCGCGCCAGCTCTCTGCGACTTAAAGGGCCAGCGCACCAATGATTGGTGCCTGGCCCAATTAGCTTAATTGGCTCCCATCTGCTCCCTGCCTTTATCTGACCTCCTCCCATGCACTCCCTTGCCGGATCTTGTTGCCTTGTGCCAGTGAAAGCGTTTAGTGTGTCCAAAGCCTGTGTACCTGAACTTCTGCTACCCATCCTGACTACGAACCTTGCCGCCTGCCCCCGACCTTCTGCTCCGTCTGACCTTGCCTCTGCCTAGTCCTTCTGTCCCACGCCTTCTCAGCAGTCAGCGAGGTAGAGCCGTTGCTAGTGGATACGACCTGGTTGCTACCGCCGCAGCAAGACCATCCCGCTTTGCGGCGGGCTCTGGTGAAAACCAGTAGCCTCTTAGAACCGGTCCACTAGCACGGTCCCCGCCAATCCCTCGCTGACACAGAGGATCCACTACCTGCCAGCCGGAATCGTGACACAGATGTTGTCCCTGGTCAAGCATTATACAGTAAAGAGTAGAAAAGGAGGAGAAGAGGAGTGGGATGATTCTTCAGTTTCTTCTTTGTATCCATAAGATTGTAAGCAGAGTGAAGGGAAGGCAAGAAGTTGAAAGGAGTCAGAACAAAAATGTTCCAAAAGTTAGGCACAACAATTCTTGCTGCATATTAACTGAATGCACAAATTGCCTTCAAAATAAACATTTTATATTTTGATGCAAATTTGTATGTGAATGAAAAAAAAAAAAAAAAATAAATAAAATATATATATATATATATATATATATATATATATATCCGAGTATAAGCCGAGTTTTTCAGCACAATTTTTAGTGCTGAAAACGCCCCCCTAGGCTTATACTTAAGTGAACTCTCCGCCTGTCAATCCCTTTAATCAGTCGTCTTTAACCTGCGGACCTCCAGATGTTGAAAAACTACAACTCCCAGCATGCTCGAACAGCCACTGCCAGGCCTTCGTCATAATCCAGACCCCCCCCTTTAGTTTTCACCTCCCCTCGGTGGGAAGGAAGGGTGAGCTGGTCCGGGCCATCTATGCTGCAGGGACCATCCGGTGGGGAGGGTTAGTCGTTCCAGGCTGTCCATCTTCACTGGGAGGCCCTCTTCTCCGCTCCAGGCCGGCCCCGGACTAGTGACGTTGCCTTGACGATGATGCACAGGGACGTCCCTGCGCATGAACGTCCCTGTGCGTTGTCATCAAGGCAACGTCACTAGTCCGTGGCAGGCCCGGAGCGTGGAGAAGAGGGCCTCCCGGTGAAGATGGACAGCCTGGAATGACTAACCCTCCCCACCGGACGGTCCCTGCAGCATAGATGGCCCGAACCAGCTCACCCTTCCTTCCCACCAAGGGGAGGTGAGTAGAAAACTAAAGGGGGGTCTGGATGATGACGAAGGCCCGGCAGTGGTCTTCAACCTGCGGACCTCCAGATGTTTCAAAACTACGACTCCCAGCATGTCTGGACAGGCGATGGCTGTCCGGGCATGCTGGGAGTTGTAGTTTTGCAACATCTGGAGGTCCGCAGATTGAAGACCATTGATTGAAGGGATTGACAGGCGGAGATAATGAAGGGGGGGATGATGACAGGGTGATGATGACGGGGGTGTTAATGATGGGGGTCTGGATGATTACATGGGGGGGGGGGATGATGTATTTCCCACCCTAGGCTTATAGTCGAGTCAATAACTTTTCCTGGGTTTTTGGGGTGAAATTAGGGGCCTTGGCTTATATTCAGGTCAGCTTATACTCGAGTATATACAGTATATATATATATATATATATATATATATATATATATATATATATATATATATATATATATATATTAATGAAAATGTAAACCACCGCTTAATTTTTTTTTGTCCCTGCAGGTAAAAATTTATGTTCATTATATAAATATAGAACTTGTCCACTTGCTGACCACATGTTTATAACATAACATACGGTACTTTACACCAAATTCACAGAGGAGCCATTTCATGTCCATATACCATGCCTCTTTTCATTGCTCCTCTGAAGAATAGTTGGGGTAGAATGCAATAAAATCACCATTTACCCACATATCTTGTTTCCCCCTTGCCAGTTGTAATATAATGTCCTTTTGTAGTGGAGGACTTTAATGAGCACAAACCTCAGGGCCATCGAGGAGGACAGTATGTGCTCACTCCACAGCAATGGTGACAAGTCTTTTTGCCAAAGGTCTCTACCAGATAATTTTCAAAGAACACATCAAGGTTTGATCCATCCTCCTTTTTAGGGACTCCAACTAGATGAACATTGTTGAATCTATTTTGAGATAATCAGTTTTTGACAGAAATGCATAAATTGTCTGAGACTTAGACGATACCTCATGGTGCAGTGGGGGAAAATGCATCCTAAAGTTCACTGACTCTGCCCTCAGCTACCATGGTCTGCTCAGAGAACTTCCTTAATGTACTTCATAAGGCCATTTTTTGATTAGCAAGGGTAGTATCCAGACATGCAATGGCCAGCAAAACATCAGATGGTACATTTCTAATGACTCACTATCTCTTTAGCTACGTGTAGATCCTGCTGTAAGGTGCTCAACTACCCAACTTCCACATCCTCTCTGTCCTCCATTTTCCAAAGGGCCATGGAATGATTACTAAACAGATAATCCAAGGGGGAACTTTTTGTCCACAACAGCTGTCACCTAGTTAGAGGTTTAGCAGAAAACCTAGAACTTTGCTGCAGTGCTAGCCCTCATTTACCATCACCTTTCTTCCTAGTATTGAAGGCCAGAGCCATCTTGGGTGGGCATCGCAGCCTTCATGTCAGAGCCTTTCCCTTCATGTTGAACATAATGCCAGAAAACAGGCTGTCTCAAAAGTACCCTGTATGTTCCAAGGGGTGTAGGTGGTAGTAGAGGAACAGCAAAAACTACAGTGCCAAAAAATGATAGTAGTAGGGAGCTCTTACCAACATGTCCCCTCACATAGACCACTAGGCTCCACCCCTGTTAAAAATATTGTTATGATGGTGATGATAATGATGATAAATATAATCATAATAAAATTATTCATAAAATTATTATTATTATTATTATTATTATTATTACTAGAACTGTGCTTCTCTATAGTTATTACTTTTATGTGTCTGTTAAGCGACCAGTTATCATTGGCAATACTCTTTGGAGGAAAGGAGTATTACAGTTGTCTTCTTTTCTATTGTAATAGAAAATATGAGCAGCTGATGCCAAATGCTGAATTGCCTATAGATATATATTCTCCCACTATGTCATTAAATATAACAGCTGTAGGGCATGTCAAAAACTGAAGCATATGTTATGTGAAATCAGGTCTTCATTTGCATTGAAATTTGGGAAATTGCCTTTTTAGGACAATGCTATAAAAAAAATAATAATTAGGGTAGGACAGATACCCCCCCCCCCATGTGAATTAGATAGATTTTGACTATTTTGATTATACAGCCACGACAACTTAATAAACTGTGTTCTTTGACTGTTGTTTGTTCATACAACATTGGTCTTTACAAGCAGTCTATTGCTTGTGACAATCACACAATCTCTGCCACTTAAAGTAGAATGCTTGATTTAATCGCAGAGTTCTCATTTATTTTTCTCTTCTGTTATTCCAGAGGGGGAAACTGCTGATCAAGGTCCCTCTCCCCTGAGCACTGAGCTTTTTTGTTATGTCTAAATCCTCGATACAAATTGCAGTATTTCTGGACTCCCAGCGGGACCCATTAGTGCCTGTGGGGCATTAAAGATCATTAATAGTGCTGTCAGATTGAAAAAGAGAATGCTGCATCCAGCTAGCCAGCTAGTTGCACAGCTCCTCTGAAATGGGAAATTAATACATCTGCTTCATTAATACTGGCCCGTGGTTGATGTTTGTGAGCTGGCAGCTTTAATGATACAGGTTCACGACCGTGGAAGCATAATGCTGTCTATATAACACAGATTCTTTCAATTACATCTGACTCCCAGCCCATAGCTCCTGTTACTTCCCAACACAAAACTTAACCATCTTGTCAGATCTTGAATAGCTATGTAAAACGAGTTAACAACAAACATAGACAGGCCCCTGCATCGTGTAGAGAAGCTACTATATGTCACCTTGCCATGATCTCATTAACCATTGTTTTCTTACAAGTTTAATACAGTTTAATAATTGAAGAAATATTCTAATCACTGTGAACAAGTCTGTTAACCTGGACTATGGCTGAACGGGAGGTATTAATTGGTAGACTATTGTGCTAAATGAATGTTTGTATCTTGGGAGCATTTATATGATGAAGTGTAGGGATGAGCGAACCGAATCTGACAAATCCGAATTTGTTACGAATTTCAGGAAAAATTAGCTTCACAACGAATGCGAATATTGCCGCGATTCGATCACACAAATTGCTTCATTAAACTCCATATAGTGCGGTCCAGGCTCCAGGGCATCGAAGATGGCAGCTCCACATGTCAGGACATGGGGCAAGGAATCCTGGGAAGGCGGGAAGGGTAGTAGGCAGGATGACCCTGAATCACATGCAGCATGCAGCCTCTCAGCAGCCAGCCTCCCCTGTGATGTCACAGCCCTATATAATTGGCAGTCATCTTGCGGTCAGTCACTTCAGAGTTCTATTGCAGAGAGAGGGACAGAGAGCAGTGTGATGCACAGAAAAGCATTTTTACAGCAACGATTCACCTCAAGCCCAAATCCTGCCTAGAAACACCGATAGGGAAGGGAGAGAGATTGAGAGAGAAAGTGCAATTGTGGATGTATTACAGCAGCGATTCACCACAAGCCCAAATCCAGCCTGGAAGCACTGATAGGGAAGGGAGAGAGATTGAGAGAGAAAGTGCAATTTTGGGTGTAGTACACTGGTGTGTACAACAACTGAAAAGCTAATAGTAGCCAGCCAGTTAGGGTGAGCAGAGCACTAAAAGCCGCAATCACCTACTATTAGTGCCTAATACTGGTTGATTAGCGGAGCATATTGTCCTCTATTAAGTGTAACCTGTGCGTACATAGGTGATGTACCATTTTGTTCCTGTTAAAGTCTTAAGGGCCTAGTTACTGTGAAAGGCCAGCCAAAAGTACACACCTGCTGCTGTTCTAGACAAATACTGTTATAAGCGTACTGGAGCACATTGTACTCCCCTCATAAGTGCATATCACTTGCGTACATCTAAGCGGTGTACCATTTTGTACCTGTTTAAGTCCTAAGCGCCTAGTTACTGTGAAAGGCCAGCCAAAAGGTTCCACCTCCAGGCTGTCTCATTCTTTAGCTATATGATCTCCTCATGCTTCTGCCACCTCCAGGCTGTGTCATTCAGCCACTATATGGTCTCCTCTTGCGGCTGCCAACTCCAGGTTGTGTCATTCAGCCACTATAGGGTCTCCTCATGCTTTCAACACCTCCAGGCTGTGTCACAGTAGTGCCATGTGGTCTCATCATGCTGCTGGCACATTAAATAAAACTTTTACGGTTTGTGTATTTGAAATCTTCAATTTAAATGTTAAAAATATCTTTAATCTTTTCAATTGTGAGGCCCTATGGTCTCGTCAGGCTGTTGCCACCTCCAGGCTGGGTCATTAAGCCACTATATGGTCTCCTCATGCTGCCACCACCTGCACGCTGTGTCATTCAGCCACTATATGGTCTCCTCATACTGATGCCTGCTCCAGGCTCTGTCATTGTGCCGCTCTGCGACAGAGATTCTAATAGGGACACCTCTAATATGCATGTCATACTGAATAACAGTATTATTTGACTAACCTAGCACACTCCCTATGTGTTGTGCAGCAAGGCAAAGTGTTCTACACCCCTGTTGAGGTTCTCTGTAGGTCAGAAATAGCTGTTTTTAATCGAGATTTGCTGTCAATAAATTCGGTCCGAAACAATTTTTTTTCAAAAATTCGCTTATCTCTAATGAAGTGTACTACAAACTGAAAATGGTGTAACCTGCATCTGATATGCATAAACAGTATGCAGTCCAAGTCTAGATTGAAACCTGCATACGTTGGACAACTATGGGTACAATTTACTTGCCAAACAGTTGTAACTCGTCAGAGTTAGTGAAGGAGAAGGTCAAGTCCATTAAGGTGGCCACACACTTTCAATAGCTATCAGCTCAACATTCTTTTGGCTGACAGCTATCTTTTCCACTTTCCCCAAAACCATGAACATTGTGCTCAGTCAAACGTTACTGTGTTCTCAAAGAAAGGAAAGGTAAGCCACTGCCAGACAGCTCTGGAGGCAGTTGAAATCCAATAAGCCCAACCCTTCTCTTTCCTGACATAAGGGAATGTCAGAAGGGCCTCCATACATATTTGAAAGTTAACCGGCCCTACCGAAGTCAGTGAGTTCACACGACTTTTTACTAAAGTATATGTGTGAAATTATTGTTATCACCAACCTGGTTAGTAGTCTCTAATAGTGATGTTCATCTTTGTACCTAGCACCTGGCACCTACCCAAGAATTACCATTAGGATCAAGCACTAAATTAAAAATGAACAGTTGTTCTGATAAAAAAAAAAATATGTGTAAAAACACCTCATAAAATATTTGGCCTTGGGTTAAGTATCTGTGTTTCCAAGCATCATGGTAAAAAATCTTGTTATTAAAATGTGAACATCTGTTTAGGGGTTCAGTATTTTTTTTCCCATAAGGAGCAGTATTGTAATTGTAATAAAAATAATGGTAACAAAATTGGTGCCGACAAAAAACATTAATCAAGGCACTTGATAGCATACCTTACCTTGTAGAGTCCTCAAGTGGAGTGTTAGGACATATCTTGTGGACAACTAAATCATCAGTTGTTTCCAAGGTGTAATATGTGGGCAAATAAATGTGAAATTTAACTGATGGAGTTAGGAAGTAAGAATCCTGGCTGATGTTATTGTAGCTAAATTTGTCCTCTATTACAAATATACCAAATAGAAAGTGTTAGAATACAGAAGGCATTTTTCTGCTTGGGAATACACAAATAAATAAATAAATGGGGCTCAAAAAGAGATAGATCACCAGTGATCGGCTGAGCAGACATTCCTCTGTGTCACCAGTAAGCACTGGATAGTGCACAGTAGGAATGACTGTAATAGGAGATAGGACAAGGAGGTTTGACTACATTTTTGTTCTTTAGGCAGCCTACACCATTCACTTTTTTCCAGTGCCAGACAACACCTTTTATTATTATTATTATTATTATTATTATTATTATTATTATTATTATTATTATTAATAATGATAATAATATTTTTTTTCCAAACACAGCACCACATCTGTCCTCTGGTTGTGTATGGTATTACAATTTGGCTTCAATGGAGCTGAGCTGCAATACCACACACAAGCTGAGGACAGGTGTGGTGCTGACAATCACCTATGGGCTGACGGGCCAGAGCAGCAGCTCATGAATCAGCAGCAGTGAAATACAGTGATTTTATAAGAATAATGGCCATAATGTAGAAAATGAATACAGTATTTTACTCAGGGTCAGTGCCAGCAGGATATATATGGCAACAGATTACTTTTAATGGGGCTGCTGGCAAATGCTATGACGAGATAAGAAGAGCAGAGAAAGCAGCTCAGTGCTGAACCCCCATGCCACCATGAGCTCTTTTGCCATTGCATTCTGCTTCAGCCACAGTTTCAATGCCATATAGAAACACAATGTAACCTAATTATATAACAAATGGGAATTATCCTATCTGGTTTCTGTGCTATCTGTAGAAATCCACTCAATAAAATATTAAAGTAGTCCAAAATGTGTGTGTAACCAGTCTCTCTCCTTTTTTAATTACTACTACCTTTGATGATCTGGCATGGTAAAACAACTCGATCTGTTCTTTTATTTCCTACAGCTAGGAACTTTAGTACAAGATTACTCTGGGCACTGCTCAATTTACAATATGTCATCAACAAAATCAGCTTTGGGAGCAATTGATACAGTTTCAGAGTTAATCTTCCCGAATATGACCTGTGCGTTAACTTGATCATGGCTATCTTAGAAGCCCCTCTTGTAATAGTAGCATTGTTTGCAGTGCAAAGAGCATACACTAGATAAGATTGGACTGAAAAGACCCTTTGTCAAGTACCTAGATTTAAGTAGCTATTCAAATCAGTTGATCTTCAAAGGTTCATCTTACCTCACAATGCCATGAAATAGGCACCCACTACAGATATTTTAGCTTGCATGTCTAATGATGTCTTAACCCTTGAATGCCCTAGGAATTTGCCCAATGAATACTAAATTACAAGAGAACTTACATTTTCAAGTGTGCAATTCAGTTTGAAAGGGAAAAACTGTAGTATTAGATATAATTTAATATTTGAATGGCATCTTTTTACTTGTCCTATAGATGTTTTTCAATTTTAACTATTGTGTTTAGATATGAAGCCAACAATGGGAATAGGGAGCCATACAGGAGAAGCTAATGATGTACTGTAAAGTGTGCCTGGGCAAGTACAGTAAGACAATACTGCAGACTTATGCCGCTTGGCACCTTCATATACTGTCTTTTTTTATGATAGTTTTTATAGAACATTATCAAAAATACTTCAATTCAAAACCTAAAACCAAGAATATGTGGTAAGATTTTGACATCACATTAGGGGCACTTAGTCTGTCACAGTATGGGCGGGGGAGAACCTCAAAATGTGTGCTTTAACCCCTTAACGACGCAGGACGTATATTTACGTCCTGCGCCGGCTCCCGCGATATGAAGCGGGATCGCGCCGCGATCCCGCATCATATCGCGTGGGTCCCGACGCTAATCAACGGCTGGGACCCGCGGCTAATACCACACATCGCCGATCGCGGCGATGTGCGGTATTAACCCTTTAGAAGCGGCGGTCAAAGCTGACCGTCGCTTCTAAAGTGAAACTGAAAGTATCCCGGCTGCTCAGTCGGGCTGTTCGGGACCGCCGCGGTGAAATCGCGGCGTCCCGAACAGCTGATCGGACACCGGGAGGGCTCTTACCTGCCTCCTCGGTGTCCGATCGACGAATGACTGCTCCGTGCCTGAGATCCAGGCAGGAGCAGTCAAGCGTCGATAATGCTGATCACAGGCGTGTTAATACATGCCTGTGATCAGGATGAAAGATCAGTGTGTGCAGTGTTATAGGTCCCTATGGGACCTATAACACTGCAAAAAAAAAGTTAAAAAAAAGTGTTAATAAAGGTCATTTAACCCCTTCCCTAATAAAAGTTTGAATCACCCCCCTTTTCCCATAAGAAAAATAAAACAGTGTAAAAAAAAATAAAAATAAACATATGTGGTATCGCCGCGTGCGTAAATGTCCGAACTATAAAAATATATCATTAATTAAGCCGTACGGTCATTGGCGTACGCGCAAAAAAATTCCAAAGTCCAAAAAAGCGTATTTTGGTAACTTTTTATAACATTAAAAAATGAATAAAAAGTGATCAAAAAGTCAGATCAAAACAAAAATCATACCAATAAAAACTTCAGATCACGGCGCAAAAAATGAGTCCTCATACCGCCCGGTACGTGGAAAAATAAAAAAGTTATAGGGGTCAGAAGATGACATTTTTAAACGTATAAATTTTCCTGCATGTAGTTATGATTTTTTCCAGAAGTGCGACAAAATCAAACCTATATAAGTAGGGTGTCATTTTAACCGTATTGACCTACAGAATAATGATAAGGTGTAATTTTTACCGAAATATGCACTGCGTAGAAACGGAAGCCCCCAAAAGTTACAAAATGGCTTTTTTTTTTTCGATTTTGTCGCACAATGATTTTTTTTTCGTTTCGCCGTGCATTTTGGGGTAAAATGACTTATGTCACTGCAAAGTAGAATTGGCGACGCAAAAAATAAGCCAGAATATGGATTTTTAGGTGGAAAATTGAAAGGGTTATGATTTTTTAAAGGTAAGGAGGAAAAAGCGAAAGTGCAAAAACGGAAAAACCCTGAGTCCTTAAGGGGTTAAGTAACCCCAATAAGAAGGTTGTTAGGTCAGGAGTTCATGTATGAACTTTACAAGAACAGCTTAGTTCTTACTAGATATAGAACACAATAGAGGTAAAGAATTATGAATTTGGCACCAGAATATAGGGCCTCTTTTCCTCCACATCATATAGCTCTGCATTAGTAGCTAAAGTTCCTGCTTCTCCATAGCAACTGTCTCCAGCTCGAAACAGTGTAATGAGATTCTACGACACTGGGTCTTGCGCTGGAGATGGGTGTTATGGAGCAGGAGCAGGAAGCTCCGTCTTCTAATGCAGATTTATGCCTAGGTTGAATTCTGGTGCGGAATTCCAAATCAAAGTTATTTGGAATAATTACTATCTGGCACAGAGATACACTATTGTCATTTTTCATAAAATGCAATAAAACAATGAAGGTACACTTTAAGCTTCTTTATAGAGCTACAGTTTTTGCTTCCATAGTTAGTGGAGGCATATGACCTTTTAATGTATTGTTCTTAGATTCAGAATCAGATTCAATCTATAATACATTCAACTCACCTTTCACCCAAGGGGAAAGTTAGGGAAGAAAAAATAATTGATTCTATTATTTCTCTATTAAATACCTTCATCCTCAAGCCTTTCTTACCATTTCAAACAAACAAATGAACCAGAGACCCCTTGCCCAAGTTTTCATGTTACAAATTTCCCTTATTTATGCTGTAATTTACAACATGGCAAAGTCCCACCTCCACTAACTGCACCTGTGCTCAGGCATGACCAGTAGCATCTCCATTCACAACAAAATCCAGGAATAGACCATGTCCAGCACCAAGGTTTCAGTAAAAGCAGAAATGCTTCATTAGGTCAAATTCCCATATGGAACAATTAGCAACAATAGGTTTTGGATCGTATTGGGTACTTAGCCATTAACAACATTAACCATTAAATCTGCAATATTGCATCCAATTTTAAGCAATTGGTCTTAACTTAATGAATGCTTAGGCTCTTGAAAGCAAGTTCTAATAGACTGACACATCTTCAGCAAGCTTTGTCATTGCCGATCTTGGCTTTCTTTATCTCATTTGATATTGTCTTAAAAAAAAAAAATCCATGTAAGGTCGAACAATGGCTTTTTTAGGTGCTCATTGCCAGATGACTTGAAAGAGGCCCTTCAACATTACTAATTTAGGCTCTATTTGGTTTGAAACAGATTCTTTTTAAAGGGAAATAAGATGACCTTGGGCCTATTGGAAAACCAATTTACTTATTTTGTTTGAAAACATAAGAGGATTTAAGATGACCACATTAATACCAATATGGTTGGCTTTATGACACGTGTTACATTTTACCAACATGGGTACACACAGTGGAGGACTGATAATAGTGTCACGGTGAATAAAGGCTAATTTTTTTTATTATAAGGAAAGGTCACTGAGGAATTATACTAGGAGGCTTCTACACTTATGTCAGTTTATGATAAGCTACTTCTTCTTTCCTTTGTGTAGAATCCTATAATTTTGGTAGCGATTGGTAAAAAAAACCACAAGTGTTTTTCTTCTTGCCCTCAAAGCTGGCCACATGGGGAAAACTTCTATTCAGTGTTCCATTATGTTATATAAGGGGCATGCATGAATGTCCTCATTAAGTTATACTTTGGCCCATTATCTCTGTCAAATTCCAACATTGGTTAAATAAACATGTTAAATAAATAATACTGCGCACAATTACCATATGTAGTGTATTCTGTAGTATTATGAGTCATCTTGTATATGTAGTATTGTTTTTCTGTTTCTTCTAACATAGTACGTGTACAGTTAATTGAATTAACTATTCTGATACTTCCTTTAACATTAATGGAATAAATCAGTGATGGAGTCTATTAAGCATTTCATATGGCCAGTTTCATTTGGTCACCTGTAATTTTGAAGAAATTATAGACGGCTCACTTCTGCAATATTTTTATTTTATTTGAAAGGGACTTTTACAATAAAGGGGCACACTTTATATTAAGGTATAGCAGACAAAGTGCTAGATTTAAGAGCTTGTTTAATAACTGCAGCTGTAAAAGTATATTCTTGTAAAGCTATAAAGCATGTAGAAGGAAATAATTCTCCAGATGTTCTCCACATTTTAGATTTAACATCAGTGCTATTAAAGTTGTAAAAAAAAGAAATACAGGATAAACAATTTTATCGTAAAGTGGGATCATTTACGGAGGAGACTAAAAGAATTTATTATTTAACAGCAACTCCAATTACTGTCCTTTATAGAAACATGTTCATTTAGGCAGGGGGTTAGACCAAAAGTGTTCTTTGTATTGTAGAAGCTGAAAGTAAACATTCCACCAAAAAGGTGGCTAATATATATATATATATATATATATATATATATATATATATATATATATATAAAACATCTTGCAAATTATTTAAATGTTAAGGGAATTTGTCAGCTCTAAATCATGCGTAGAGCTGCAAACATAGGCGCGGTCTTACCTGCAATGAGGCAAGATAAGCATCACTCTTTAGACTTAATCCCTGAGGGGGTGGAGCTGGTGTCTGCATAGTGCATCAGAAGAACTTCCCACCTCACTGTCCCTACTGCCCACCTCCTATCAGATTCCCACTGTCCCTACTGCCCCTCTCCTATCAGATACCCAACTGTCCCTACTTCCCCCTTCTGTCGTATGACACACTGCCCTTACCTTCCCCCTCCTGTCAGATTCCTCACTGTCCCATCACATGCCTTATTGTTTTTGCTGCCCCCTCCCACCAGGTGCCTCTCAGCCAATGCTGCACACTAGAAGCTGCTTTACTATTGCTGTTATCCCCTTCCAATTAAGTTTTCTTCTGTCCCAGCTGCCCCCTCACTATCCCTGCCTATCCATTCTTTTGGCACACAATTATTGTTGATCCAAGAATGTGTGAGAGAGGTTCTACAAATTTAGGGGCGGGAAAAGCCTTTATGGTGGTCTAGGGCGGATGGAGAAGAAAAGGAAAGATAAAGACTCCAATAAGAGAAGACGTCAACTATGAGTCGCTGGATGTAACTGTACTGTAATAATATAGTCACTAAAGGGGGGGGGGGGGGGGTAATGTCTGTCTGTGTATAGTGAAATCAATTTTTTAACAGTATGGTGGTATTTTTCAGTTACTATGTGGTGGTATTATGGGGACAGGATATGGTAGTGTTATTAGTCCCTTGTATTGTGATATTGTTGGCAATATTGGCATTGGTAAAGTAACAGTAGTAGTATTGGCATTTGTACAATGTTGGTCTCAGTACAGTGGGTTTTGTTTAACAACAATGTAATGGAATATGTATGATGATAATATGTGTTCCTTTTACAGTGGTATGTTCTGGTATATATATATATATATATATATATATATATATATATATATATATATATATATATATACGATTAATATTTATAGGTATAGCGTGTACAGTGCACTTTGCTACAGATTTTCTGCATGAAAGCCTTTCTTGCTTAGAATTTTCAATGAGCTGGGGGTGTGCCATTTCATTTTTACCTCAGTGAGCAAAAAAATTAGAATCACCCTAGACATAGGTAGATGATCAAAATAATCAGATGATATCTGTGTCTTGGATAATGGCTGCATGCAAAGATATAAAATAATGTTTCCCTTTTAAGCTCAAGAGTTGTAGAGGTCATCCTGAGCAGCAGTATGTATCCCTTCCTGTCTGTATGATCGCTATACAGGGCTCAGTGCTGGACGCCAAGCAAAAGAAGGTGTGGGGGAGAGAAGGGATATGCATGCTGCAGCTCAGCACGCCCTCTATGACTCTCGAGTTTAGAACTTGATTCCCTGTGAATATCATTGGCTTAACATTTGTAAGATACTGCAAGGTTATTAATGGTAATGACAATGTTTTTCCCAGGTGCAAGTGAGTGTGACTGACAGAATCCAAAAGGGCAGACCCTACTATAGTTTCTTAATGCCTTTTTTCTCTCAGTCCTCACACTGTGTAATAATGGAATCCTACCAGCAGCAAAAATAGTTGCCAAGAATGACTCACAAGAGGATCTTGCCATATTGGCCACTATTGTTTTATGAGTATACAGAAGCTAACATCTTCATAAAACTATAGAAAAAAAGGGCTGGAGCAATCTAAAAGCTTTTTGCATTCTTGTGGTTTCCATCGGTCTTGCTTGTCTTCACTCATGGGAGGTGCTGCAGAGTCAGTCAGTGACTGCATCGGTCTGAAAACAACTTAGCCAGATGCACCTGTGTGTGACTTACAGAAGCTGAGAGGCCATAGATTGCAATACCATTTGTAGTGGGTATCAGCTGTAGGTTAAAGCTGACACTGAACTGCAAAGGCCAGAATTGGAGGAAACACCACTTCTAGCTCTTTAATCCCTGAGATGCCACAGTCAATAATAACCATAGCATTTAAGTGATTACACAAAGGAAGGGGGCTGTCTCTGTCACCTCATCAGCATGAAAATTCCTAGGTCTACCATGTTTTTTTTTTTTGTGTTAGCCTCTGTCAGAGTCCTTTATAGGACGGATGCCAATTCTACACAGATGAAGTATTGCAGTATATTATGTTAGCCAGTGCATGGTCAAGAATCTTTGCAGGACTAAAAAAAAATAATTTCATGCTGTTATCTATTTGTATAAGCACTTACATTTACACAATAAATGTGACAGTAGGTCCTGGATCTTATTTTATGTGAGATTAATATAGTTTGGCCAAATCACTGATCTGTCCATTGATCTTTATATTTCTAGATTATATTGTAAATGTGCAAAACCCTTCTGCGATCTTTTTACTTTTATGTTCCTTGAAATGTAAGATTTATAGCCATGCCAATATCATGGTCAGCATGGAAATTGCTTTATGTACAGGAACATAGTAAAAGCAGATGCTATTTCATGAAAAATCTCTTCCTAGGAGCATGAAAAACAAGATGTTCTTGTGACTATGAAATAGCCTCATGTTGGCCTTTACAGTTGTAGAGTGTATGTGTGGCAAAGGGAAGGTCTGACAAGTTCTCCACACTTAAAGATTATCTTGTTGACGTTCATTTATGACTCATGTCAGGTGGCCGAGGAGAGAACAGCAGGACGGACAGCTGAGCATTGCAGAAATCATTTTGGATCATTTGGAAGCTTTAAATGCATTCTCATGGTTTTATAGTTTGGCTGATTTTTGTGCCAACAAATCATAAAAGTAATGAATAAGTAACATAGTGGCAAGCACTAGTTTAGACTGAAGAGTTTTCAAAATTATCTTAAGTATCTCATCATATTATGAAGTAGAAACCAAATAGATATTAGATTTAAGTTTCCTGAAGGGGTTGTTCAGCGAAAGAAACAACCTGTGCATGATGTAAAAAAGTATAATAAAGAAACTTACTAATATAATATTATTAACCATGGTGCACAAATCTTCCAGATGAGCTGAGCTGCCTGACTTAAAGCTGTGACATACTGCCACACTCTCTGAATGACGAGCTCCTATCCGTGTGCCCCCCTTCCCTCCTGTCTGCTCAGAACCAGACCAGTGAAGTGAAGGGGGAGATCATATTACTGCATATTAGATTAATGGCTCATTAGATAAGACAGCAGAGAGACTGTTATGACAAAAACTACTGTGACTGAGAAAGGCTTTTTTTGTTGTTGCTTTATTTAAGTCATAAATCAAATTATCAGTAATCACAGCCCCCCTTTACATAACTGGTCTAGTCCCAAGCATACAGAAGGGGAAGGTGGAGCGGGAGCTCTGCATTCAGAAGTATGATGTGATGTCACAGCAACAAACCAGACAACTCAGCTCATGTAAAAAGTTCTGTGCATTGTGCCTAATAGCATTATATTAGTAATTTGCTTCATTATACTTTTTGACACCATAAACAGGTTATTTCACTAGACAACCCCTTTTAGTATGCATGGTGGTCTAAAGGGACATTTCTTCCATGGAAATGAAAAATACCAATGGTTAAAGATTTTTTACTGAATAGTATTCAATATCTGACTAATACATCATGTTACATCAATATCAACAATATTTATAAACTATCAATATGTTTTCTCACTTGTATTTTATTACTATCTTATTATTTATTGACAAAATGTTAGGTTTCAGTTACCCACTACTATGATCATCTGGCCCGGCTACTTGCATATGGGCAGGGGTTTAAAGGAGAATTTTATGTATAGTTTAATTATACTGCTACAAATATTGTCTGCATTTTGTTCATGTGATATTTTCATCACCATACTCCATGTTAAGTCATAATTTTGATGCTTATGTTTTAACAAAGCAGTACCTGGTGGGAGATTACAAATTTTACAGTAAAATGGACAGACCCCAATGGCTGTCAGATTACACACACACACACACACACACACACATATATAAGTTTATTGCTTGTTTCCAGTATAGTTGTAAATAAAGAAGAAATTCATGTGCAACTGTAAATCTCTTCAAGACAAAAGCAAAGTATTGGCAATGGTGCTCAAAATGTTATGAGGTTATGTTGCAATGTGAATCATTTTGATAAATGTGGTTCAAAGAGAAGGGTTTTGATTTTCTTTTACTGTTATCTTAAAGGAGCACTCCATTTCAAACCAAATCTCTTTGCTCTGTCTTGTATAATGACCAGGCACATATCTTTATTGGGGTGAAGAGGAAGCAGTCGCATCGGGGCCCTGGTGCCTAAGGGTGGCCCAAAGCACATCTGCCCCATAAGAGACGAGTATTAAAATTGGCACATGGGACCCTGTAGCAGATCGGAGCCCAGAACTACAAGTTACATTCTGGTAATAACTGTGTTGGGAAGTCTGCAACACAGGGATTCAGGACCCATTCTTCACATTTATTTAGAAAATACCTTTTTTGTATCTGTATTAATATATATAGAATGTAAAGTAATATAATTGTTTAGATTAATGTTTAGATGAATGTCTACCATTAAATGCCATAAGAAAAAAAAAAAAAAAACATTATAAATGGACATTAGGAATTAACTTATAATACCAGCCCTATTTTCTGATAAAGACCTTGAGATCTTGAGTTAAATTATAAATGAAAAGATTCTTGCCCATGGCCACCAGTAACAGTTTATACTGTTATATATTCTCCGCAAAAGGGGCGCTAAAGGATGCCTGAATTGTATCGTTGAACCTTTTTTCTATGCAGGAAACTTTGTGCTCTGTAAAAATTGGAGTCCTAATTCGACATATACAAAATGTCAGCCCTTTAAAGAGCATTCAATAGGTGAAAACTTTGCAGTTACCATAACAGTGGCTTACAATAATTATACTCAGTCCCCTCAGTATACTCTACTCAGGATCAGTAATATTCTGTCTATACTCCAACCTTGCAAGGGATCAATGATAAGTCCTAGTACTAGGCCCAAGCACCATGGATACAATTCAACAAAGTCTCTCAGTCTTTCTCACTGCTCAGTTTCTGTGCCGGTTCAGCAGCACTTACTGTAGATGACATGGAGGGTATTGGTTTGTTGCCTGCTCCAGGAGCCTTCTGGTCTCAGCTATCACATAGTTTGCTCTCCCCCACACATGGTAGTTATTGTCAATTCTTCAGTCCCCTCACGGTCACTGATGGAAATCACACTGAAGATTCATAACCCAAACAGCAGTCTTACAGATAATGACTTATCTGCCATCAAAGCATCTCTAACACTGCTTGTCATGGCCATAAACACTACTTTAAGGTGTCCTACTATCCCAGCGGCAACTCAACAATCAAACCTGGAACACTGATGTCTTTCGCAAGACTGCATTAGCGCACTTTACACTGTTTGTCGTAAACCCATCTCACCCATGGGACGATCACACTCTTACAGTCATGTACAAGGCTCACAATATTAGCTTTTGGCAACCAGATCATGATGTCCAGCGGATAACTTTCCTGCTCCAATGTTGGCAGACCACACAGATACTGCAGCAACAATCAACAGATGTACCCCATGCACAACAGGTGTACAACAACATTTCCTTTAAATAATGGCACAATTGGTTAGCACAACATGACAACGGACAGTGTGGCATTCAACTGCACTTTTTATAAGGAAGGCAACTATCCCTCCTTACATACACATTATAAATATCATCCAAACCCACCAAAGCCAATATTGGTGACATTGATCGATAATTTAATGTTTCTGATAAAAGAATAATATGGGGATTGTGTTTTTGCATTTCCCTCCAATACAAATGCTCACTTTTGTGCCTACATGAATCAGTACATAGATAACATCACATCACTCGAAAGGAAAATTGCCATAGATGTGAATATGCACTGACCTTGATTCAGTTCAGAGATTTTAAACCAAGGTGTCAAGAGTATTAGTGTTTAAGCCCTGGCAGGAAGAACTATTTCCTATCTTGCCAGAAGAAATGTTTATAAAGTGAGACCTGTTAGGCCAGCAGTAGTCTTCTAAATGAATAGACTGAATGTATCACAAGTAATTCCTTATAGACAAAGGCTTTCTTGCAATTCTTTGTCTCTTGCAAAAGCCATGCTCGATCCCATTCACACTGCCTTTACTTTATCTCTCCTATTATTGCCTCCTTTATATAAAGCTGTGCACTGAGCAATACAATAAGCAGTAAATCAATGCAAATTGGCCTTAGTTACGTTTTAAAGAATGTTAAGAGGAAACTGCTAAGAGACCAGCTTCTGACAGCCAATGCATTTTAAAGTTAAGGGATTTGAAATATATTTCAGCAATGGACCTAAAACAGCATTATAAATTAGTTCAACTTATCAGCCCTAAACAGAATTATTCATCTTCCGAAAGGGTATTTCATGCCCGCTAGGCCCAAATGATCGTTCACCTTCATTTTTGCCCTGCTCTCAGGGTACCTCACTTTACTGAATTCTCTTGATTCATTACTGTGTGTTCCTTTATGAATTTTTTATCAGCATTTTAATAGCCCTTTCAGAAGATTGAATGTAACTGATTCTAGGAGCAGGGACACAGATTTAACTGAGACAGTAATATATGTGCTACAGTTAGCTCCAAGCCAAGCAACACAACTTCACACTACCAGATGTAGGGTGTTTTTTGTGAGATGAGAAGAAAAAAAAAAAAAAAGAAAAACAGTATTTTCATTTAAAAGAAAAAAAAAAGGTGTATTTTAATTCAGTCCCGCAAGCAATGTGATGGATGAAAGCTCTGTGTTTCAGAGTACAGTACAGTGTCAAAACACCTTTTAATTAGATTGGCAAGCAAGGTATAGCAATTTAAAAATGTGCTAATCTCTACTTCTCACCCACGGCTGCAACATTTTTTTTTTCTATCTGAGACTTTTCACAGATTGGGTTGTCATGTCCAACCAGTATACAAAGTTCACATTAACCCATTAAAGCCTGCAGCTATATACAAGGCAGGACATGACAGCACTTAGAACATCTACATGGTTGTGATGAGCTTGAATGAAAATAAAGCAGTTTATTATTTCCCTACTATCCTTTACCACATGATATAATATATTTCTATTCCAAAATAGTTTTCTCCAAATTTGAACGTATAGACTGAGCAGCAATATGAACAACAAGGGAGTATTTTACACTATACTGTACAACAATGTTTATACTGTTATTCTTTATATATTCTTCATATATGTTTTGCATATCTCCCGCCTGCAAGTGGGTTGTGCATACAACTATTGTCCTTTGCAATTGCATTTATACCAATAAAAAATATTGAAACTAAATAAAATTAAAGAACACACTTTACTGGTGCTGATAGACATGAGTTTTTAGTAGAAGAAGTTAAAATAAGTAGCAGATACAATTTAGGCTGCATTCACATCACGTTCAGGTATACAGCAGCCAGATCCGGTGGGAGAATTTGAAAACCAGGTGCTGCGGTATTCCTGCTGAACCCGTGTCGTACTCACGCCATACCCTATTCATTTGAATGAGCCAAAGTGAGTCAGGTAAGACTTCAGACCCAATTCAGTCAGCAAGTGACTTGGCGGGGTCCTTTTGGGCTGTATCTGTTCATGTTGCCAGACTAAAATGGCAGCAGGCCACCATTTTCATTCCATCAACAAAAATGGGTATAGTACAAAAATTACCTGACCAGTGTCACTAACTGACCGCATCATGTTCATTAAAATCAATGGGGGTATTGCACAGGTCCAACACGGATATGGCAGCAGCTGGTTTTCCAATTCTCACACCGGATCCGGCTGCCATATGCCCCAAACATAATGTGAATGCAGCCTTATACTGGTACTCTGACAGGCACTGTTTATGGAGACACTTTAGTATTGTTAAGAAGGACCACCTAGCACAGTAATTCTCCACCCCAGCCATGAGAGGAAAAAAGATAAAGGGTCCTTTTAGACTGGCAAACTGCCCATTACAAGTGCCTATATGTACAAGCTGATTTGCCCTCATTTAAAGGATCCTTTACATAGCCTATTTATTGGACAGGGATGACTACACGAAGGATCACTGGATTATTTGTATGGCTGTTCACTTCCATTATTGTAGAACACACACTGTTTAAATAGGAAGATGTGCTACCGACAAAGAGTGATTTTTAGGCCATTAAACGTTGTGATCAGTAAAATAGCAATAATCAGTCTGTATAGCCAATATCTGTCCTGTTTAAAAGGTCTCAAGTAACTTATTTTGAAAAGATAGAAAATGATCAAAATAGCATGAATCAGGTGGGATACCTAATGAATTGCTGAAAGCAGAATAATCATGATTTAGTATCACTTTAAGAAAGAAGCCTTACCTATTATTACAAAGCATATTAAAATACCAGTTCTCCAAGAGATGCAGACAACCCAAAATGTTACAGTGGGGCAAAAAAGTATTTAGTCAGCCACCAATTGTGTTAATTGTTAAAGTGTACCCCTTTATGTGTCTAGCACCTTTATTTATTTTTTCATTACACTTTTAATTTAGCTCACTAGTCTGAATTCCTCTCAAAGGGAGGGGGCATGGCCTTACTGTGCAGGTCTCCGCCCCCTCCCTCAGTATGCTGTCTGCTCACATCTCCCCTAGCATTAGCAAAATTACAACTCCCAGCTTGTCTTTCTGACAGTAGCGGGACACAAGCTGACAGTGGGAGAATTTTTCCTCCAGCTGTGAGCCCTGTGCTTACAGCTGTCAATCAAGGAAGTGGTCCATGACGCATGGACACAGCAGGACTAGTAGGCAGGCAGGGGGGGGCAGTTGTTTGACTGGCTTTTTCAGTATGAAATACTGAAAGTTTTCTAATGAAAGCATGCTTTACAACATAGTAAATGTTTTTGTATCTGACAGTTCCCATTTAAAGAACATCTGTACTGCATGGATTTTACATATTCCTGTGTCTGGGCTGTAAAAATAAACAAAATAAACTTTAACTCAACTTTAACAGTCTTTTCTGTCCTCCACTCGTTACCTGTATAAATGGCACCTGTTTGAACTTATTAATATAAAAGACACCTGTCCACAACCTTAAACAGTCTCACTCCAAACTCCACTATGGCCAAGACCAAAGAAGCTGTCGAAGGACACCAGAAACAAAATTGTAGACCTACAACAGGCTGGGAAGACTGAATATGCAATAGGCAATCAGCTTGGTGTGAAGAAATCAACTGTGGGAGTAATTATTAGAAAATGGAAAACATACAAGACCACTGATAATTTCCATCGATCAGGGGCTCCACGCAAGATCTCACCTTGTGGTGTCAAAATGATCACAAGAACAGTAAGCATAAATCCAGAACCACACGGGTGGACCTAGTGAATGACCTGCCGAGAGCTGGGACCAAAGTAACAAAGGCTACCATCAGTAACACACTACGCTGCCAACTCAAATCATGCAGTGCCAGACGTCCCCCTGCTTAAGCCAATACATGTCCGGGTCCGTCTGAAGTTTGCTAGAGAACATTTGGATGATCCAGAAGAGGATTGGGAGAATGTCATATGTTCAGATGAAACCAAAGTAGAACTTTTTGGTAAAGACTCAACTTGTCGTGTTCGGAGGAGAAAGAATGTTGAGTTGCATCCAAAGAACACCATACCTACTGTGAAGCATGGGGGTAAAAACATCATGCTTTGGGGCTTTTTCTCTGTTAAGGGACCAGGACGGCTGATCCATGTAAAGGAAAGAAAGAATGGGGCCAGGGCCAATGCCAGGGCATTGAAGATAAAATGGGCCTGGGTCTTTCAGCATGACAATGATCCCAAACACACCGTCCGGGCAATGAAGTGGCTTCGTAAGAAGCAACTCAAGGTCCTGAAGTGGCCTAGCATGTCTTCAGATCTCAACCACAGAAAACCTTTGGAGTCCGTGTTGCCCAGCGACAACCCCAAAACTTCACTGCTCTAGAGGAGATCTGCATTGAGGAATGGGCCAAAATACCACCAACAGTGTGTGAAAACCTTGTGAAGACTTACAGAAAACATTTGACCTCTGTTGTGGCCAACAAAGGGTATATAACAAAGTATTGAGATTAACTTTTGTTATTGACCAAATACTTATTTTCCACCATAATTTGCTAATAAATTCTTTAAAAATCAATGTGATTTTATGGATTTTTTTTTCTCAATATGTCTCTCATAGTTGAGGTATACCTAGGATGAAAATTACAGGCCTCTCTCATATTAAGTGGGAGAACTTGCACAATTGGTGGCTGACTAAATACTTTTTGCCCCACTGTATATAGGTGTGTGAGGTGGTGGCTTTTCTACATTGTGTTAAAGAAGCAATCAAGGCGGTTGGCTTTTTTATCATGTCACAATCACCATCACTAGTCCTACAGTGTCATTTATTCAATTCCAGCACAGCTTCATCTATGTGTTTCATTACTCTAACTTGGTCATGTGATCACCAGTTTTCCCCACTAAAATTTACATAGCTTCATGGGTCAATGGTAGTGGTCATTCCTGGGTCAGCTGACTTTCTGTGTACTTCAGGATGGCAATATCACCTATCAGATCAATCATGCCACCTCCCAGACCCCTCCCCTCCCAGCTTTATCTGTATACTGCTGCTGCAGTTATTTTGTTGCATTTCTTGCTGTATTTTTTTTTCTTTCAGGTAAAAAGATACTATTTTACTTCAATTATGTCATTTTTACAGCATTATTGAAAAATCTCAACAAAAACAGACCAACTATGGTAAAAAATGTGAAAATATGTAAAAATACAACATGTCAACACAGTCTAAAGACTTTAAAGGGAAACTGACATTTAAAAGGATATTTTGCTAGAGGATGACAAAGCTGCTTGTAAGGGATCAATCAGAATTCCTAATTGTCTACACACAGCCAACAGCCACATTATGCAGATGAAAAAGCTGTGCCAAGGATAAACTCTGTTGCTGCTGCCTCTAGTGTCCTCCTTAATACATATAAATCCATCTTAAATTGCTGCTTTTATAATAACAACATCCAACATTAGGTCAGGTAGGAGCAGAAATCTCTTGGGTTTACATGTTGTCCACAGTCCTCCACTCACATGACCAGATGCCAGCCACAAAGGTTTATGTAGTGCAAAAAGCTTTCTAGCAGCCTATAGGTTATCAGCATACTATTACATCGGGCAGTCTGACCATCATTTTCTCATCATACCACCCATACCATTCATACCTAACGTCTGTTTATAACATTATAGCTTGTCTGTATCCTATTAAAGCTGTTTTAACAAATATTTTTGGTGCTCTTGGAAACAGATGGCAATTTATTACCACTCATCTTCCAAACATACAGTATGATCTTTTGGTTAAGCTATAGTTTTGGTACTTTCATAATACATAGCACTCAGGTACTAAAAAAGCATCAAAATTCTAAATTTAGGTTTCTTTATGAATAGAGAAACAAACATGTAATCCAAAATTGCCACTACCTTAGTAAATCAAACTATTCAAGCATACCTCCAATGCTTTTTTTTTGTATGAAAACGTGCTTCAGTGCGGCACTATGCATTATCTTTGTTTTTCTAAATATCTTAGCTTTAGCTTTCTGATCGTCCATTTTCTTCTCCCCTGCTCCCCACCTGCATTGAAGGAGATCTGTAGTGTAAATTTTATATAATCTCCTGTGCCCCGGCTGCAAAAAGTAACAAAACAAACATTAACTCACCTTCCAACGTCCCCCCCCCCATTGCGCCGATATCAGTGTCCCGGTCCTCCGATGCCGGTCTTATTCCTACTTAGTCATACTGCGTTCAGTGTATCACCGGCCACAGCGATGTCCCATCTCGGCTTGTGATAAGCTGAGCACACTGTAATGTTGGAGCCTGGACCTGCCTTCTCCCTGCTGCACAGGCTTGTTACTTTAC
This sequence comes from Hyla sarda, assembly GCF_029499605.1. Classification (NCBI taxonomy): domain Eukaryota; kingdom Metazoa; phylum Chordata; class Amphibia; order Anura; family Hylidae; genus Hyla; species Hyla sarda. The sequence goes on from NC_079190.1 coordinate 224,282,277, forward strand.
AGTGTGCTAAGCCTATCACCGGCCGAGGCGGGACATCGTTGCGGCTGGCAATACACTGAGCGCAGTATGACTCATCTTATTTACAATTGGTTACTAGAGTGATCACTAGGTATCCATTCTTCCCATTCACCATGTGGTATTAAAATGTCACTTTTATTGCCAACAAGTTTAAAATCTCTCTAACACATAGTCCTCATGTGAACTAGTAAATGTAAGGTTTAGCAGCTAGGCTGCAAAAGTGCTTATAATGATTAGTAGTATAGCTGCAGACTATACTAAACTAATAGTTAGAGGACTGTGGCAGAACTTAAAAACTTAGTGTCTAAAAACTTAGACACAAACCCGTCCAGTATGACTGACCGTCCCCAGGAAGCAGAAAGAAGACAGGCACCGGAGGACTGGGGCACCGATATCGGCACCACGTGGGAACATTGGAAGGTGAGTTAAAGTTTGTCTTGTTACTTTTTGCAGCCCGGGCCCAGGGGATTATAAAAAATTTACACCACAGACCTCCTTTAAGCGATGGAGCTTCCAGCTTTCTCTCTGTAGCATCAATCAACAGAGACATTTGAGCCAGAGTGGGAAGCTTCTTCTCCTAATGCATATTAATATCTGACGGGGAAAACAGGCACTCAGAAATCTATTTCAAAGCAAAAATTTAGAAAAAATGCACAGTTCTGCACTATACTTTTGTTTTTCATAAAAGTATTTAAGGTACACTTTAACATTGAATCCATTTAACTATTTCATGTCAACTATGTTGACTATGCCTATTACACCACCTACTCAGAGGTCCATTAGTCATCTCGGAGGTAACGAGTTAATAAAACAACAAAGCACATTGTTACGCCGAGCGCTCCGGGTCCCTGCTCCTCCCCGGAGCGCTCGCGGCGTTCCTCTCTCTGCAGCGCCCCGGTCAGACCCGCTGACCGGGAGCGCTGCACTGACACTGCCGGCGGGGATGTGATTTGCATAGCGGGACGCGCCCGCTCGTGAATCGCATCCCAAGTCGCTCACCTTTCCCGGTCCCCGGCTGTCACGTCCTAAGATTTAAAGGGCCAGTGCACCAATGATTGGTGTCTGGCCCAATCAGTCTGATTACTTCCACCTGTGCACTTCCCTTTATAACCTCACTTTCCCTTCCCTTCCTGGCTGGATCTTGTTGCCCTTGTGCCTAGTGAAAGTGTTTACAGTGTTTGCCTTACCAGTGTTCCTGACCTCTTGCTATCTCCATTGACTACGAACCTTGCCGCCTGGCCCGACCTTCTGCTACGTCTGACCTTGCATCTGTCTAGTCCTTCTGTCCCACGCCTTCTCAGCAGTCAGCGAGATTGAGCCATTGCCGGTGGATACGACCTGGTTGCTACCGCCGCAGCAAGACCATCCCGCTTTGCGGCGGGCTCTGGTGAATACCAGTAGCAACCTAGAACCGGTCCACCGACACGGTCCACGCCAATCCCTCGCTGACACACAGGATCCACATCCAGTCTGCCGAATCCGAACACACATTATTGTGTTCTAACTAATTCAGCAATATAAAATTCAGCAGCAGCAAAGTTATTAGACTAACTTCAAAGAGTTAATAAGCTCAATTGTTATTACAAGGATTGAAGAACCATTATCAAGTGACGTGCATATCTCCCTCTTGTTGATGCAGTCTAAATCGCAGGAAAATCATCATTCTCCAGATCAGCTTCAACCTCTGTGCAAATAATGTAAATAAATTCAGCATGACACTCATTAGATCCCAAGTTAATTAAATCCCATTGCTGACTATATCCTATTTGACCTTATTATTATTCTACGCAACTGCACAGTTTTCCCAGAACAAGCATAGCGAAGGCTGCAACTCATTTAAAAAAATACATGTGCATACATATATTTTTAGGCTGTCTCTTGACATAAGTTTGTGGAAGCTAGATAAAATCTATCAGCATGCAGTGAAAGAGTGAAGGGCACAGCATACTATTAATGGTGCCCATTTTGTAGTCTCATAGAAAAAGTCAGCACTGAACCGCAAACTTTTGGCACTCACTGTACCTGGTACGATACATTTACATATGCAGCCATAATAGTCAAGGTGAAAGAATACAAGGAAGCAGAGAGGAGGAAAAGACATTTTCTTTGATAACAAGGCTGTTACACTAGACACTACCATTATATTGAAAAAAGCTACGGTATATTACATTTGGTGACTGTGAAATCCAAATAGGGAATGGATGTGGTATGACTGTTTATGGATAGACAAGAACTATAGAAGTGTTTGATTGGATAGAAATGCTGTCATGCAGGGTAATTTGTGACAGAATAAAACACAACTGAATAAATGAATTCTAAAAGGAAGGAAAATATTACAATATATGCAGTGCTGCCTTGCAGCAAATATTCTCCATTCCAGGATACATGGAGATCCACAGACTTGACTCTATGTTTATTGGAATGCAAATCTACTCAGTAAACTTGGTTTTAGGTACAGCGTCTAGAGCAATCAGATTTTATAATGAAATGAGGAACGGTAGTTCATCTGTGGAGATTCAGCTATATTAGAGCATCTAACAGCATATTATCTACTATGTTTTAAATATGTGTATGCACTGTAAGATTAAATATATGCTATATAGACTTGCATTGGGTAGGACACATTAAGTTATCAATGTATGGAAGAACTATACTTTCTATCTTTATGCAGTTTACGGTAGAATCCTCATTTCTATGGCCAAATAGCATCTGTTGCATTCATGTTTTAGTTTAAAACCCATTATTTTATTGTAGTTGATACCTCAAAGAACAGACATCTCCTTACCTGGGTGGAAGACTCACTCAGGCTATGTAAATATTAAATGGAGCATTTCAACCTGCTACCAAACTACTACCAAAAATAGGCTGGACCTTACAGTGGCCATATGCCTTCAATAGCCGTCCTTTGTCCGAGAGCTGTCTCTCCCATTCAGCCAAACATTCATGTGTTGTGAAGAGGGATGGTGAAGGGGAGGTAGGATGCTGTCAGACAGCTCTCCAGGAGAACAGAAGTTGGGATGGTCATTTGAAATGGTTGAATAAAAATACACTGCAAATTAATGTCCATAAACTATCCCTTTTTCGAGGTAGATGCCTGCCGATGTTTATTTATATACATAGGTATTATAAGGAGCTATAGGGCATAGCAATAGGTTTGGCATCCTATAAAGTGCATAAAAGTGATACAAAACTCTTTACGCACAGATTTTTCACAATTAGTGTAAAACACAAAGTCACACTTATTTTAAAATAAAGATTAAAACAGATTATGAACTGACAGAACACTCTCTACAGTGCTGCTTTACTACAATTATTATTTATGTGTGGTCCTACTCCTTTCTGTGTTGTTCACTGCTTAGTGTCCCTCTCAGAGATCTTCACCTACCATCTGCTATCTCTAAAATAGCTGCTGAAGCTATGTACATACAGTCATGGCTGTAAATGTCGGAAAATGAAGTATTTCTCACAGAAAAGGATTGCAGTAACACATGTTTTGCTATGCATATGTTTATTTCCATTGTGTTTATTGGAACTAAACAAAAAAAGGGAGGAAAAAAAGCAAATTGGACATAATGTCATAATGTAACTCCAAAAATGGGCTGGACAAAATTATTGGCACCCTTAACTTAATATTTGGTTGCACACCCTTTGGAAAAAAATAACTGAAATCAGTCGCTTCCTATAACCATCAATAAGCTTCTTACACCTCAGCCCAAATGTTGGACCACTCTTCCTTTGCAAACTGCTCCAGGTCTCTCTTATTGGAAGGGTGCCTTTTCCCAACAGCAATTTTAAAATCTCTTCACAGGTGTTCAATGGGATTTAGATCTGGACTCATTGCTGGCCACTCCAGAACTCTTCAGCGCTTTGTTGCCATCCATTTCTGGGTGCTTTTTGACGTTTGTTTGGGGTCATTGTCCTGCCGGAAGACCCAAGATCTCGGACGCAAACCCAGCTTTCTGACACTGGGCTGTACAGTGCGACCCAAAATTTGTTGGTAATCCTCTGATTTCATGATGCCTTGCACACATTCAAGGCACCCAGTGCCAGAGGCAGCAAAACAACCTCAAAACATCATTGAGCCATCATTCCACCATATTTCACTGTAGGTACTGTGTTCTTTTCTTTGTTGTCCTTATTCCGTTTTCGGTAAACAGTGGAATGATGTGCTTTACCACAAAGCTCTACCCTGGTCTCATCTGTCCACAAGACGTTTTCCCAGAAGTATTTTGGCTTACTCAAGTTCATTTTGGAAAAATGTAGTTTTGCTTTTTTATGTCTCTGTGTCAGCAGTGGGGTCCTCCTGGGTCTCCTGCCATATCACTTCATTTAATTTAACCCCTTAAGGACTCAGGGTTTTTCCGTTTTTGCACTTTCATTTTTTCCTCCTTACCTTTTAAAAATCATAACCCTTTCAATTTTCCACCTAAAAATCCATATTATGGCTTATTTTTTGCGTCGCCAATTCTACTTTGCAGTGACATTAGTCATTTTACCCAAAAATGCACGGCGAAACGGAAAAAAAAATCAATGTGCGACGAAATCGAAAAAAAACGCCATTTTGTAACTTTTGGGGGCTTCCGTTTCTACGCAGTGCATATTTCGGTAAAAATTACACCTTATCATTATTCTGTAGGTCCATATGGTTAAAATGATACCCTACTTATATAGGTTTGATTTTGTCGCACTTCTGGAAAAAATCATAACTACATGCAGGAAAATTTATACGTTTAAAAATGTCATCTTCTGACCCCTATAACTTTTTTATTTTTCCACGTACGGGGCGGTATGAGGACTCATTTTTTGCGCCGTGATCTGAAGTTTTTATTGGTATGATTTTTGTTTTGATCTGACCTTTTGATCACTTTTTATTCATTTTTTAATGTTATAAAAAGTGACCAAAATACGCTTTTTTTGGACTTTGGAATTTTTTTGCGCGTACGCCATTGACCGTACGGCTTCATTAATGATATATTTTTATAGTTCGGACATTTACGCACGCGGCGATACCACATATGTTTATTTTTTTTTTTTTTTACACTGTTTTATTTTTTTTATGGGAAAAGGGGGGTGATTCAAACTTTTATTAGGGAAGGGATTAAATGACCTTTATTAACACTTTTTTTTTACTTTTTTTTTGCAGTGTTATAGTTCCCATAGGGACCTATAACACTGCACACACTGATCTCTCATCCTGATCACAGGCATGTATTAACACACCTGTGATCAGCATTATCGGCGCTTGACTGCTCCTGCCTGGATCTCAGGCACGGAGCAGTCATTCGTCGATCGGACACCGAGGAGGCAGGTAAGAGCCCTCCCGGTGTCTGATCAGCTGTTCGGGACACCGCGATTTCACCGCGGTGGTCCCGAACAGCCCGACTGAGCAGCCGGGATACTTTCAGTTTCACTTTAGAAGCGGCGGTCAGCTTTGACCGCCGCTTCTAAAGGGTTAATACCGCACATCGCCGCGATCGGCGATGTGTGGTATTAGCCGCGGGTCCCGGCCATTGATTAGCGCCGGGACCCACGCGATATGATGCGGGATCGCGGTGCGATCCCGCTTCATATCGCGGGAGCCGGCGCAGGACGTAAATATACGTCCTGCGTCGTTAAGGGGTTAAATGTCAACGGAGAGTTTGCGCTGACACTGATGCTCCCTGAGCCTGCAGGACAGCTTGAATATCTTTGGAACTTGTTTGGGGCAGCTTATCCACCAGCCAGACTACCCTGCATTGACACCTTTCATCAACTTTTCTCTTCTGTCCGCGCCCGGGGAGATTAGCTACAGTGCCATGGGTTGCAAACTTCTTCATAATGTTGCGCACTGTGGACAAAGGCAAATATAATTCTCTGGAGATGGACTTGTAACCTTGAGATTGTTGATATTTTTCCACTATTTTTGATCTCAAGTCCTCAGACAGTTCATTCTGTTGTCCATGCTTAGTCACGCGATGCAAAGACTAAGTGAACTTCTCTCTTTTTTATCTGCTTTCATGTGTGATTTTTATATGGCCCACACCTGTTACTTGCCCCAGGTGAGTTTAAAGGAGCATCACATGCTTGAAACAATCTTATTTTTCCACAATTTTGAAAGGGTGCCAATCATTTTGTTCAGACCATTTTTGAAGTTTGGTGTGACATTATGTCCAATTTGCTTTTTTTCCTCCCTTTGTTTTATTGGTTTAGTTCCACAACACACAAAGGGAATAAACATGTGTATAGCAAAACATGTGTTACCGCAATCCTTTTCTGTGATAAATACTTAATTGTCATGAAAAATTTCAGGGGTACCAACATTTACGACCATGACTGTAAGCTTTTATAGTGACTTTGACATCTTCCCTGTACTGCCTCCTCATTGGCTAGGCGACTTTTTTTTTTTAAAGCATTATAAGATTCCCTGAGATCGTGTGATCCTTCCTCTTGAGGTTATTTTAGCAAGTTCTGCCCATCCAAATCACCCAACGTTTGAGCCTGAAGTTCGAGTTCTAGTCGTATTGAACATTAAAGGGGTTCTTCGATGCTTAGACATCTTATCCCCTATCCAAAGGATAGGGGATAAGATGCCTGATCGCGGAAGTCCCACCGCTGGGGACCCCCGGGATCTTGCACGCGCTACCCCATTAGTAATCAATCCCCGGAGCATGTTCGCTCCGGGACTGATTACCGGCAACCACAGAGTGGGCGGCGTGTGATGTCACGCCCCCGCCCCCGTGTGATGTCACGCTCCGCCCCTCAATGCAAGCCTACGGGAGGGGGTGTGACAGCTATCACGCCCCCTCCCGTAGGCTTGCATTGAGGGGCGGAGCGTGACGTCACACGGGGCAGAGGAGTGACGTCACACGCCGCCGGCCTTGTGGTCGTCGGTAAGCAGACCCGGAGCGAACACGCTCCGGGGACTGTTTACAAACGGTGTGCCGCGTGCAAGATCCCGGGGGTCCCCAGCGGCGGGACTCCCGCGATCAGGCATCTTATTCCCTATCCTTTGGATAGGGGATAAGATGTGTAAGCACTAGAGTACCCCTTTAAGCAAAGTTCTGACCTGACTCGGGTTCTACAGCTTCAGGCTGTTTATGTCTAGTCATAACATTTTGCCTGTGTTCTTACGTTACAGCTGAACTGCATTTTTGACTGCATTAGAAAACTCATTCATTTATGATTGGATAAAATATAAACAGATTTGCAACATTGACTCAGATTTATCAATCTGCCTGAAAGTAAAACTGTCTGGTTTGTCCCACCAATCACAGTTCAGCTTTCACTTTGCCAGAGCTTGGTAAGATATGAAAGCTGTGCTGTGGTTGGTTGTTATGGGAAAAATCAGACAGTTATTTGCTTTCAGGTAGGTCGATAAACCTGGGCCACTGAATCAGTTATTAGAATAGTCTGTGTAACTTTTAAGCTCTTACCCACCATTCAAAGGAAACAACTAAGGTATATTCTTACAACAGGTTTGTTGGGTAATTGTTTCAGAAAAAGTACAGTCTGCTCCAATTCTAATTCATTCAGTGTTGCAAACCTGTTTATATTTTTAGGCAATCAAAAAATGCATAGATTTTCTCAATACAGTTCCTGAAGAAACACATAAAAAGACACTTCAACTGCATTGTGAGAACGCAGCCTAAAACCAAAGACAGGTGAAGTGTAAAAACATTGCTTATCTCATCACAATAGCATCTGTCAATGATACTTTATCTAGTATATTTACCAAAAAGAATGAGAACCATTATCATATGGTCGGCATGAAATACCAACACCAAAAACAAGAGACCATACAAAAGAAATATAAATATAAAATGAATAAACTTTATTAAGGTATAGCAAAACTTAAAAACACATAATAAAAACATATATGATGTATGGATACAGCAGGAAACTCAGGCAGAAGAGAAGAAGATGAGGGTACTGAAACAAGTCCCTCAAGTGGGGACTGTGGGTATGGAACTGGATATCTGAAGATATGTATGTTGGCCAAAAAAAAAGGGGGACAGGACTGCAGATGGCATTAAACCAGTGCTTATTGTAATAGAATTACTTCACACAGTGGTGTAATAAATGCAGCAAATAGAATAGTACAAGTCTATCAGCAAAAGTATATATTACCAGTGGTAACTATAATAATAAGGTACATGGAGACATAGTATAAGATGGACACATGGCACAATCAAACAATACTGCTATGCATGACCAATGCACCTAAAGCGGTACCTCTCACCTCCTACCCCGAACGCATTTTCGCTTCAATGACTTAGTCGACACGCCAGTTCCATACCCACAGTCCCCACTTCAGGGACTTGTTTGAGTACCCTCATCTTCTTCTCTTCTGCCTGAGTTTCCTGCTGTACGCATACATCATATTTGTTTTTTATTGTGTGTTTTTAGGTTTTGCTATACCTTAATAAAGTTTATTCATTTTATATTTATATTTTTTTTGTATGGTCTCTTGTTTTTGGTGTTGGTTTATCTAGTATATGCCTAATATATTGGCATTATACATTTTATACCTTTTCTTGGCCTTGTCTATCTGATGCTTACAATCTGATATCGAAGAAGAAATCACCGTTTTATTGCTTATGGAAGGATTCTCCTGACACATGAACTGCTTCTTTAAAAGTTCCTGATTTGTCTTCCAAGTCATTCCACCTCATTAATTTTTAAAGTGTTATCAATATGGTTAGATTAATCCCCTTAAGCCGTTCAGATTGTGTTTCTTCTTCCTGAGTTAAATGATTGATGAGTGTCTGTGTGACTGCAGAATAAATGGTGTGGGTTAATGCAATTCTCCCAGTGCCTTGGGGTGCTGTATCGCTTTATATCTTAATAGTTTGTGTAAGCAACATCTTAAGTAGCTCGCCCATTATAGGTTTTCAATGTGACGCTTCCGATTTGCTATGACAGTCTTTAATATATATCATCTTCGATCTTCTTAAAGTAATCCATCATTTCACTGTTTTCTTCCATCAAGGTGGCTGTTCTATCTTTAGCAGTTTCTTGTTTTTACAAGATATAGCAATAAATGTTTAGGTAATATTATTATTGTTAGTAATGTGGTAGAAGTAGTCATAGAAGTAATTATTATTATTATAATTAGTAGTAAAAGTAGCAAAAAAATACTAAATATTTTAGATTTAGTAGATAAATGGAGCAAAAAAGGCATAGAAAATGAGTAAAAAGGGGACAAGGCTTAAATGTGCCAAAAAAGTTGCCACTTTTTGGTGTACATTTTTAAGTGTAAATAGGCCAACTAAGAGACGATGCAAGCTTAGACTAGACAGTCTACACAATCACCAGATTTTTTTAAATATCATGAGCCACTGTTAAAAATTTGATGCATCCTTAGACAGTCTAGTCTCATTTTACACTGTCTAACAATTAGACAGTTTCTAGAGTATTTCCTCCTTAGTTTTCAGAGTTTTCATAGTCCAATTAAACAAATAGTAGCAGATGTTACCAGACTTTCTAGCATTCTGAGAAATTTTCATGCAATTCCATGCTGAGAACAAGTGCCAAACCTTCAAGTGTGCTGTGGAATGCCAAAGATCTTGCTCCCTCTCTTGTATTGCAGAGTACTAACATGCTCCAAGAACTTCATGTGAATGAGTTTGTCACTAGTGTTGAGAGTGAATATTCAAAATGCTAATTTTTACCCCGAATATTGGCACTTTGCAATTTTGCAAATATTTAGAAGATATATATTCGTAATGACGAATATTAGTTCATTTTTTTGTTTGTTTGTTTTTTTAATCCAAATTTATGTGAATATTTATGCGAATATTGATACTTTTTAGACTGGACACTGATCCCTCCGTTCTTTTATGCGAAAGATATAATTGCGCATGCTCACTATGCAAATTTCATTATGAATTTTCACATGGGGAAAATAAATGAACATAGTGAATATGCAAATTTCACAAACATAGGACTAATGTTCGTCCATATATTCGTGAAACATCGCAAATTCGAATATCGCCCCTGCCGCTTATCACTAGTTGTCGCATCCAGAGCATAGAGATCTGGATGTACCAAAAATGCACTTTTATCTGCATTGCTAAGCAACAGACAGTACCTATTCTGGCTTCCACTTAGTATATAGTTATAAACAATTGTTATTCCTTACAGTCTCATGGACTCTCTAATTAAAAATTATAGTTTGGAACTTCTATTTCTACAATTTTACTTTAGTAAGTAAGTACATACTAAAGTCATAGCAGGAAAAATCATATTTGGGTCTGCTCCTCTTCACCCATATCTCAGTGTATGCCTCACATTGAATATGGAACTGAATGCTCTGAGGAAGAAGAGAAAATGGGGCACAAGAGAACTTGGTAAGATAAGACCTTATCGTATGATAGTAAAGCTAGACCAACAGGGAACAAATGGTCTCAATGCGTAACTAAAAGTAAATTTATAAGAGGGATTAGTGATAGCGGATAAGATAAAGAATATGAGAAGATGCTTGAATGAAAAATAAAGAAGGGTTCTGGGAAACTGAAAGAAGAAAAATAAAGAAAACAGGAGTAGAGAAAAGAATCCACTATGAGGTTTAAGAAGGCGGCATACTTTAAACCTCACAGTGGATCCTTTTCTCTTCTACTGTTTTCTTTATTTTTATGATCATCTATGGTGACATGGTTCAGGGTTCAACTAAATTACTTCAATTTAATTTGGCAGAGGTAGAGACCTCCAGACAACATATTGGAGATACCTGGATAGGGTGACTCCTAGTAAAGCATTATTTAGGTAAACATAGGAAGACTTAGGATTAAAGCTATATATTTTTTCATATTTGGATTAGTGTGCTTTAAAAATAAAAAAAAGCTACCATACTGACCTGCCTGGATCCCCTGCCACTGCAGTTACGATGGCTCATAGTCCCCACTACTCTCTTTTCTGCTTCCTGTTTCCTCTGACATGTTGTACCCACAAGAACTGCCCAATTAGCCAGTCACTGACTGAGCGTCACTGTTGTATTCACTGATTGACTAAGCAGGTAGTTCCTGCAGGGACAAGCCATCATAGGAAAAATATAACTGAGGAGACCAGGCACCGTTTAACAGCATTAGTGTGGTATCCAAGCAAGTACATATGTTTGATTTTTTTTTTTAAAGCAAACCAAAGCAAATATGAAAAGAAATTGTATCAAAGGAATAACACTTCAATAAAAACAGTAAATATGTTTGAGTAGGTTGTACAGCAGACAATTATCCAGCTGCTATGATGCCTTACCTTTGCCTTACCTATTTGGGCAATAATAATCCTGTGTTGTTAAAAGCCAAAATAATGGTTTTGGTGTCAGAAATTGAGCTCAACAAAAAAAATGTCCAAGGATAATTAAAGATAGGGAATAAGATGTCTGATTGCGGGGGTCCCACTACTGGGACCTCCCACGATCTCTGCTGCAGCACCCCAGTCATTAAGGGCACAGAGGGAACTACGCTTTGTGCCGGATGACTAGCGATGCAGCACCGGAGGCACGTGACCTCACAGCCATGCCCCCTCATGACATCACCCCCCCACATCACCCCCTCTCAAGGCAAGTCTATGGAAGGGGGTGTGATGGCCGCCACACCCCCTCCCATAGACTTGCATTGAGGGGACGTGGTGCAACATCACGAGGGGCATGGCTGTGACATCACGAGCCCCCGTCACCACAGCCTAGACAAATGCCGGGTGCTGCAGGAAAATCGTGAGGGGGGTCCCAGCGGCGGGACCCCCGCGATCAGACATCTCATCCCCTATCCTTTGGATAGGGGATAAGATGTCTAGGGGTGGAGTACTCCTTTAATGGTTTTAAGAACATGTCCAGTGATTGTTGAAGAGTATTTTTTATTATTACAGTGTACAGTACATTGAAAAATAAATTATGCTCTTGTTGTTATTTGTAATGTTGTATATTACAAATTTTATTACGTTTGTGTTATATTACTGTTAATTTTTTTGTTCACAAACTACTAGTAGCAAAAATTTACAAGCTCTAATCATATATAAAGTAGGTGTAAAACCTATCCTTAAATGTTCAGCGGATGAAAAAAAAAAGGCTTGGCTGCATTAGTGCTTTGCAGATAAACAATTTGTAATGCAAGTGTTCAGTGGTTCACTATGGGAAAGTATTGATCCTTAATTTCCGTAGGGAGTGCTGATGGATTACATGAGGTTAAAGCACAGGAGTGTTTGATGGAACCCAAGCAGACGTAGTAGCACAAATGTCTCCATCTGTGCATGGCTTCTGTTGTGAAACATTAATAAAGCTCCCTGACTCTACAGTACCAAAACTAATCACTTGCAGAACAGGCCTACAGAAATTCCAAACACAAACCTGGATCGGCTAAAAGGAATGTTTAGCTTTATGAAGAAAATGATTAAAAATGTATCAGAGATGCTTGTAAAGCTTATGGTTGAAGTTAAGTATATGAAGCAAACAGCTTTTATTGGCCTCTAGGGAATGTGACAGATAGTCTGTGGGTGTTACTGCAACATGGTACTAGTGATTGTTCTGGCCATCGTAAACTAATCACCATCTGTGTGAATGAGTCTCGAGGGAGCTTCTGGTTGTTGGACAATCTTGGTTGTTAGCATTTTTAATCAGCTACCGTGCTGCACAGATAGAAAGCGTATGTTCTGCTCTTTATTTTTCCCTACTTCAAAAAAAAAGTCATTCATTATGATTCTTCAAAGACTGGGTTCAGGTCCCACGTTAATTCTTGGAGGTTGCTTTGAAATTGCTCTAGATTTTCTATTACTAACTTTACTGTGCTGTACAGTAGTGGTCTCTCCAGACTAAAATGACATCATTGTCTGTAATCATGTTTTATGAGGCTAGTGATACATAATGGGACATTTTCATTATCATTTGTTTCTATTGTTACATTCAGCAGGTGTTTCCAGAACGTTCCTAATTATTGGGAAATGTTTATGATGAAAATGAGGCCAGCTATGCAGAACAATTTTATATTAATTGCAATGCGCAGTCTTTTGTAGAAATTCCAAACTTTGTTTTATGTGCGAATAGTTGTGGGCCCAAGATGAGGCTTATCTTATACTATCATTCTGAAAGGGGTACTCTGGTGGAAAACTTTTTTTTTTTTTCATATCAACTGGCTCCAGAAAGTTAAACAGATTTGTAAAATACTTCTATTAAAAAATCTTAATCCTTCCAGTACCTATCAGCTGCTGTAAACTACAGAGGAAGCTAAGTTGTTCTTTTCTGTCTGACCACAGTGCTCTCTGCTGACACCTCTGTCCATGTCATGAACTGTCCAGAGTAGGAGCAAATCCCCATAGCAAACGTCTCCTACTCTGGACAGTTCATGACATAGACAAGTGTTTCAGCAGAGAGCACTGTGGTCAGACAGAATAGAACCTCACAACTTTCTCTGTAGTATACAGCAGCTGATAAGTACTGGAAGGATTGACATTTTTAATAGAAGTAATTTGCAAAACTGTTTAACTTTCTGGAGCCAGTTGATATGAATTTTTTTTTTCCAATGGAGAACCCCTTTAAAGGATCATGAGGCCTAAAAAAATTTATGTCTCAAATTGCAGTTATCATCTATATGTGTCCCAAGAGATTACACTTCCCTCTTCCCATTCTCTTTGCTATGTGTTGTAAGATGTAAGTTAAAGGAGTTTTTTTTGTAGAAAATAATATACTACTGGGGCAGGGGGGAAATTGAAAAACAATACTTATAAAAGACTAGAATACCCCTTTAACTGGCAGCAGTAGGAGCATCCCCTTTTTGTCCTGTCTCATTTTCTGAGCTATGAACCAGCAGAACCAGGGAAATTACTTCAGTATTATCTACAGAATTTATATAACACTGTTTTGGGAAAAGGCTAATATCCCACAGATTAACCAAATTTAAGGGAAAGCTAATCTTTTGTTTTCTTTTTCTATCCATTTTTAGGATTAATGGTCCTTTAATATAGTTTCTATTTTTTATCAAATGTTCTTTGTTGGATGTAACAAATCTAAGCATGAAACAAAGGTACTACTGTTCAGCCAGTGGATTATTTTCAAGACGTTTACGAATGTTTAACTGCAATTAAAATGATATATGAACCAGACTTCAAGCATATCTTCAGAACATTCATTCCTTGGTCAGTCAGAAATTTGTCAGTTGGTGTTCAGGGTTTTTGGAAAACAGACTATTATAATGTTAACAGACTAACTGAACCCTATGAAAGTGAAATACGTAATCTGTTTAACATTATATATAGAATGTAAAGCAAACATAACTTTCATGATCCAATAACCGTATTTCTCTGACTGTTTAACACACAACAGTTTAGTGTAAACCAACTTAGCATTTCTGTATAAGAGACAATTTAAACTGAATACATGTCTAAATCTTCAGGAAACGTTATAGCCTGAGACTTGCCCACTGCTAAAAAGATCAGAATACAGATTTTCTAGAAATCCCATGCAAGTCTATGCAATATTTAAAAAGGTGTCCTGCCACTGGACCAACATTGAAGTTACGCTTTAAAGGGGTACTACGACCCTAATACATCTTATCCCCTATCCAATGGATAGGGGATAAGATGTCTGATCGTGGGGGTCCCGCCGCTGGGGACCCCCGCAATCTGTCATTCTGCACCCACCTTTGTGAGTTCTCTACAGTGCTGGAGGCTCCGAGTGTGAAGCCTAATGGGGCCGGTGTATTGTAACGTCACCACTCCACCCCCATGTGACATCATGCTTCCCCCCCTCAGTGTAAGTCTATGGGAGGGGGCACTGATCAGTATTGTCGGCGATCTTCTGCTCTGGTCTGCAGGAAGGCAGATCAGAGCAGAAGACCCTGGGAGAGCAGCAGAGGAAGGTGGGGGGACCTTCGTCCACCATCTTGGCTGATCTTATCCCCCCACTATGCCGCAGGAGATCAGGTAGCCCATTACAATTGCCGCACTGCTGCAGATGCCATGATCTGTATTGATCACAGCATCTGAGGAGTTAATGAAGGACATCAGCGTAATCACTGAAGTCCGCCATTACCAGAGGGTCCTCGGCTGCTGTTAGCAGCTGGGACCTGCCGTGCATGACGCGAGCACCACTTTGGTGCTCGGGTCATGTACAGGATGTAAATGTATGTCCTGGTGCACAAAGTACCAGCGAGTCAGGACCCACATTATGGTCCATTGTCCTTAAGGGGTTAATGATAGGGGTGGGCGGGACGGGAAATATGGAAGAGGCAGCTGAGCTAGGTGAGACAGCTCCCCTCCTCCATTGCGCAGAACTACCCAATGCAGCTGAAGATTACAGTGGCATAACTCAGAAAATACTAAACAGATTTAAAGAGTACCTTTCATCAACACATCTTTCTAATAGCATTGCAAAAAAAAATATATATGAATCCGAAATCGCATACTCATCACAGCTCCCCGCCCAGACAGGCGCGAGTGAGCGCTGTGCCTTATCCCTGCAGGGCATGGCAGCTAAGTCCTCCGAAGTTCCTCCTCTCTGTATGTAAAGCCAAACAGAGAGGAGGAGACTCAGAAGCTGCCATCCCTGCAGTGTGCTGAGCCTGTATGCGCGCTCCCATTAGGGAGCCCTGCATACAGGAAGAAGGACGGAAGCCGGCCCTAGCAGGCATCAGATGATGTTGTGCCTGCCGGTCCACGCCCACTTCCTCCCCTTGCACACAGCTCCAAACTGAGCTACCGAAGACACAGAAGAAAAAAGGTATTTACAGGGGGTTTTTAATTTAAAAAAGGACAGGGATAGAGATAGTAAGAGTCAGGGACAGATGGGGAGGGGGATTAGAGAAAGTGTAGTTGATGATAGGTAGTCTTTAAGTAAGTGACTCCTTTTTGTAAAGCTGTTCCCCTGCACTATGACTCAATATATTGGGATTAGTGGGGTGAAGAGGTTGTCAGATTCTCTTAACCTAAGTGATAATAAAGGATCTATATTGGTAAAATTACTTCACATATGCCAGAATTAGGATTTTTTACAGTTGAAATGTAAACTACTATCCTTTTACTATAGATCTAACATAAACATAAGAATGATACAGTAATTGCTATTTCAGAATATGCATTTTTAAAAATAATTGAAGTTTTAGAATATAAATTTAGAAAAAATAATTAATGTTTCAGGAGAGTTATATCCCAAAGCTAAAATCTCAAACATTGTAATAGAATCATAACCTGAAGTATGTAGCAATAAATACATTCTCACATAAAGAATAAAAGTAAATGAGTAAGTGAGTAACAGAAAAGGAATAGATGGTGTTCAGCTTAAAATGTTGATAGTACAATATAACAAAAACACACTACAACATATACCGTATTTTTCGCCCTATAGGACGCACCGGCGTATAAGACGC
Organism: Hyla sarda; assembly: GCF_029499605.1. Taxonomy (NCBI): domain Eukaryota; kingdom Metazoa; phylum Chordata; class Amphibia; order Anura; family Hylidae; genus Hyla; species Hyla sarda. The sequence continues at coordinate 224,298,623 of NC_079190.1, forward strand.
ACCCAATTTATAGGTGCAAAATCTAAAAAAATAAAGATTTTGAACCCAATAGTGATCTTCATCCTGCGGACCTCCAGATGCTGCAAAACTACAACTCCCAGCATGCCCGGACAGCCGTTGGCTGTCTGGGCATGCTGGGAGTTGTAGTTTTGCAACATCTGGAGGTCCGCAGATTGAAGACCACTGCATAGGAGGTAATACTCACGTGTCCCCGCTGCTCCGGACCCGTCACCGCTGCCCTGGATGTCGCTCCATCGCTGTCGCCGTGTCCCCGTCACTCCGGAACATCTCTGCTGCTGGCCGGGTATCCTCGCTCTCCGTCACCGCCATCACGTCGTTACGCACGCCGACGCACTTACGCGACGACGTGATAATGAGGAAGGAGAGCGCTGGCCATACAGGGGATCCCTGAACGGAGAAGACACCGAGGAGGCAGGTAAGGTCCCTCCCGGTGTCCTGTAAGCATTAACCCGGCTATTCAGTCGGGGTGTTCGGGACCGCCGCGGTGAAATTGCGGCGGTCCCGAACAGCCCGACTGAACAGCCGGGTTAGTGTCACTTTCCCTTCAGACGCGGCGGTCAGCTTTGATCGCCGCATCTGAAGGGTTAATACAGGGCATCACCGCGATCGGTGATGTCCTGTATTAGCCGCGGGTCCCGGCCGTTGATGGCTGCAGGGACCGCCGCCATAGGTGTGTATTCGCCGTATAAGACGCACCGACTTTTCCCCCCCAGTTTTGGGGAAGAAACAGTGCGTCTTATACGGCGAAAAATACGGTAATGTATAACCACTTTGCAGGGTACACATAAGTATAATCTACATAAAAAATTGTTTAATGAATTTGTAAATACATTGCATTCTTAAAGTTTAAAAGATTTATCCCAAAATTACAGGTGATCATCTACAGTATCTATAGGATTGGAATTTGATCTCTGGGACTTCCACTGATCATGTGAATGGGGGTCCTAATTGTCCCTGTTTAATTAAAACAGAGATAGAGTATGTGTATCTGCTCGAGCTCGGTACTTAGCATTTTCCAGCATTTCCCAGTTTGAATAGATTAACATTCAATCAGGGGTTCTCATGAATGGTGGGGTTTCAGTGGTCAGAGCTCCAGCAATGAGACACATATGGCCTTTCCTGTTATCCTGTTAAGGTTATGAATTATAATCTTAGGGTGACTTTTGTTATAGTTTTGGGATGTATTTATACTGAAAACTGTCAACAACAGTCAACCGTGCTGGGTGCAGAGTGGTCAGACCAGCAAATGTAAATGTAAGAGTAAATCTTTAAAAGGTTCCCTTGCACTTTTATTCAATTTGTCTGAAACTAGTCAAAAAAAATTGCATTAACACGACTGTGTTAGACAAAAATTTTTTTTAGAAATTTTGAAAAAGTGTGATTCTATTAAAATCAATTTGTTCTTCTCCACTTGTTTGCAAGGCAGCTACATCATGAAAATAATAGATGTTTTGGCTGAGTGAACAGATAAGGCCGTACAAACAAACTGTGCAGATCATTCCAGGACATATCTCTGTAACAAATTAAAACATAGGAGCTGTTGGACTACTACCCAGTGGAGATTTATTTATATTGCACCTGGTTTTAGCTACATTAAATAAAACAATATTCTGACATTTTGAAGTAAAGGAATAACCAGATGTTACACATTGAAGCTAAAGATGATGAAGGAGAAACCAGAACCGTTTGTGGTGAAAAGAGGAAATTCATAGCAGAAAATGAGTTGTTTCCAGACTCCTTTTCATAATTTAATTTTTTGTGCTCTTTTTGCTACAGGAGATTACTTACAAAGTAGATTACCATGGAAAAAAGGTTCAATGTAACTTTAATCCCTGTTCTTTCTTGCATGTAATTATTTAGCCAAATGTGAACATAGCTCATAACAATAACAACAATTTATTTTAAGGGAAAAACATGAAAACATAGTCATACATAAAACTCTCATAAAAAAATTAGTTATATATATATATATATATATATACACACACACAATCAGTCATGCATGTTAGTATGTTAGTACAAGTAATCTGTCTATGTTACTGTTTGGGAATTAGGACATGAGCAACATCTTAGTTCGATTAGACCTGTATACATTCAGGTAAATTAGTTGTTTTAGTTGTTATATCTTTTACCTAAGTCTTAAAGGGCTTTTCCAGTCTGAATTGGCAGGATGCCAACACCAAACAACCCTGACGATCAGCTGATGGACATGGACAATAACCAGGCGGAAGCAATTGGGTCTTTTCATTGTGTACCAGTTACTGTACGGCAGCTCCCATTGAGGTGAAAGCTTCTCTGTACATACTGATAGGTTACTGTGTGTCTGGGAAATTAGAGTGAGAGTACTATTGGGACAGCCAATATGGAGCCATACAAGTCTGTGGGGCACAACTTTACCTGTGTACATGTCCGATTTAATCCAAAGGCATACATTAGCTTTTTAAGTCTGTTGGGCAAAAAAAAATTATGGTACTCTATCAGATGCTGTATTATGATGGTGATGTGATGGTAAGCCATTATACTGCCCCATATTCTTGTAGGGCCACATACTACAAGAATATATAGTTGTAGGCCCCCCAATATAATATAGTTGTAGGCCTACAAGTATATGTGGCCCCCGTACTGCCCCCCATATAGATTTGTAGGCCCACATAATATCTTTCTATTTATACCTAGTCTTATACTTTTGGCATGTCGGAATGTTCAAATACACATGCACTAAATGAAGAGCACACCTAATACACATGCTCTAGATAGAGAGTGCACCTACCTTTAGTTAAGATAGCTAAGTAGGAAGTTCAGAACCGAGTGTGCATGTTCAGTAACACACGCTCCTACTCATTAGATCTGTTTACAAACCGTTGCCAGCAGGGCTTGGGGATCCCTATATAGTACACCCTGGTGTGTTCTGGCCCATAATATGCGAACACGTTTGTACATGAGAAAGAGTCCATGTTGGACTCTAAACACTGACTTTGTTTTGTATACTGATGGGTAAATAAAACCGATTAGCTCGTTATCTCTGCTTAGTTATACATTGGGTACCATTGAGCAGGGCCAGACCCTAAGAATCTGAGCACCCACCTATCCTTGGACTGAAAGTCCTCTACACAGTTCCAGTTCTACACACCTGGACTTTTTGTGGCCTACAACTATCTATTACGATAGTATGAGGCCTACAATGTTATAGACCTCATACATAGTTAAAGGCCTCTTCTGTTCCCCCATATCTAAGTATTCTGCCATTTCTGCTGGAACATGCTGACCTCAGTACTACCCACACTATTTACATATCAGTATTACAAACATCAGTCAATGAAGCACAATACTGCCCCTAGAGCGGCCCAGCCTTCAAGCCATACTGCTGTTTCAATGCTCCGCTGCTCCTCAGTCCAGGGTTGTGGCCAGAGGAGCACTGAAGTTGACATAGAGGACATTTAGCGACCATCCGATTGCCAGGTGCCCGGTCCCACTTTTTTGGGTCCACACAATGGTCCAGGCTAGTTCTCTCCAGTTTATTAGGGATCAACATCAGGAACATGATGGATCACACGTTTCTGGCGTTTCTGCTCACTGACCTAAGGTGGCTGCAACGTTGGCTGCAACTTTAAGATCAGTATATAGCCAAAAACAAAGAGACCCACAATACTAATATTATTTCAAAAAGTATAACACTCTTTATTAGACAATAAAAAACAGTTTTAAAAAATTAGAAAAAGGCAGAGGATGACCTTACACAGGAGACAACAGGTGCCAGTGGACCTGGTATGGGTAATGTAGGTATTCAGTCAAGAGTATACATAAGGCCGATACCACCAAGCACTAATTTTTGTATATTCACCTTTGCTTAGTTTTTAGCTACGCTTGATTAATATTGGGGTCTAATCTATTTACTAATGAATTTATTTATGAATTTATTTATTTTTCATTTACTATAGGGGATATTGTTTATATAAATTACTATCATTATTACCAATATTTATTATCAACTATTTTCATTACATATTTTTATCACAATTTTTTATTCAATTTTTTATTCAGTTCTGCACATTTTCATTTGGCATTTATCATGTTATCACTCTTTATTTCCATTTTTGGTCACCTATTCACACACATGTATTTACACCATTTTTGGCACTTTATGGCACTCTGTATCTTAATTGTCTGATACGATTGCCCTTACATTCGCACTTTTCACACCTATATTACTATTTAGTAGTATGCTATCATGGTTGTTACACGGGGTTTTCAACTCCATTTACCCGGATCACATTTGTCATTTCGTTTGTTCCACTTGTCACTTTTTGTACGCTTATTCACACTTCAATAAACCTGTACATGTGCGTTTTATCACACTTTTTATGTAGCCCATTATATTTATATTTTTATAAATTTATCTTTTTCCTTAATTTATTCATATTACGTTTTTATATATATATATATATATTTTTTTTTTTATATATATTTTTTATACTCACTCTCCCCCTTTTTTATATAACTATTTGTGCTTTGTTTATTCATCTATTTATTTATTTTTATGTCCATTATAGGTGTTTATTTTCCGGTGGTAGGTATTTTCACAGTATTTTCATCTATTTTCCTATTTTTCACACACTTTCTCACGTCGGTGGTTTTTCTTCATCTCCCCTATTTCTTATTTACTGGTCTTTATTTATTTACAGGTTAATCCTTTTTAACCTTCCCCTATATATCATCATGTATGCTGCTATTCTGTATGGGTTATCTGGTCTTCCGAGCGTCTCTTCCTAGCATCGCCACTCATGGCCTCATTGTCTCCGCTTACCGTTCCGGCGCCATCTTTGTGGAGCCCACACCTATCGCGCGTGCGCCGCTATTCGACGCGTGCGCGATGGCATGGGCTCCCCTACGTTCCCCTCTGGGCGCATGCGCGCGACCAATCGCTCGGCCATTTTTGTGAAGCCATGCCCACACTGACGGGCGCCATATTTGTGTGGCCTGCCTATTATGGATCATGTTTTGTGCGTCACCACGGGATGCCGGGAACATAAGCGCCGTCATTCTTTAGCGCCGGATTTCCGGCTCATGAGGAGAGACACTCCCTCTTTCCGTCCTACAGGTAATTGGGCGGTTTGTACTTATCCTATCTGGTCTGACCTTATGGATCGGCTGGATCATCATTGGCCCTGACGAGTGTCCATCACCATGATCTGCGGATACTGATTGGGCATGCTAGCCCTTATATACCTACCTCTTTTGGGAATCAGGACACGCCCCCTGACGAAGCCCATACGCGAAACGTGCGTTGGGGTGTTGGTGCTTGGTGCTCCTGGCCTTTGGGTATATGACAGGTAGTCTTTTTTAGGTATTTCCTATTTATGTCTGTTGTATTGCATTGCTGCTTCCTATGTTACTTCAATGTATGTTAGATATTATATCTATTGTTACGATATTATAAACATGCAGCTACGCTAGCCTTATATTATGTATACTCTTGACTGAATACCTACATTACCCATACCAGGTCCACTGGCACCTGTTGTCTCCTGTGTAAGGTCATCCTCTGCCTTTTTCTAATTTTTTAAAACTGTTTTTTATTGTCCAATAAAGAGTGTTATACTTTTTGAAATAATATTAGTATTGTGGGTCTCTTTGTTTTTGGCTATATATTGGTACCCCCGGGACCTACATACGGCACGTATTGTTTTGCCGTTTTTGTTGTTTGGCTAAATTTAACTTTAAGATCAGGCAGCATGGGCCATGACCACTTTACACACAATGACCAGCAGCTGCTGCAGGACAAAATCATTGTAATAAAAAGACACTAAAAATAAAGAACAGGACGTATGGTCAGCCTTTACATTACCAGCAATATTGGTTATTAATTTATGTTTGACATCCAATTCAGATGTAGAGTGGGGACACAAGGGCAGAGAATCTACCTAAAGAGTGGTAGAGACCAATAGATTACAATTATGGAGTCATCTGGAACTCCTCAAGCAGCAAGGTTTTCATATGAATATTTGCTGAGCTTGGGCGCTTACTTTTAAGATGTTTAACTTTACTGAAAATCACATGAGAACATGGAAGATCATTTAAAAAACAACAACACCACATGGTTTGCATCGTGTACACTATTTAAGGGTGTCAGTAGAGATGCATCAGATGTGTATTAAAAATGTGAACCAGAAATAATAGTTGCAGGTTTTAAAAGCAAACTCCTATCAATTACATAATTAAAAAAGTGATATCAAGTATTTGGACTTCACATCTGCTAAATTTATGCAAGAGATAAACCTTACAAAAAATGATTAAATACATAAACATGTAAAATCAATGACCTTGGTGCAATCCAACTGTTCTCAAAATAAACTTGCCAGCATTAACGCCAAATATACAGAAATCATTCCCATGAGCGATATTACAGCAAACAATACCAGATGTATCAATAAAACAACATTGTTGAATACAGCTAAGTATTTCCATAGATTCATCTAAAATTGATGTGAAATGATTATTTTTTAGAAAACCATTGCCATGTATGACCCAATGTAAATAATTACCGTATATACTCGAGTATAGGCCGAGTTTTTCAGCACGATTTTTCGTGCTGAAAACACCCCCCTCGGCTTATACTCGAGTGAACTCCCCCACCCGCAGTGGTCTTCAACCTGCGGACCTCCAGAGGTTTCAAAACTACAACTCCCAGCAAGCCCGGGCAGCCATCGGCTGTCCGGGCTTGCTGGGAGTTGTAGTTTTGAAACCTCCGGAGGTCCGCAGGTTGAAGACCACTGCGGCCTTCAACATCATCCAGCCCCCTCTCACCCCCTTTAGTTCTGAGTACTCACCTCCGCTCGGCGCTGGTCCGGTCCTGCAGGGCTGTCCGGTAAGGAGGTGGTCCGGTGAGGAGGTGGTCCGGGCTGCTATCTTCACCGGGGAGGCCTCTTCTAAGCGCTTCGGGCCCGGCCTCAGAATAGTCACGTTGCCTTGACAACGACGCAGATACGTCGTTGTTAAGGCAACGGCTCTATTCCGGGCCGGAAGCGCGGAGAAGAGGCGCCCCCGGTGAAGATAGCAGCCCGGACCACCTCCTCACCGGACCACCTCCTTACCGGACAGCCCTGCAGGACCGGACCAGCGCCGAGCGGAGGTGAGTACTCAGAACTAAAGGGGGTGAGAGGGGGCTGGATGATGTTGAAGGCCGCAGTGGTCTTCAACCTGCGGACCTCCGGAGGTTTCAAAACTACAACTCCCAGCAAGCCCGGACAGCCGATGGCTGCCCGGGCTTGTTGGGAGTTGTAGTTTTGAAACCTCTGGAGGTCCGCATGTTGAAGGCCGCAGTGGTCTTCAACCTGCGGACCTCCGGAGGTTTCAAAACTACAACTCCCAGCAAGCCCGGACAGCCGATGGCTGCCCGGGCTTGCTGGGAGTTGTAGTTTTGAAACCTCTGGAGGTCCGCAGGTTGAAGGCCGCAGTGGTCTTCAACCTGCGGACCTCCGGAGGTTTCAAAACTACAACTCCCAGCAAGCCCGGACAGACGATGGCTGCCCGGGCTTGCTGGGAGTTGTAGTTTTGAAACCTCTGGAGGTCCACAGGTTGAAGACCACTGAGGGCGAATGATGAGAAGAGGATGATGAAGGGGGGTGGGGATGATGAAGGGGGGGGTGTGGGATGATTACAAGGGGATGATAAGGGGATGTGTGGGATGATGACAAGGGGATGATGAAGGGGGGATGTGTGGGATGATGACAAGGGGATGATGAAGGGGGGATGTGTGGGATGATAAGGGGATGTGTGGGATGATGACAAGGGGATGATGAAGGGGGGATGTGTGGGATGATGACAAGGGGATGATGAGGATGTTAATGATGGGTCTGGATGATGACAGGGGGGGATGAGGTATTTCCCACCCTAGGCTTATACTCGAGTCAATAACTTTTCCTGGGATTTTGGGTTGAAATTAGGGGTCTCGGCTTATACTCGGGTCGGCTTATACTCGAGTATATACGGTATATCAACTAAAATTCAAAAAAAAAATTGCTCATATTTTCTTACTGTATTTTTCTAAACCATCAACATGTTTCTGGTTTGCCCTTTTAAAGTTGCTAAGTACATTTCCATATTATTTAAAGGAGTTGGCAACAGGCACAAAGGGTCACAAAGTCTGGATGATATTTTGGCTACAAGATATCATCCCTAGCCCACAAGTGAGAAATAGCACATGAATCAGAATCACTGCATGAGGTGGTATCGTATTAAAGTCCTTCTTGCAAGTGGAATTTCAGTTATATCCTGCTGTGTATTATTGGCTTGGCTCAGCTAAAATCTAAAGTTTTAAATCAAAAGAAAATTTGTAAAAAAAAAATAAAAAATCATAAAGTTCAAAGGAAATGAAGAGAAAAGAAATGTAAGGGAAATATCCCAATTTAAAACCAGATGGAAAAGCGAAATGAATGATAAACTTAAAGGTTATTTTCAGAGAACCTCATATGGATATGTAATGAATTTCTCTGTCATACTCAGTTTATCCCTCTTCTGGTCAATTTGTCATTGTTCAGCTTACCATCTATAACTTGTGAAAGTATTGCATGGATAAATCCTCCATAAACTATTTTTTCTATATACCTTGGATTCGCCACAATTTCCACTATTTAAGGAATTGTTTTCATCCAAAATCAAAAATTTAAGGAAATTTTACACTTTAATTTGACATTAAAAAGGGATAATTTTACTCTATTTACTGCTCCCTTAAAGGGGTTGTGCGCTGCCCTGACTTTCGGAGCTCCGCTCACAGCGTCCGGAAGTTCATTACTCCGAACGCTGTGTGCAAGCTTCCGTGTTCGCGGCCGTGTGCGGGCTTCCGTGTTCGCGGCCGCCGGGCGTGACATCATGCCCGGCCCCTCGTGACGTCTCGCCTGCCCCCTCGTGATGTCATGCCCGCCCCCTCTTCCCATAGACTTTCGTTGAGGCGGCGGGCGAGATGTCACGAGTGGGCGGGCAAGACGTCACGAGGGGCTGGGCGTGACATCACGCCCGGCGGCCGCGAACAAGGAAGCCTGCACACAGCGTTCAGAGTAATGAACTTCCAGACACTGTGAGCAGAGCTCCGAAAGTCAGGGCAGCACACAACCCCTTTAAGACTATGTTACACAGAATGACTTGACAAAGTACAGGCGAACAATCTGACTGACATTTCCTTCAGGTGCTTCCTCGATGTTGGTGAAGAAATCCCGTGCTGCTGAAGAACTTTTGTTGCCTAGCAAGCCAAATAGCTTTTTGTAAATTAACCCGCCCTCATACACCGGGTTAACCTTATGGATTCCAATTGAATGGTCACATATGTCATTTTTTATATAGGCAGATTTAGTATGGGTGGAAATCCAAAGGCAGATTTAGGATGGGTCAACAAAGTGTTTTTTTGTGGCCAATACATTTATCCAATAACACTCCCTAATGTACAGTGATGTCATGGGGTCATTAAAAAGCTATAGAGAGGGCAGCTGAAGGACACCACAAATAGTCAACCCTGTGCAATCTCCTTTGCCAGCTATTTTAACTGGACACCTGTACTATACCTTTTGAGGTTGGCGTAACCAATCCCTGACAGACTGTAGTAATAGAATGCCAGGATCAATATAATGCAGAGGAGAACAGCTGGAGCCTGGCAAGGCTAACCTCTCTGGACCAGGAAGGCAAAGATCTGATTGTTAGGCTCTCAAGGCGCATTCCCGGAGACTTCAGATGTGTAAATCAATGCCGTCTTTATTTATTCAAGGTTGGCAGTTTACAGCATGAACAACACGTTTCAAAGGTTACACCCTCTTCTTTAGGACCTGAAGAAGAAGGTGTAACCTTTGAAACTCGTTGTCCATGCTGTAAACTGCCATCCTTGAATAAATAAAGATGGCATTGATTTACACATCTGAAGTCTCAGGGAATGTGCCTTGAGAGCCTACCAATCAGATTTTTTCCTCCTGGTCCAGAGAGGTTAGCCCTTCCAGCCTCCTCTCCCTCCAGCTGTTCTCCTCTGCATTTACACTGCTGCCACAGCGGGACCAACTACCGGCTGCCTCCCGACATTGAAATTTATTCCTGCCTGCACAACACACTAAGGCGAGCAAATTTCACTCACATCTTCACCTGCCTCCCATACCATCTGGGATTAACTGCACTATTAGCGCCGCTTCTGTTACTTTTTTTCCCTTTCTCCATTCAGGATCAATATAATGTTATAGCATTTCATTTATCTGTACGACCAATACCAGTCCCCTAGGGGGACCAGTCATACCAGTCCCCTAGGGGACTAAAAAAGTACAAAATTTTTTTTAATGTTTTTTTTAAAATAAAGAACCCCCCTAATACATTCCTAACTTCCTAATCCCATTTGGACATGGGCACAAAAAAAAAAGGGGGGGGGAAAGGGGGCAAAACTGCTGATTTTTGGTTACATCACATCCCAGAAGACAGGGAAAGTGAGCCCTAAACTGACCTGAAAACCGCTCTCCCTGTCTACTTGCCCATTCACCCTAAACGGTCACTCCCTGAGCAAAAGTGCAGGGGCCTAATAAAAACACATACTAACAGATAGTCGGTCACAAACCAGAAACATAACAGGAACATAGAACTCTATAGTATGAAGTTCAGAGGACACAGATCAGAGAGTTAGTACAGAGGACACTATATCAGCGGACATGAACAGAGGACTCAGTGATCGTGAACAGAGGACACTATAGATATTGCAATCCCTCCGAACACCTCCAGTAGACACAGAGTCCCTTTGGACAGGTAACAGGGATGCCAAGTTACAACTCAGAAAACAGATACAAGAAAATATAATTATAGAAAACTGTTCACACTAAACACAAGACAGGAATCGCAATCCCTTAGAACACCTCCAGTAGTCACAGGAATAACAATACCCTCTGAGTCCCCATTGACAGGTAACAAGGATGCCTAAATGCACAGGATATAATGTAGAACACTGTTTACACTGAACACAAGACAGGAATAATCACAATCCCTTCAGAAAACCTCCAGTAGACACGGAGTCCCCATGGACAGGTAATAGGGATCTAACTTAGAACATAGATATAGAACACTGTTCACACTGGACACACAAACTGGACACTCCACTCCACTAATGAAGTAGCCATTAATAATAAATCCAAATAGACCACTGGCTAGCAGCACACTCCACAGTGTGGTCAGAAGCTGATCCAGTAGGAAAACAGAAATATAAAACACAGAACTTCATATAAACGGATGCAAGAGAAAACACAGTGTGAACAGACACATAGCAGAAAAGATATGCAAATCTTAAAACTGACTATAAAAACACAGATTAAAATCTGATAAGCATGCCACCTAACCATGGCTAAAACTAGAAAATACAAATTGCATGCTAAGACAGAGATAGTATATTAAAAGCTCAAGCAAAGAGTGTTTCACCAAGTACCTTAGCCAGTCAGGATATAATGAATCAGAGGCTAGACTGGGCTGACATTAAATAGACACACCCTAGGAGCTATTGGCTGAAAAATCCAGAGGCATTAAAGGGGTTATCACCCATAAGGTGATTTTAGTACTTACCTGGCAGGCAGTAATGGACATGCTTAGGAAGGATCTGCACTTGTCTTGGGGCTAAATGGCTATGTTGTGAGATTACCATAAAACCGTGGCTAGATTTTTGTGAACTGGTATTTCCTGTTTGAGTTTTCCTTCTTTGCCTACAAATCCCATAATTCCATTTTCCTCCCTCCCACACACCAGCCACCCCACCCATTGAAACATAAATGAGATGCATCCATTCAAAAAGACCTGTGGTTTACAATAAGGGTGCCTACAGCTGTTGCATTAGTTGCAGATTGATCTATCTCCCACCAAGTGATCGCTCCACCAATTGAAGCAGACAGGCTCTCTTTCATCAGCTGACTAGTGAGTCAGGTCTCTGCAGCATTGCAACCTGGGAAAAATCTGAGACAACAGTCTTTTTTCATGCTGTTAAAGATACATATTGAGGTGAAAATCATAGAAGAATTGTGAGAAAACCATCACAAACAGGTACAGACACTATATCATGAACTGCACTAACTTTAAAGCCCTTGAAGCATAGTCAAATAAAAAAAAAATCCGGGAATACCCCTTTAACTATTCCCTGACCAGGGAACATAAAACTGTTCACACGCAAGCAAATCCAAATGGCTGTGTGTGAAGACAGGACATCAGGGCACACAAAGAAGATACATGCCAATTTTAAGCATATTTATTTATTATGGAGTATTATTATTATTATTATTATTATTAATATTATTATTATTATTATTGTTAATTTTAAGCTGCCTTGCTAAAAGAAACTGAGGGTAAAGGTGATGGACTGATCAAGCTTGTCTCTAGACCTAAACCCTATTGAGCATAGAGGGGCATCCTCAAATGGAAAGTGGAGAGCCTAAGGTCTCTGATATCCACCAGCTCTGTGATGGGTTTATGAAGGAGTGGAAGATGACTCCAGTGGCAACCTGTGAAGTTCTGGTGAACTCCATGCTCAAGAGGTTTAAGGCAGTGCTAGAGAATAATGGTGGCCATAGAAAATATCGACATTTTGGGTCCAATTTGGACTTACTTTTGTTGCCAAGGTTTAGACATTAGTGGCTTAGTGTTGAGTTATTTAGAGGAGACACAACATTAAACACTTTCATACATGCTGTGCACTACCTACTTTACATCATAGCAGAGTGCCATTTCTTCAGTGTTTCCACATAAAAAAAATACAAAAATGTGAGTAGTGTACTCACTCATGTGTGATGCAGTATATACCTAGGTCTTCTAGTGGTTACTTAAATAAGATCAGAGTAACCTAGAGGTAAATGAGGTTGTGCCCTATACCAATTCAGAGTACTATGCCCCATGTTTTTTGGGCTTTAGTTATGAATGTGTAGATTCTTGTGATCCCCTATAATTGGTTTCTTATGAATAGGGCTGGCATATTGAAATACTCTGTGTAGATCCATATTATATGGTTGCATCACAATATTTGTTTAACCTTCCTATAAAAGAAACTAAAAAATGTGGCATAAAATATGGACCCAACACATTTATGCCTAAATTGCCCTCCCCTCCCACTAAACTCATGCCCCACCTAGCCTCATTTAAACTGTATCTAAACTCACTGGCCTCCCTATAGATTAATTCCTCAGTCATTAAATGGGCTGATATTCTTGGGTCTTTCTTTATTTAAAATAGTCCAAGTGAAGCCTAGGTGACATCATAATACATATAGTAGTAACAATGATTAAAAGAATAATAAAAATGAATGCTCATTAAGATTCCTTATGCTTAAATTATAAACAATACACATAATTGTAATGTTTTATAGCCAGGTTACCTAAGCCATTCCCTTGTTTATTTTATTAAATAAGCAATAAACCATTTATTCCCCCAAATTCTAATATAATTGGGACCATCTTTAAATCACCACAATGGTAATAGTGGAGTCTTATACCTTTAACTGAATAGATTACATTAAACTTACAGCACTGATTTTCAGCTTTCACTTGTAATTCATTTCCAGGAGAAATGCTTTCAAAAGTATATTTACTGCTGTATTTATGTGAAATAAATTGCCAACAAGTCATTTCAGATTTCTATTTCAAATACATTTTGTCCAATTATTTTCTTATTTTAACATAAAGTTAAATTGACTGGTCTACCCATCCCTGACTGGGCACAGCCAGCATTTCTTTTGATTAAGCTTTTACATTATAAATCACAGACCTTGGAGACATAATGGACGTCTGTGGGGGACTAGTAGCAATTTTTACAAGTGTAACAATGCATGTCACTTTTCCCTTCAGTGTCTGCTGAGTGTAAACAAAACGTAAAAAAACAAAACCAGTACCAGGTCTTTTTTCTCGTCTTTTCTCCCCATTATTTAAAAATTTCAATCAAAATTGTGGAAAACCCGCTTTTGTAATAAACCATCTTAGACAGACTCTACAGGAGGTAAAGAAATGATTGGCACATTGATTTAGCAGTACTTTAACGGTAAAGAGACTAACACTCGATCATTCAACACTTGCTGTATATACTGGGTATTAATCTATAATTAAATCATTTTAATCAAATGCAATTTATACGTTTCTTCTTGTCTATTAAGGAGAGGTCTTTTTTATTATCAAGATTTAGTCTTAACACAAAATGATGACCCATAAGGTTATCTTAGAACTAAATATATGTAGAAAATAGCACCAATATAGAGCCATGAGGGCCTCGGTGCAACTTTATAATGTACAGTTGTGGTCAACTTTATTGGCATCCTTAATCGTTTAGCATAAAAAACTATATATTGAGAAAAAAGTAGATACATATCAACTTTGTATTCTTAGAATATGACCTTGACATAGGCACTCAGGCATCCAGGAAAATAGCACAATTGGATCAGGGAAGTGATGATAAAGTTTTGGGGTGAAAAAAAAACCCTTCTTCAGGTTGATAGGGTTTTTTCACCCTGAAATGCGTTATTGCTGTACCTAATAAACAAGAAACTTTATCATCACTTCCCCAATCCGGTTGTGCTATTTTCCTTGATGCCTGAGCACATATGTCAAGGTCATTTTAACTTTAACCTATAAAGCCAGAGGCAGTAAAGCAGTCCCAGACCCACATCATTATGGATCAACCATTTTTCGTTGTGGGTACCGTGTACCGTACTTTATAGGCACCAATCTGCTGTGCCCGCTAGCTGAAATTTTTGCCAACTCTCCCTCCCTCTACAAATTCTTGACTAATGAAATTCCCACTAGAGTGTAAAGCAGGAACAGGAAGTCCACTACAGAATGTACACTAGACATACACTAGACAGGAAGTGGGGCAATGTAGGGGGTGGTACAACCTGTCAAACTGTAACGCAGGTGTCCTAAGGCGAGCTCAGGGAGGACACAAACCTCCCGTGGAGCAGAAGGAAAACAGAGCAATCAGTTTGCATCAAAGCAGATGGAAAGCATGAAAGACTTTTGGAAATAGGTTTTATCATCAGACAACCCGTTTAACCTCTTGAGGACTCAGGGCGTACCTGTACGTCCTGAGTCCCGATCCCGCAATATAACGTGGGGTCGGGCGGTGACCCCACATCCTATTGGGTCGGTCCTGGCATCTAACGGTCCCGGGCTAATTGCGTGCATCACCGATCACGGTGATGCACACTATTAACCCTTTATACGCGGCCTTCAAAGTTGATTGCCACATCTAAACTGCAAAAAAAGCATTTCCGGCAGCTCAGTCAGGCTGATCGGGACGATCGCAGGGAAATTGTGATGTCCCAATCAGCTAGGATGTGAGTGGAGGGTCCGTTACCTGCCTCCGGCACATAACGTTGGTTGATTGCTCCAAGCTTGAGATCCAGTCTATGGCTTTGCATTGAACAGTGCTGGCAATCAATCTACTGCATGTTATAGCCCCCCATGGGGCTAAAACATTGCAAAAAAAAAAAAGAGTTAATAAGTGTGATTTAACTCCTTCCCTAATAAAAGTTGAAATCATGAGCCCTAATACCGCCCCATACAATGAAAAATAAAGAAGTTATAGGGGTTAGAAGATGACAATTTTAAACGTATACATTTTCCTGCATGTAGTTAGGATTTTTTTCAGAAGTAATACAAAATCAAACCTATATAAGTAGGGTATCATTTTAACCGCATGGACCTACAGAATAAAGAGGATGTGTCATTTTTACCAAAAAATGTACTGCGTGGAAATGGAAACCCCCACAAGGTACAAAATGGTGTTTGTTCTTCAATTTTGCCACACAATGATTTATTTTTGTTTGGCCGTAGATTTTTGGGTAAAATGACTGATGTCATTATAAAGTAGAATTGATGGCGCAAAAAAATAAGCTATAGGTGCAAAAATGAAAGGGTTATGATTTTTAAAAGTGAGGAAGAAAAAACGAAAGTGCAAAAAGGGGTTAACTGTTGAGACAGTGGTATGGGCTAATGCTTATTGCCCCCTGAGATATGGGGTTTATATACATATCCCTGCAATTCCTTAGTGCCATGTTATCTGGACCCCTTCACCAATTTTAAAAACCTTTAACAGGAAAACAGATTATTTTGACAAATAGACAGGACAGGTGTACACAGACTTCAAAGCAAAATACAAAATAAAACACTTATCATCCTGCAAAGGAGTAAACAGATCAACCAAAAAATGTTTTCACAAGCACAGCTTAACCTCTTAAGGACCCAGGACGTATGAGTACATCCTGAGTCCCACTCCATCGATATAACGCGGGGTCACACGGTGACCCCGCATCATATTGCGGCGGGCCTGGCGTCATAGTGAAGCCGGGACCCGCCTCTAATAGCGTGCAGCACTGATCGCAATGCCGCGCACTATTAACCCTTTAGCCGCGCGCTCAAAGCTGAGCCACGCGGCTAAAAGTGAAAGTAAAAAGTGCCGGTTAGCTCAGGGAGCTGTTCGGGATCGCCGCGGTATAATCGCGGCATCCCAAACAGCTGTAGCACAGGAGGAGGTCTTCTTACCTTATCCAGTGCTGTCCGATCGCCGAATGAATGCTTCAAGCCTGAGATCCAGGCTTGAGCATTCAATCGCCGAAAACACTGATTGATCCATTCCTATGGAGATGCATCAATCAGTGTAAAAGATCAGTACATGCAATGTTATATCCCCCTATAGGAGCTACAATATTGCATAAGAAAAGTGTAAAAAAAATCATTAACCCTTTCAATTATCCCTTCCCCTAATAAAAGTTTGAATCACCCGGTATTTCCAAGAATAAAAAAAACACAGTGTAAATAATAATAAAAATAAACATATGTGGTATCGCCGCGTGTGGAAATGTCTGAGTTATAAAAATATATCGCTTTTCTATGGCGTACGCGAAAAAAAATTCCAAAATCCAAAATAGCGCTTTCTTGATCACTTTTTATACCACAAAAAAGTGAATAAAAAGTGATCAAAAAGTCTGATCAGAACAAAAATGGTACTGCTAAAAACTTCAGATGATGGCGCAAAAAATGAGCCCTCATAGCGCCCTGAACACAGAAAAATAAAAAAGTTATAGTGGTCAGAAGATGACCATTTTAAACATATAAATTTTCCTGCATGTATTCATGATTTTTTTTCTGAAGTGATACAAAATCAAACCTATACAAGTAGGTATCATTTTAACCGTATGTACCTACAGAATAAAGATGAGGTATAATTTTTGCTGAAAAATGTACTGCGTAAAAACGGAAGCCCCCAAAACTTACAAAAATTAGTTTTTTTCTCAATTTTGTTGCACATTGATTTTTTTCCCGTTTGACTGTAGATTTTTGGGTGAAATGACTAATGTCATTACAAATTAGAATTAGTGACGCAAAAAATAAGCCATCATATAGAATTTTAGGTGAATATTTTTAAGAGTTATGATTTTTTAAAGTTAAGGAGGAAAAATTGAAAATGAAAACAGAAAAAGCCCGGGTCCTTAAGGGGTTAAAGGGAATAGTGTGGTACTTTTACTATATATAATGCCATGGGCTATATGCCGAATATAGACATTTATATATTGTGACTACAGATAACTATGGCCCGGTCTATATGGCATGGACATTTCTGAATCACTTTACAGATCCAATATTTTCAGCAATTTTAAACATTTTATATCATTGCATAGAAAGCCATTCCCCTGACTCACACTATAACCTGATTTTCTTTCATTGCAAGTTGGAACAAATCAATAAGCGGCATGGACTGAAGGGGGAGTAAAATTGCCCTCTGCTGCTTTTAAGGGGCTGTCAGCAAATTAAGTCACCATTATTTTGCTGACAGTGGCCTATCAACGCACATAAAGATTTTTATCTTTAGCTATTATTGGATCACATTTACTTGCAAAGAAATATTTTCGATAATAAAAAAATCACTAGATATTTCTCATAAAACGGGAAATAGGAGCCTCATGTTATTTGTCTAGTAGAAAATAATGATCAAGCAATGGGTTTGCCATTGAAATATCTATGTTCTGAAAAGCATGTAGAACATTTCATGGTTTCCAAAAAATGCAGAAAACACATTTGTATTAGTCATAAACAAGTGTCAGTTTAGTAATGGCTGGAAACCATAATAATTACGGTCATGCCAAGAAACAGACAAGTTTGGCAGATCCTTTTGGCCACATATTTTCATGCAAACCAATTCAACCTGCTACAAATAACGTTCATCAGACAGTGGTTATTGGAATGATTATATACTTGTTAAAGGTCCAGGTTTTAGAGTAAATATATCTAGGCAGCTATACGTTGTTGGAAGTGCATAACAATACTACAAGTACAGCAGACGTATTGAAATGATTTCAAGGTTAGACAAATCGTGTTCTGGATCTCGGGCTCTGTTGTGTCAATCAAAGAAATTACTGCTGGGTAATTGTTCTTAAGGAATAATTTGTTAAGACACCCTTTACACTATATAAAGTCAATTACTGCAGACAAGCTGCTAGAGACTGAAGGACATCAATGTGTAAACTATGTGTATTGTAAATAATTCACTTTGTAACTAGGAGATAAAGTGACAACATTTAGAAAATGTGCTCCATTATGTGCTCTCAAATGCATTACGGAGCATTCTCAGTCTGTGCACTATTTGTCTGAGATACTTTTCATCATCTAAAGCTCTTATTCAGATCCTTTGCAGGTTTTGACACTGTTCAGGGTAGTTGTACAGCAATTGTTTGTATGCCTTGTTGTGCTTGTGTTGAGTGCATTGGTCTTGACATTCCAATAAGTGATGTAAACTAAGGCTCAACTGATTCCATACACAATATTAATCCTGAATAGGAATGTCATTAGAATTGTAATGATTGTACATTCCAAAATCAATGGTTACCAAGTTGTAATTGCAATGAAGGTAATTAATAGAAAAGTTATAATGTGGGACATACTTTACAAAAGAAGAATATTTGTATTATTTCAGTATGAAAATAGCAAAAAATATAGAAAAGACCACTGTTTCTGCAACCAAATAATACAGTTACATGTTCAGTGCATGTACTGGAAAAGCTTCCAGTCCAAGCATTAAATGTATCAATTAATTTACCTGATAGATGCCCAAAGAGGGTCCTTGCAGGCCTCAATCTCTTGCTATAAATTAATATTTACCATACTTTTCGCCGTATAAGACGCAAAACTGGGGGAAAAAAGTCGGTGCGTCTTATACGGCGAATAAACCCCTATCGCGGCGGTCCCTGCGGCCATCAACGGCCGGGACCTGCGGCTAATACAGGACATCACCGATCGCGGTGAGGCCCTGTATCAACCCTTCAGACGCGGCGATCAAAGCTGACAGCCGCGTCTGAAGGGAAAGTGACACTTACCCGGCTGTTCAGTCGGGCTGTTCGGGACCGCCGCAATTTCACTGCGGTGGTCCCGAACAGCCCGACTGAATAGCTGGGTTAGTGCTTACAGAACACTGGGAGGGACCTTACCTGCCTCCTCGGTGTCTTCTCCGTTCAGGGATCCCCTGTATGGCTGGCGCTCTCCTTCCTCGTCATCACGTCGTTGCGTATGTGCGTCGGCGTGCATAACGATGTGATGGCGGCGACGGAGAGCGAGGATACCCGGCCAGCAGCAGAGATGTTCCGGAGCAACGGGGACACGGCGACAGCGATGGAGCGACATCCAGGGCAGCGGTGATGGGTCCGGAGCGGCGGGGACACGTGAGTATTACCTCCTATGCAGTGGTCTTCAATCTGCGGACCTCCAGATGTTGCAAAACTACAACTCCCAGCATGCCCGGACAGCCAACGGCTGTCTGGGCATGCTGGGAGTCGTAGTTTTGCAACATCTGGAGGTCCGCAGGTTGAAGACCACTATTGGGTTCAAAATCTTTATTTTTTTAGATTTTGCACCTATAAATTGGGTGCGTCTTATACGGCGGTGCGTCCTATAGGGCGAAAAATATGGTATGTATAGTCATGTATACTTCCTGTATGTATACCACATTGTATATATCATAACATTGAAAGCCCATTGACCCAGACAATGGTGATTGTGTAATTTTTCAACTTCCTTGTGGTAGGGATGCAGAAGATCAATAAAATATGGATATTGTATGAATGTTGCAAAAATAATCAGTGTAATTGGTGTAAATAAAAATCAGGTTACTTGTGGGTGATGCATAACAATACCACACTCCTAAACATCTGCCACCAAGATTCTGGAAGCCCTGTCCATTTATCACAACTCAATAATAAAAATGGAGATTCTCACCACCTATTAAAATGTGTAACATGGAATCTAACCTGGAATGGTCTGCTTTTGGGATATATAAATTCTTAAAGTTTTTCTGTCACCTGAACAAAACATTTGACATGTCATAGGGCCATTTCAAAAGTTTTGATTGGTTGGGGTCTCAGAGCTGAAACCCTACCAATCAGGAGAAAACAGGGTAAGATTAGAATGTGGCGGGATGTTTTACTCCCCAACACTTTGCGATCTTTGTCTCGCTGCTATATTATAAGTGCATGGGATAGCAAGATAAAAATTCCTGCCGTGCTCTATAAAACATCTATAAAGAAACATAGGGAGGAGGCTCCCTCTGCTCTTCATCAGCGTCCTGCAAGACGATTGCGAGATGTCAAAGGTAGCCATGGCAACCGGAGGTCTGAAAATGGCCTCCGTTGTCATGGCTACATAAGCCGATCAGACTGGCTAAAGCAGTCTGATAGGCTGTACTATGTACTATAATACAGTGCAGCACAGATGTGTACTGCACTGTATTATATGTACATGAAACAAGTGGGAAAAAAAAGTGAAAAAAAATGTTAGTGCTTCGTAACTGTATGGCACTGCAGTGATTAACTTTGCGCACAGTGCCGCACATTTACGGCTCTCGGTTACTGTGTTCCTCCTGCGGTTGCATACATGCAACTGCTGGGCATGCTGGAGGGCCACAGTTTGGACATAACTGTGCAGTGGTCTCTAAACTGTGGCTCTTCAGATCTTGCATAACTACAATTCCCAGCATGCACAAATAGCAAATGGCTGTCTGGGCATGCTGGGACTTGTAGTTGTTTGCCTCCAGCTGTTGCGTAACTACAACTCCCAATATGCCCTCCGGCTATCAGTACACTTCCAATATGCCCTTCGGCTATCAGTACATCCTGGGAGTAGTAGTTTTGCAAAAGCTGGTGGAACACTGGTTGGAAAACACTGAGCTAGTGTTGTAGTTTTACAACAACTGGAGGTTCCCCCCCCCAATTGTGAATATATGGATTATAGTGAGTTTCCCGCTGCACATTTAAGCTGCGACAAATTTCCCCCTATTGCTCAAACTCCCAGTGGGAAACTCGCTGTGAACCCAACTGTGTGACGGTACCCCAGAAACACTACACTACACAAAATAAAGAACAAAATACTAAATATACACACCCTTACACTGTCCCCCATCCTCCTACCCCGATAAAAATGAAAAATGTCTGGAACGGCACTGCTTCAAAAACAGAGCCTCCAGCTGTTCCAAAACAACCACTACCAGCAATATCGAACTGGATGGGAGTTTTTCAACAGCTCGAGGCAATTTAGCATATATGGGGTATTTCCGTACTCAGGAGCATTACAAATTTTGGGGGGCTTTTTCTCCTTCTACAAAAGTTGGGGGCTACATCAGCATGTTAGTGTAAAAAAATTAAACATTTAACACTAACATGCTGGTGTTGCCCAATACTTTTCATTTTTACAAGAGGTAAAAGGAGAAATTGACCCCCCACATTTGTAACATGATTAACTATGGAAATACCCTATATGTGGACGTAAAGTGCTCCGTGGGTGCACAACAGGGCTCAGGAGTGAGAGCACACCATGTACATTTGAAGCCTAAATTGGTGATTTGCATGAAAAAAAAACACCCACATGTGACCCGATTTTGAAAACGTCCCCCCTCAAAGAATGTAATAAGGGGTGCAGTAAGCTCTAATACCCCACAGGTGTTTGACAATTTTTTTTGTTAAAGTTGGACATGAAAATTAAAAGATATATATTTTCACTAAAATGATGGTGTTACTCTAAATGTTTCATTTTCACAAGGGGTAATAGGAAAGAAATCCCCCAAAATGTGTTACCCCATTTCTTCCAAGTAAGGAAATACCTCATATGTGGATGTAACATGCTCTGCGGGCACACTACAATGCTCAGAAGAGAAGAAGCAAAATTATTTTTTTGGGAGAGAGAGTTTGGCTGGAAATGAAGGCTATGTGTGTTTACAAAGCCGTCATGGTGCCAGAACAGTGAACTACACCCCTCACGGAATGTAACAAGGGGTACAGTGAGCATTTACACCCCACATGAGTCTGACAGACCTTTGGAACAGTCGTCCGTAAAAATGAAAAATTTTATTTTTCAATGGAACAGCCCACTGTTCCAAAGATCTGTCAAATGCCAGTGTGGAAATGCTCACTGTATCCCTTATTACATTTTGTGAGGGGTGTAGTTTCCGAATTGGGGTCACATGTGGGGGGTCTATTGTTCTGGCACCACAGGGGGCTTTGTAAGCGCACATTCCAACCAAATTCTCTCTCCAAAAGCTCAATGGTGCTCCTTCTCTTCTGAGCATTGTAGTTGCCCGCAGAGCACTTTACATCCACATTTGGGGTATTTCCATACTTCCATAAAATTAGTGCTACAAAGTTTGGGGAGGGTTTTTTTCTCCTATTACCCATTGTGAAAATGAAACATTTGGGGTAACTCCTGCATTTTAGTGAAAAAAATAAAATTTTTCATTTACATGTCCAACTTTAGTGAAAATTCATCAAACACCATTGGGGTGTTAATGTTCACTGTACCCCTTATTATGTTCCTTGAGGGTTGCAGTTTCCCAAATATTGTGCCGTGTGTTTTTTTTCTATTCTGGCACCATGGGGACTTTATAAATATGAAATGCCCCCCAAAAACCATTTCAGCAAAATTTGCTCTCCAAAATCCCAATGTCGCACCTTTCCTTCTGAGCCCTGTAGCGTGCCCCCAGAGCACTTTACATCCACATATGAGGTATTCCTTACTTGAGAGAAATTGGATCGCAAATTTTGGGGGGCTTTTTAACCCTTGTAAAAATAAAAAATAAAATGGGACTACAATAACATATTAGTGTAAAAAAAGGAGATTTTGAGTTTTCTCCTCCACTCTGCTGCTATTGAAACACCTAAAGGGTTTAACTTTGAATGTCATTTTTAAAACTTTGTGGGGGTGCATTTTTCATAATGAGGTCCATTATTGGGGATTTCCAACATAAATTAAGATTTTGAAGTTTTCTTGAAAAATTGGGAATTTCCTGCTATACTTTGAAGTCCTCTAATGTCTTCAACAAGTAAAAACATGACAACTTTATGATGCCAACATAAAGTAGACATATTGTATGTGTGAATCAATATATAATTTATTTGACAAGTCCATTTTCCTTAAAAGCAGAGAGTTTCAAAGTTAGAAATGTACAACATTTTCAATTTTTTCCCTAAAATTTGGGAATTTTTCATCATGAAATGATGCAAGTATTACGAAAATTTACCTTTAACATAAAGTAGAATATGTCACAAAAAACAATCTCGGAATCAAATTTATAAGTAAAAGCATCCCAGAGTTATTAATGCATAAAGTGTCAGTGGTCAGATATGCAAAAAATGCTCTAGTCTTCAAGGTCAAAATAGGCTTCGACCTTAAGGGGTTAAGATGACATTTTGGTAGGTTGTACAACAACATTATTTATTTAATGGTTTACCCTTTCCACACTTTGTTTCAGTTTTTTTTCCATTAGAAAACATACAAATAGTAAACTGCATTATAGCACTCTTTCCTATTATATTATGTGGCAATAAAGCGATTCTGACAAGTATCAGGACATGAAATGGTTGTCTTTTAGTGTATGTCTCAGATATGCTCATAGAATCCCCAAATTTTTGGTCTGTAAGAGCAATAATCAGTTCAGGCTTACATGCAGGATAAATTCACTAAAACTAACTACATGAAAATATTCCTACACATTTAGGTATAAATGTCTCCATGTAGTTTCAGCAAATTAATAGTTTTGGGAAACCATTTTTAAATGATTCCATGAAGCAATATTAGAAAGTTTTCAAATGGGGAAATCACTTCATGCTCCCGTTTTTGTTTGTTGGGTGAATTTACATCAGGAATGCTTCTCAAACGGCTATCATAAAAAACATTCGTAAAGTCCTTAGAACCTTTTTTTCACATGTTGTTGTTTGAAAAAAAGTTTTCCTTATATGATAATGCAGAAGCAGAACTTATTAAAGTTAAAATTAAAAAAAGTTTAAACTTAAATTGTTCATGGACATACAAAGAGTTGAGCCAACGTTTCAAAAGGTTGGCTTGGCGGGCTTACCAAACTGCGAAAAATATGGTTTGCCATGAACAGGTTCTCTGCAAACAGGCAATGAAATAAGCCTTACCACACATCTATAATAGCATTGCCAAAGAGCTCTGTAGAAAACTAAAACTAGGGTCATATAGGAATGTATTTGAGTAGTTTAAGGGTGTGTTTACACGCTAGTAGCCAGGAGACAGCAGGCAGTAGTGGACCGTTGGTTGTAGTAGTAGCCAGCGGAAAGCAGATAGTTGTGGTCCAGTGCTAGTTGGCAAAAAGCGGGCAATGGTGTACTAGCGCTAGTAGTAGCCAGGGGACACCAGGCACTGATGGACTGGTGGTAGTTGTAGTAGCCAGTGGAAAGAAGTGAGTGTGGACTAGTGCTAGTAGTTGCCATTGAACATCAAGCAGTGGTGATTGGTGGTAATTGTAGTAGCCAGCAGAAAGCAGGTAGTGGTGTACTAGTGCTAGTAGTAGGCAGCAGATAGCAGGCAGTGGTGGACTTGTGATACTTCTACCCAGGCCTTGTAATGCCGCTCGATGTGCTTGCGTAGAGTCGTAATTCTTAAATTCAGACCCTAGCTATGCTCTACTTTCTTTTTGCAGAGACGGCACTGTGCCTGGTTTTCTGCATCTGGTAAGATAGAAAAAAATGTTTACATGGTAGGATTCAGTAAAAAGATAGGTACACCATCACCCAACTGTGCCCCTCCTCTGGAAGGTTTTTTCTCAAGCTTACAGATCCAGCAGCGCCACCGTCACCTGCTCCAGAGCTGATTACACCAACAGGTTTACCAGGTGTGGTTCGTTTGACAGATGTTCTGGCCCTTCATCGGCTCTGCTGTTCATCGCTGACATCATCATTAAACTCCTCCTCATCGTTCCATGCACTCCTCCCAGTATGAACTTCTGATCTTTGATCATGGGCTCCTTTCTTTTCCTCAGCAAATCCACCATGATGCCTTTCAAATTCACCACCACGGATACCACACCACTACTAGTCCCACTAGTGCTTTGCTCTGTCAAATACACATAACTTGGCATTACATGCCTATTTCACTGTCACTGAATATTTATGCATATTTATGTTAAACACATACTGAAGCACTATATGTATGATTAAACCTAGGAAATAAAGGAAACTTGGCCTAAAATGCATATTCTACATTCACTATAAACAATTTTAAATTATGTTAAACCCAGGTAGAAATTTGACACGTTTGAATACACACAGAAAATACAAGCCTTTTGGCCTAAAATGTGTATATAGCAATCACAATATACACTTTTAATGAGTATTTATGTTAAATCTAGGTAAAACTACTAATGTATATGTTTGATTAAACCCAGAAAATACTACATGTTTGAAACACACAGAAAATACAGGTACCATGGCCTAAATGCATATTCTATGTCAACTCTTAATGATTTTAATGCAAAAATATGTTATCCCCTTAAAGGGGTAGTCCAGTGGTGAAAAACTTATCCCCTATCCTAAGGATAGGGGATAAGTTTGAGATCGCGGGGGGTCCGACCGCTGGGGCCCCCTGCGATCTCTCTGTACGGGGCCCCGGCTCTCCGCCGAGATAGCGGGTGTCGACCCCCGCACGAGGCGGCGGCCGACACGCCCCCTCAATACATCTCTATGGCAGAGCCGGAGATTGCCGAAGGCAGCGCTTCGGCTCTGCCATAGAGTTGTATTGAGGGGGCGTGTCGTCCGCCGCCTCGTGCGGAGGTCGACACGCCCCCTTCCAGCGGGCTGTCGGGGCTCCGTACAGGAGATCGCGGGGGGCCCCAGGGGTCGGACCCCCCGCGATCTGCAACTTATCCCCTATCCTTAGGATAGGGGATAAGTTGCTCACCACTGAATCACCACTGGACTACTCCTTTAAGGACTCAGGGTTTTTCAATTTTTTGCAATTTCATTTATCCCCCCCCCTCACCTTTTAAAAATCATAAGCCTTTCAATTTTGCACCTACAGACTCATATGATGGCTTTTATTTTTGCACCACCAATTCTACTTTGTAGTGGAGTATGTAGTAGGAGTTAGCGATCTCGGCACCGCTTGCTATGACCATATACATTTGATATGGATCAGCTTGTGTTTGGGGTCTCTGAGCTGGGAGGTGTTGTTGTGCTGACAGGTGCGCAGTAAACTTCAACAAAGGTAGATAAAAAGACAAGTGCACTCACCCGGCTTTTCCGATGATCTTGCTTTTATTCAGAGAATAGTAGTTACATCTCAAGCTGTTCGGTGCAGAGTTACGCCCATGTGTTGTGCAGAGCAGATTGGCAGGGACGTTCCACCTGGGTGACGGCCACCGTTTCATGCCTGTCGGCGTTTCTTCTGGATATGATGCGGAGTTAAATCAATTTTTTTCATATATTTGTTGCATATTTTGTCACTTTTCAATGTGCCAAACCGTTAATGCTTTTCACACCAAACAGTTTTTCATCTACATTTACCCCTTTTTCTCCAGTGGTCACAAATTCATCACGTGTGACAAATGCCTATTGTCGCATGTTTAGTCGCATTCTCTAATCATTAGTCGCATTTCTACACTATATAGTTTATGGTGTAGAATAAAAACTGTCCACAGCATCTTTGTAGACAGAAAGTCACCCCCACCCTCGTTAGTGCCCTTAGTAGTTCCTCGCCTGCGGCTGTCCTCTGTTGGGGGCTGCCACTCTGTCACCCGTTCTCTCGTCTGAATCATGGATTCCTATGGACGAGCATGTGACATACACGTCACTATGCTTCCTCCATAGCGTTACAATGGGAACAGTAGAGTGACGTGTGTGTCACATGCTCCTCCATGGAACAGCATGATGAAGACGGGAGAACAGGGCAGCACAGCGGGGCATTTTACTGGAGCACGCTACACTTCCAAAGGTATCAGGCTTGGTATCGGGGACATTAAACATGTCGGGACCTCCTTAGTTCACACCGCTGTGTTGGGGAGGGAAGGGAGAGGAAGGGCAGGGGGTTCTGGCATAAAAGGGAGTTTGAGCATAGAACAAAACAAACTAAAAGGGGGATTTTGATATTCGGGCTGGCTGCGGGTCCTTACCTAGATGGGGCCCCCCCGCACCGCGGGGGCTGCAGGGGAACACTCTACACAACTGGATAGGGGAAATATACATAAAAAATGGGTAATGTCAGTAAAGGAGTGCCCCCACCCACCCCAGAAACCGGGCCATTGGTTAATGCACGTTTCACCAACGTGTTTATTTGGAAAAGGCTGAGACCACCGCAATGTTAGGACAGTATATGCATTTTATACAACACAATAGACACGTGAAAGACAATAATGAAAAAAAAAAAAAAAAGAAAGATATAATCATAGATTTCATAGTTAATTACAAGTCAATACCTGAAAAATCTCAACTTCGGGAGAGATCCTCACACTCTGAACTGTGAAAAAGGATATTTAAATATGTGGGACAAACAGATTTGTCACACAAGTAAATATTTTATGACGAACGCGCATTTACACGAATGGGCGACAATAGACTCTCAAAGTTGTGACAGCGAAGCACGACAGTCACAGAAAACGTAAATATAGACAAAATGCAAGTTGTGAAAAAAAAAGAACGAGAAAAAGAATGGGTGGACGCATTATACCACATGAAACCAGATTCATCAAGTTTCAACCTGATGAATTTCAACCTGGACAACCAAAAATAAAGCCAAAAAAAGGTGTTAAAACATACACAGGACAACCAATATTGATGAATTCCACCCTATATGTATGATTAAAACCAGAAAATTTACGTAACTTGGCCTAATGCCACATTCCCTATAAAAGCAATGAATGCATATTTCTGTTAGAATACAGCTAAGCCTACTGTTTTGTTCAGCTTGCTTTGTATTGTAATGGGATAGATCTTATGAGCCCGTTCTTCAGTGACACTGCTGGGATCTGTAGTTCACCAACTAGACACAGTTGCAGGGAGGTGACAGGGAGTCACTTTCTCAAGTCATCCCACTGATCAATGCTTTGTATTGTAATGGAATAGTTCTTATGGGCCCATTCTGTAATGACACTGCTAGGATCTGTAGTTCATCAACTAGACACAGATGCAGGGAGGTGATAAGGAGTCACTGTCTGAGGTCAGCTTACTGATCAATGCTTTGGTACTGGGACCAGTAGTTCATCTGTGGTCTCTCTCTCTCAGCTCCATCTCCAAGATAGCAGTGCATATGGTTTTATTAGCCTCTTAAACCAACTGCTAGGCTGTCTCCTGATTGGCCTGGGAGCTGTATATGGCATAGTGCAAGCAATGAGATACTCCTATTAAAAAGATGCTCCTAATAAAAATAAAAAAACGGATTCTGAGTTCCATGGACCTCAGTCTGGGCTGAAAGTTCACTTTCCAAAAGACAATAGTAAGGGTCATGGCAGGTGGTGGATCCTTTGGGCCTGTGTGGATGATGACGTGAGCCATGCCAGGGAGCGGAGTCTAAGTTGCCACTGGTTTTCACCAGAGCCCACCACAAAGCGGGATGGTCTTGCTGCAGCAGACGGCACCCAGGTCGCTACCCCTGGCACGACTCGTCCACACAGGTAGCTGGGATGAAGCATGGTACAGAAGGATAAGATAAGACGTGGTCAGGATAGTTGTAGGTCAGGGCAGGTGGCAAAGTAGCAGAGTCAAGTCACAGAACAAGGGTCAAGTACACGGAAAACATGAAACGCAGGAAACACAGTAGCTTTCTCTCAGGCACAAGAGCAACAAAGATCTGGCAAAGGGCAGGGGAGGTGCACACACTTATAGGGAAGGAACAGGT
This sequence comes from Hyla sarda, assembly GCF_029499605.1. Lineage (NCBI taxonomy): Eukaryota > Metazoa > Chordata > Amphibia > Anura > Hylidae > Hyla > Hyla sarda. The sequence continues at coordinate 224,327,779 of NC_079190.1, forward strand.
GAAGATACTAATTAGACCGTACTGGCCCTTTAAATCACAGAGCTCCAGCGCACCTGCCCTAGGAGGCGGGGGCACAAGTGGCGGGACTGATAAAACGGAAGACCAGGGAGGTGAGTGATGGGCTGGAACTTGCATGTGGGTGCATCCCGCGATGCAAATCCATGCCCCGCTGGTATCGGGGACATGGGAGGAGAGCGCTTTTCATATAGAGGCATCTCTCAAAGAATGATTTGCATTGTATTCAGTTTCCTATGGACTATATCTGGAAGTGTATGATATTCAACTGAATAGCTTCAAGTTTTTTAGGTATATGATTCATGTGTAAATGGGAACACAACCTTGGATTTGGATGCTGTTCTTTCATCTCAAAATACCTCTGAATAACAATAAATATTGGAATTGTTTTGTAAAGATGCTGCACTGCACAAATGTCAGTTTGGGATATTTATGCCCATTTATTGTTCAATTTTAAATAATAACAATTATTATAATAACATTACAAGTGACATAAATCCTAGCAGAGATAGTACACGTTTCAGGATTAATTACCTGTAAACCAATATTGCTAAACTTAATTTCTTAATAATTGACGTTAAAATGTGGATTATAAATTTGTGACACTAAAATTAAATAAACATTTCCCTTCATATCTTTCTACATGTTTGTTCAACTGGATAATTGTTTGGTAAATCTAAAATGTAAAAGAAAAAGGCTTTGTTTTAACCATTATTGAACTCTTTTTTTCGTTTTTACCCAGAAGCAAAGAATACCATCTGTGAAAACCTGGTTGAGAGTTTTTTTTTCTCTACCATTAAATTCAAAGTACATTTTCTTGTTAGTGGATTATACCATATGTTACTTTTTTCGCAATAATACTATACTGTTTATAGGCTAAACTATTTACCAAAAAGAATTGTTTCAAATTTGTTTCATGGATGTAGATACTTGGGAATAATAGTTTTCTTCTGGCTTAGGGTATGTTCACACTGCGGAATTAGAATATGAATTAAGCGAACGGAGATTCTGTCTAGCGGCCGCCACCGAAAATACTTCAGCTGAAGGATCGTGCGTCACTGTGCCATCACCATTGACGGCTATGCAGTGCTCGCGGACTTCCGCACAAAAAATGAACATGTTCTTTCTTTGCGTGGGACAATTTCAGTGGCGGAACCATAAGGGGCCATTAGGGGGCCTTAGAATCTCTAACTATTATGGAGAGTTTGTCGCCTGCATCTATTGCCACCCTAGATAGAACAGAATGAACAAACACATGCTGCTTGTTATTTGGTGCATAGAGAACCAACAACACTTTTTATTATTTTTGTATTTAAAGAGTTCCTGTCACCAAACTAAACTTTTAATATATTGTTCCTTATGTAATTATAAGACCCTTTGCTATTTAATTGCTGTTAAAATTCTCAACCTTTATATGTTTTTAATGTGATTGAAAAAAATGGCCACTAGGTGGCTCTGTTCTGTTCCCTGCACAAGTTAAACAGTTAGTTTGGTCTCCTCCCAGCCTCGCAGAAGACCAAACTTAGAAAGTGCCTGTAGGGCATGGTGAGGCACAGCTTTCACAGGCTTCAGTGATGTCACGACTGCTGGGGAACGCCCACTTTCTCCTGCCGGGAGCTCACACAATGTGAGCAAGGGGAAAGGGTATGATACAGAGCTTTTTAAAGCTTGGGGAAAAAAATTAAGGGCAGGAGGGGTGTTAGGAGTAGTAAAGGAATATAATCTGTGTTACTTTAGAAAATATAGTTTGATGACAGGTACTCTTTAAACCTCTCATAGCTATGAATTCTAATTTGGCATTGAGATATTGGGAAAAAAGATAACTATTAGCCTTTGGGTGGAGTGCTGAACAATTACAATTTCCAAGCAATTTACAATTTTTTTTTAAACAAAATGACCTTTTGTACTACATAATAAAAATGTCCACAAGAAACCAAGTTCTTAGATTCTCACCTGCAACACCTCTGTGAAGACTTTCATTTTAAAAATCAGCTCATAGTACTTTATTAAACAAACATTTGTCACTTTGTGTTTGAGTAAGAAGTTACTTTATTTATAAATATCTCTAGCAGGGAGGAAGTAAAAATCTACAGTAATTCAAGTTTCCTCCTCTTTTTCAATATACAGAAACAAATAGAGTGTGCAGCCAGTACGAGATGCTAATAAAGATGATTAGACCATTAGTTCTTTCAATTTTAGATTAAATACTCAAGTTTTCACAGTGAAAGACCCTTTTACACAGGCTGAAGGAGGATTTATAGGGATACTCATTCCTGATGATTGGCCAGTGATCACCTGAGCATGAAATCGATTGTTTGTCACCTGATCGGATCTTTTGTGTAGGCATTAGAATCATTGTTATCGGCCATATATTGCCCAGTGTAAATAATGATGAAATAAAGGCCTGTATTATGATTGAGCCATATATATGAGTGACGACCAATGTCATCGGCCCATGCATAAGGGCCCAGACATTCAGAGGATTGTAAGTGAATCACTAAAGATAAGGTTTAAATAATAAAAAAATAGGAGTTTGCAGTAGACATAACTAAATTAATATATAACTAAACATGTGCAAAGAAGCAAGGAAGAGGACAATGCACATTCTTTCACTAGGTTCAGTCATGCACTAAAAACAACCTATGCATAATGGGTTTTATTCATTTTTCATGGTCATTATTTGCTTTTTAAGGAACTGTCGACCACTAAAAAGGTGGCCTTGGGGAAAGGTCAAATCTTTCATATAGATTGCATCTATTTAGTGAATGAAAATGTGGAAGGCCTCCTGACAATCTTGAAAGACATTCCTTCAATTATTTAGGCAAATCATGCTACATGTTCAGTGTACTTACCAGATGGATAAGGTCAGATTGAACAATCAATACAAAGAGATGGAGGGACATGCCAAGGTGCTAAAAAATCCATTCACTTGTGAGTCTCAAATAAAATCTGTGAGAATGAATGGGCTTAAGAGTCAAAGGTTAGACTTGCCCACAAGAAAGAGAAGAGGACAATAAGTTATACATTGATGGCTATAAATCGCCAAAATATTTTCTGCTATTGAAATGTCATGTAAGAGGTTGAAATAATAGCCTAGGGCAGCATTTAACAGTGGTATATTATTGTGTAGAAGGTGAACTAGAACTATTTAGGTGCAAATATAAAATTATTCCAATCATTACAATCCAACTATTGTTTTGCAATGTGGAACAATGTATGGTGAAAGAAGAAAGCACTGTGGTAAGACAGAAAAGAAATATAAAAAGAAATTCCTCTGTATTATACAGCAGCTGATAAGTACTGGATGGGTTAAGAATTTTAAATAGAAGTAATTTAAAAATCTGTTTAACTTTCTGGCACCAGTTGATTTAAAAAAAATATATATTTTCCACCAGAGTACCCCTTTAAAACAATATTTGACTAATATATAGCCTTGAAACATGACTGGGGATTAAATGGCAAGCCAACTGAGATACTAAACAAACTTGGCATTGCAAAAACAAAAGGATCAGCCAGTTGAAATTCAAGGCCCATATACACATTAGACAGCTACTGCAATCAAAAGTGGCAAGTTCTGCAGACACTTACAGTATCTAAAGTGTACGGCCAGTTTTAGTTTGCATCCACAGGACAGAGTAAGAGACTATCTGTAAAGCCCATATGCATTTAGCAAACAGAACAAAAATATACTGTACTTTTTATGGCTAATTATAGAGGATATTAAAAATAAGTCATAAAATATTGTGTATGTTTAAAGTAGTGCTCCTGTGGAAAACTTTTTTTTTTTTTTTTTTTTCAACTGGTGCCAGAAAATTAAACAGATTTGTAAATTACTTCTATTAAAAAAAATCCTAATCCTTCCAGTAGTTATTAGGGGCTGTATACTACAGAGGAAATGCTTTTCTTTTTGGATTTCTCTTCTGTGATAACCACAGTGCTCTCTGCTGACCTCTGCTGTCTATTTTAGGAACTTTCCAGAGCAGCATATGTTTGCTATAGGATTTTCCACAGCTCTGGACAGTTCCTAAATTGGACAGCAGAGGTCATCAGACAGCACTGTGGTCATCACAGAAGAGAAATCCTAAAAGAAAAGCATTTCCACTGTAGTATACATCCCCTAAAAATTACTGTAATGGTTAAGATTTTTTTTTTATAGAAGAAATTTACAAATCTGTTTAACTTTCTGGCACCAGTTGATAAAAAAAAAAAAAAAAGGTTTTCCACGGGAGTACCTCTTTAAAAGTAATGTATTTTTTTTTTAACTGTTTCATCTGCACATGCATCTGGGATACAAACTCAAATCCCCACTTATAATAATTAAGAATAATTTATCTACCCATTTGTTTTGTTGTTGCTTAATTCACTGAAGTTTAACACTTAAATGAGATTGTGATATACTGTGTTTGCATTGGAATGTGATTTGCATACAACAGAATAGCTGTGATAAAGCAGTTTAGGAGCCGAGCTTCAGGGAAAACAAAAAGATGTGAGTTGAAGTAGGGGACATGTACGATTATGTAGCAGCAATGACACTACAAAAATACCTACTTGGTGAAGTACTCTGGAAGGTTTATGCAGTTGTCTTGATGGGTTCTTGTCAACGTCAATCCTTCAACCGCCACTCACGTCTCAATTGTCCAGCTATTTCACCTGTTCTCCAAAAAGCTTAGCTTCTTGAATACATTTTCCGTGTTTCAATCTTGGTGCACTTAAGCCATAGGCATATTTTTTTTTTTATAGTTATCTACTACTGTTTTCTTCTGCTCTTATCTTTCAGTCCAACAACTTAAGTAATATTGTAATTAACATTTACACATACGTGGTATATTCCTTTTTTTTAATCATTTGTCAATGTTGTAAAATATCTCCCTTTGATTGTATATTATTGAGATACATGCTCAAAGTTGAAATATTAATACTGTAGAAATAAACTCCTGTGCCTTTTCCTATATCTTAATTTGGATGGGTAGCTTTCCAATATGTTGGTAACAATTTGGAATTATTATTTTTTTGATAACTATAGCTTCTATAAGAAGGGATCTAAACACATATCCCTATATGATCCCTGGGCAAGGCAATATGAGACAAGAAGTTACTAGATCCATGTTGCAGACAGAAGGGGAATTATTCTCTTGTAAAAAAAACGAATTTAGAATTGACATGCAGAAAATAAGAATATTGCTATAATGATATACTATAATGATATACCGATAGAGAGTAGGCACATTGGACCCAGTTTACAAGCAGGACAAAATTCTGCAGCCATAGACACTTCTGCAGTACTGCAGCGATAGACACTTATCTCCTATCTTCAGGATAGAGGATAAAAGTCTTTTCCGACCGCTGGGATTCCCCGGGATCTCCCATATGGGGACACGGCATTACCCCGGCTCTGCGCGGCTAATGCGCATGTAATTGACCTCACTGAGGTCGACGACACACTCCTCCATACAGCTCTATGGGATAGGTGGAGATACACTAATGCTGCATCTCCGCCTCTGCCATAGAAATACATGGAGGGGGCATGTCAGCCATGGCATTATGCTGCGGTCGACATGCCTCCTGCATGGGAGAGCTGCAAAAGAGCCGGGCCCCTTACAGTAGATCGAAGGGGAGCCCAGCATTCGGACCAGCCGCTATCAGACACTTATCCCCTACCCTGCGGATAGGGGATAAGTGTTCTATGGCTGCAGGTCTCCTTTAAACCCTTCCCATATAATCCTAAATTGTAATTGTCTCTTTAAAAAAAATTGACATGTCATAGAGAATAAGTGGGGTCCAGGTGCTGAGAAAACATCCCCTTTCCCCGTTGCTAGAACAAACAGAGAGAGACGCACGTGTGAGCACTCTTTCTCCCTACTGTCTGAAACCTGATATGCACGGACTCTATACTAATGCTATGGAACCTGTACGCAATTGCTAGATTTGGCTTGGTAATCAAGAGAGTCCTGGGTCTCTATACTTAAAGTACAGTATACCCTAACAGACGCCAGTGCATTTCATATGCCAGTTCACAAAGTAAGATTAAAGGGTTAAAGGGGTTAAATACCTGGTACTTCCCCATTAGGCTGTTTGCCAGAGCCATGACATATATATATATATATATATATATATATATATATATATACACAGTGAATGGAGCCAGGAGCAGACAAATCCATATAGCTCGACTCCCATTCACTTTAGCTGAAGCTGAGGTACAGTAACCCAGCATGACCACTACACAATGTATGGAGCCATTTGGTTTTGACTTTGTTTACTTTGTATATGTTGGTAATGCAGATCTCAAATAGTTGATTGGTGGGTGGCAGCTTTTGGCACCCACTGGTCAGATGTTGATGGCTTATCCTATAGGGGCCCATGAGTTTACTCTTTTTTGTAAAAGTAGACTAGTACTATGAATGTAGCTTTCTAACTAAGAGGCCTTTTACAGCTTTTGCATTGAACGTAAAGCATCTTCCACAATTGTGTAGAGGGTATATTATATAGTCTGTAACCAGATGCATAGGAGATTACACAAAAAGCTAAAAAGTTTTTTTTCTTTTTTTTTTTTTTATACAAATAGCTGAGAATCATTCCTTTAGATATACTGGAGAAAAATGAAAACCTGTGTATGTTTTATTGACTTAAAATGTGGCATCAAACTCCTGTGGACAGCAGGGTCACATTTTGCACACCCAGCAAAAAGAAATCCATCTAAAGGTTTTATTTAAAAGAATAAAATGTAAACATATATGCCACAACCCATATTTTTTACCCCACAAAATTGTGCTTGGAAGATGAATAAAATGTTCCCTTTTTTTTCGTTTACTACGTCCTTTATGTGGCGAGACATGCTGTGCTACATCTCTAACAATCAAATGTGTTTACTGACATATTGTTCCAGTGCCAAACTCCTGGCCACACAGAAATCTCAGGAATAAGTTTCCGTTTATGTTGGCATTTTCTGAATTTCTGTGCCACTGCCCAATGCCCCTATCAATAACAAGTGAATTACAGTATTTGACCAGAAATATTTACACCTCCAGAGTGGCAGAACATGTTGTTATTCTGATGGCATAGCTTGGCTGCTTGTTACTGAGCACATGCTTTGCAGATTAGCCTGTTTGTATAGCCAATTGAACATGTGCTCCATTAAATATTTAAGCATCCTGTTTTGAGGATGGAACAGAAGACATCATCTGCCACTGTGCAGCAGACAAGTGAGGCCCCCAGAGCCCATTACCATAGGTTACAGAAAATGTTAATCAGTGCCAGTGCAGTTAAATAATGCAGTCTGTGCAGATGGCAGCTACAACATCTACTCACAGATGTGCCTTTCAGTCCCTAAGGTGGCTATATCACAGGACTTGTCGAAAATAGTCAAAACTGACGTTGGCTCTGAATATTACCCCTGAATATATGCCTCCTAGCAGCCATTAGGTAAAAATATTCTAGAAACACAGAGGAAAAAAGATGATAATTAATTTAATTAATGACAAGTCGTTACTATTATTATGATTATAAATATTAAATTTTAATTGTATATCATGCCAATATAATCTACAGGGCTGCCCAGAGAATCTATTCATTCTCCATTAGCGGCATGCTCAATGCCACACACACTCCAAACAACACGCTTGGCTCATTCTTAGTCATTAACCTCTCTTTGCATATGCCAATCGATTAGCGGACTTTAATTGAATACCGATTTCCAAGTTCTTATTAAAGGAGATGTATCATGCAGAAAAATGGAGCCCCTATCCAAAGGATAGGGGATAAGTTTTAGATGGGGGGGGTCCCCCCACAATCTCCAGCATGGGACCCTGGCTCTCGAGCTTGTCGACCCTCACATGAAGTGGTGATCAACAAGCCCCCTACATGTATCACTATGGGAGAGACTTTCAGCTATCTCTGGCTCTCTCATAGAGAAACATGAAGGGGGCATTTCAGTCACTGCTATGTGCTGGGGTCGACACACTCCCTTCCCGGGGAGAGCCATGGTCCCAGCAGTCAGAGGATATGTTTTTGGATAGGGGATACATTTTTCTGCATTCTACTTCTCTTTTAAGCAGTAAATGTCCAATTATTAAATGTTTTAATAATAATGCTGTAACTGATCTAAGTAGAGTATAAACAAAATCTATTTATGTTTTTAAGTTGTCATAACTGATACAGTTGTACAGAAATGTAAATATTATTGCAGCTTTAGAATAAATAAATACAATACTAAATGATACCGATAATGTAGCTAGATTTACCTTACACCAAGCCAAATCTAGCATCAAAGCCAACCCCTCTGTGAAGAACATGGTGCTCCCACCACTACAGGAACAGGGTGCTTCACAGTGGGATTGAGCGTAACTGATCACAAATATTATATATACCACTGAATATGGCATGAAAATAAAAATGTAAAGATACGTCATCATCATGACACGAATAGGAATAAAAAGATTTTGGCAGACCATCTAATATTTAGGAGAATATCCTGTTTATATGTTCCCAGGGAAAATAGAAGAGATCTGCCTATCCCTTGTGACATATAAACATAGACACTCAGCCTATCCAGATGTTTATGGGGAGCACAGAGAGATAGAGATAGCTCATGTGCATGGCTGGCATTAACCCATTAAACTTCGAGAAGCAAAGATGTGCATTTTGAACAATTTATTTTTCTTAGAAATGGGGTTTCCAATGTTGGGACTCTTAAAAATCTACAATGAGGAGACCAAATATTTACCTTTACTGCAGTGCCACCTCAATGAAAGCTAAGCATTAAATGATCAATAACCTGGCCTTGGAATGCATTGACACGCTCACTCCTCCAGGACGATAGATTCTATTTGTAGCCAAGTTCTACCCCGACTAATAAAAGAGGAATGTGTTCCAATATCTCATAAGACCGTAATAAGGAATTTGAAAGCAGATTTTTCTAACCTGACAACCCCTGCAATGATCAGCTTGTACTTATGCATACAAAAGATGACATTTCCGTTTGACAGGCAAGAATTTTCAGATATTAAAAAAAAAACAACAAAAAAAAAACCTTTCTTATTGATATTCCACAGTTTGTGGATGAATTGAGAGATTTGAAGGGGTACTCTGCCCCTAGACATCTTATCCCTTATACAAAGGATAGGAGATAAGATATCTGATCACAGGGATACAGAGCCGCCGGGGACCCCTGCAATCTCGGCTGCAGCACCCCAGATATCTGGTGCACGGAGCAAACTTCGGGGGGGGGGGGGGGGGCTTGCGACATCACGGTCATGCCCTGCTTGTGATGTCATGGTCACGCCCCCTTAATGCAAGTCTATGGGAGGGGGCGTAGACTTGCATTGAGGGGGCATGGCCGTGACATCACGAGCCTCCAGCGCTGTACCCAACGCTCTAAACGAACAACAGGTGCAGCAGGGAGATTGCGGGGGTCCCCAGCAGTGAGACCGCCGCGATCAGACATCTTTCAATAGGGGATAAGATGTCTAGGGGCATAGTACCCATTTAATGGTAAAAAGGTTTAGATAGTCAGTGGAATAGTATGAAAAGAATGTATGGCCTCCTTATATTGTGAAGGTATACATACAGGGGCTTTAGTGAGCTGATCATAATGTCAATTTACATATTGGGGAAAAAAATTCACATAATATCTGCCCTGACATGTATACAAAGAATAGTGAGTCTCTATTTTCAAGAGAAAACAACAGTGAATCATGTAAGCATTGTAACCCAGCAATCTACATAGAGTATCCTGCAGCAAAAATGCTGTCGTCTTTGCTCTGCATTTATGGCACTGCCTTAGTAAAAGCTGTCTTTCACTGTCAAATACAATAAGTAGTGTTGGTCAGCTTAAATTCCCTTGTTCACCAGAGTTATGTTTTGTGAACTGCATGTGCCTGAGGCCTCTCATGCATCATTTAAACTGCTTTGTACATGTCAATAGGTGGAAAAGCATTAGATCCCTTGAAGACTTAGCCAAATCCTCAAAGATATATGTGCCATGTAGAGGCTATGCTGCAGTTTCAAGGCTGTTGTACTTTTTACACCTGCTTTCTTAGGGCTGAATGTGTTGCCAGAAGCAAAAATCCCAGGGAAGTTAAAAAACCTGGTCACGCACACACTGATTCCTTTTTTTGCAAAGGTATTTTTATACTGCATATATCACATCCGCTCTGCTTTTTCTAAGTCAGAGGAGGCTGAATGGGCTTTCTTTTCTTTCTTTATAGGTTTACTTTTATTTTAAAGCAAATATTTCTTGCAATTATTACAAAAGTAGAAGATACATTTATCCCCAAACTTAAAATGTATTCCTTGTATGATGCACTACATATTTTCATGTATCTGGAGGATGTCTTGTTTATGTGCCAGTTGTAAATGTTAAAATAGAGTTTATTGTTTATTGTAGTATATAAAGTCACTTTATTTCTCAGAACACCTTGTAAGGTTTTACATTAACACGTATAATATATCAGTATTGACAGCCTATGTGTAACATCTGCACTCCGACCACACACACTGGCCGTGAGCGCTTTCTTGTCATGTCCCCGCTGCCGGCAGGGTTGGGATTCGCATCGCGGGGCGTGCCCACATGTGATTCCCAGCCCGTCACTCACCTCCCTGGTCTTCCTGTTCACGCAGCCCCGGCGCGTGCCCCCGCCGCCTAGTGCGTGCGCACACCGGAGCTCTTACATTTAAAGGTCCAGTACTCTTTTAATTAAGTGTCAACACCTGCATCCTGTCTTTAGGTATCAGCTCCTTTGTTACCTGCCAAATCTTTGTTGCCTTGTGCCCTAGAGAAAGCTACTGTGTTTCTGTGTTCTAATATCTGTGTACCTGTTCCTTGTTCCGTTACCTGACCCTGCACCTGTGCTGCCTGCCCTGACCTACTGCTACCTTGACAACATCTTGCCAGTTTCCTTTTGTGCCACACCACAGCTCAGTAACTTGTGTGGATGAGACGTGCCAGACTCTGCTCCCTGGCACAGCTCATGTCATTATCCACATAGGCCCAGAGGATCCACCACCTGTCGTGACCCGTTACACTATGCTATCGAAGGGATACATATACAACGATTATCCATAATATTAAATTCTATAGGTCCCAATATTAAAGGGAATCTGTCATCAGCATCACTGATAAAAATGGTATCTACCATTTTATGATCGGTGCCTCTGCTCCTCTTGTATTCCTGATTTTGTGGTTATGTCAATGAAAGAGCTTGGTGCACACGGGGCGTTCCCAAGTTCCGAGTGCACTGTGACATCTGACCTGGATCTTTATTGTAAATGCCCCCTGCCCTATGCTGATCCTCCATCCCTCACTTCATATGATCGGTGAACACAGCTGCGCACATGTGCAATTGTCGCAGAGAGATTTCACAGCAGAGGAGAAGGGCCAAAATGCAGTGTGGAGCTCCATTCTGCAGCAAAGGAGGATTAGCACAGAGAAGGAGGGCACTACTATGAGGATGATGACCGGGTGTCACTGTGCATTTAGGACTTGGGAACACTGTGCGCACCAAGCTCCTTAATTTGCATAAACAGAAAACTGAGAATATCAGCGGAATGGAGGCACCGATCATCAAACGGTAAGTAACCTTGTTATCGGTGTCACCAGCACTACACGCCTATACTAATGCCTAATGATAGATTCCATTTAAAGGGGTTCTCCACTGCCCTGTCTTCCGGAGCTCCGCTCGCAGCGTCCGGAAGTTTATTACTCCGGACACTGTGTGCAGGCTTCCGTGTTCAAGGCCGCCCCTCGTGACATCACGCCTGCCCCCTTGTGACGTCACGCCCGCCACCTCAACGAAAGTTTTTGGGAAGGGGGCGCTGTCACGCCCCCTTCCCATAGACTTTCGTTGAGGGGGCGCACGTGACGTCACGAGGGGACGGCCTCGAACACGGAAGCCCGCACACAGCGTCCAGAGTAATAAACTTCCAGACACTGCAAGCGGAGCTCCGGAAGACAGGGCAGTGGAGAACCCCTTTAAGACCAATTTCTATCCTTCCAGCCCTTTCAAATGCCCAAAAGATGCTAGATCATATTGAGATCTGTGGAACTTGGAGATCAAGTCGATACCTTAACTCCTTGTTGTGTTTCTTGAACCATTTCTGAACAATATTTGCAGTGTGGCACGCCACTGCCATTAGAGGATAACATTTCCAGTTATTGGGAGTAGTTGTTCTGTAAGAACATTTAGATGGGTACGTCAAGCAACCAGTAGCATTTATGTTCAGAGACAAATTTTCCTATTAGAACAATGACCACTGCCTTTGCATGCTTACCTTTTTTGTAATGCATCCTAAGGCCTTCTTTGCCCCTGGGGGGGCAATGCACCTTCACCCAGTAATCCACAAGATAAAAAGAAAATATGATTAATCAGATTACATTGTTCCCATGTGCAGTTCTGCTGCTCCTATACTCAGCCAGGGCCGTCTTTAATGCAGGCCAAAAGGGGTAGCTGTCCTTAGCCTAGTCATTCTTGAGTGGATTAAGCAGCTGACCCGTAAGCCTGTCGCGCCTGAATCCATCATCGGGTTTGCCCCTACTCATTGCAAACCAGCCTTAAGACTGCTGGCCCCACCTCCTCACAGATTCCAATCACCTCCTTCTCCTGAAGTCTGCTCAGTGTTCCTGCCGGTGACCTGCAGGTCCTAAAGGGCAGCGTGTACAAGCACAAGGGTGAGTACAGTACAAATATGGAGTCTCCAGAATTCCAGTCTACGAGGTGGGGTTTCTATTTCACAGATGTATTTTGCTATTAATGTTACACTGTGTGAACAGTCTTATGCCTTTCCTGGTTTATTTACACCAATATTTTGCACCAAAATAATGGAACACACCATTTTACAACTCCACTTATCTATGCCCCTTGATCACACACTTTTTAAGACTGTGTAGTGAGGCACAAAAAAAAAAAAATGTCTAAAACACATAATAATTGTGGTCCACAGCATGTACTCCAGTTTTTTGTCACAAATTGATCCAGAATTTTGGCAGATTTGGCTTATTAAATCTCCACATATCCTTATGTATAAGATTACTATTTCTTTCTGGTGAATTTGAAAATATTCTGCCTCTTCGATGAACACAATGTACATTTAGTATTTAAATATCCTCCCTTGAGAGCAAAAGGAAAAGTAAGCTATAGACAATATAAGAAAAATGACAGCAGTGTAGGAATGCTATGTGGATCATCTAAAAATGTAGGCATGGATTGCTTTTGAGACTGTGACAACAAAAGCCAGAAAGAATGTACAGTTGGTGATAGTTCAAGGATAAGATGAAAATTATGGATGGCTATGGCTTCAGTCTTAGAGGAAAGTCCTAAAGAAAACAACATCTGCTGACAAAGCCGAATGAATGCCTAGATTGTTCTGAACCTTGCCTTCTATTCATATGGCATGATTTAGGATTCGGAGTAAAATCTTTTTATCTGTCACACGCTGGAGATAACCCTGCTGTCATATAAGTGGTTTATTCATTATTTTCCATTAACAAATATACATGTGATTAGAGTAGAAGTCTTATCTGTTCAGTCACCCACAGACCATACTTTAGCGCTTTTTTCACATTTGAACACTGCTTTACAGCTCATATACCTATATAATGTAAATACAATGTTAAGGAAGTTTATAAATGCATTTCTTATCCCGTAAGCATCCTGAGTTGCTGCCAGTATTATAATCCAGAGCAGCATTCAAAATTCTGCTATTCGTCATTGGAATCAGAGAACAGTTTCTGCTTACTCAGTGCTCCCACACAGTACATTTTGGCACTCTGAATGGAATTTACAAAGTGAGGCTGCCTTTATACATAGTAATTGGGATTCATTTTGGTCAGTTGTTTTACCAAAGCCAGTAGAGGGTCCTAAACTCAAATCTGTCCAGTATAGATTTTTCTCTGTGTTGATGGCACCCTTTTTTTTTTTTTTTTTTGGTGAAACTACTGACCAAAATAAGACTCAAAATAAGACCAGATATACGGTATGTGAACCCATTCTTAGACTGTTAGGTCCTGTGTCTGACAGCAGGGAAATACTTTACCAGCAGAATTGTCACAACAGACAAGAATAGATTCATAAGAAAGAATGTAACTAGCTATAATTCACAAGGTGAGGAAAATAATGGAGAGTCCCACAATGATAACTTAGGACCTATAGGAAAGGTGATAAGTGTCTATTTGGCGGCAGTCTATTAGCTGGGACCAATGCCAATGACATGAAAAGGGGTCCCAAGTGAATGGAGTCTGGATTGGCTATGTAAAACACACTCCATTCAATCTCTATGGGACTGCCATTGGTAGCTGAGCACAGTACTCTATAAAGTAATGTAAGCCAAGACAATTTATTATATATATATATATATATATATATATATATATATATATATATTTCTTACATTTACTTACAGAGAGAGAGAGAGAGAGAGAGAGAGAGAGAGAGAGAGAGAGAGAGAGAGAGAGAGAGACAAAAATGTTAGGAGAACATTTTAATACAATGGTGGGCCTGCTGCCTACATGAATATGCTTGACAAAGATCCCGATGGCGTCTCAACAGACATTTGAAGATTTTGCACTTTTGGAGGCTTTTTAGATCTCCTTCTTGAAGTTCGGTAAACTGATTGGGCTGTTGGCTCTAATTGACAGATCCACCCCTGGTCCGTTGCAATCCTCCTGTATAATGTATAGATGCGGTCGGCCGCTCTTCTATAGTCCCCTGCACTGATATATATATATATATATATATACATCTATTCATATTTCCTGCAGAGAGCTGTGATTGGCCAGATGGTTCCATCCAATCACAACTCTCTGTGGGAAATATGAATAGGTGTATATATATACGTCAGTGCAGTGGACTACAGAAGAGCGGCTGGCCACATCTATACATTATACAGGAGGATCGCAACGGGTGTCAGAAGTGACATCCGCTTTGATCTTTCCTTAACTGCAGGTACTACTACTCTAAACATGGAGCACACTCTGCTCCATGCTGGGAGCTGTAGTACCTACATTTATAGACAGATCGCAATAGGTTTCAAAAGTTACACTCGCTGTGATCAGTCTATTAATGCAGTCACTACAGCAGTGTGTGCTCCATGTTGGGAGTAGTGGTACCTGCAATTAAGGACAGATAACATCGGGTATCACTCCTGACACCCGCTGTGATCGTCCTATCTATTGCAGAGATGCGGAGCAGCTTTCTCATGCGCTCCACATCTCTGCTCTGTACTCTGGCCAATGATGTGATCATGAAGTGCAAGCCCGTTAGCCACATCATGGCCACCTGTAAGTAGCGGGTCCCTTAAATCACTAGCATAAAATATCAACACTAGTGCCCACAGGGGAAATTACCCACTGGCAGAGCAGCCCCAATGCCGCCCAAACCAGTCCCTGGGCCACCCCTCCCCACAGACATGGCACAGGTGCAGCAATGGGCGCTACACAGCGCAGCACCAAGGTGAAAAGGTGTAAAAGCTGACTTGCCATGTGCTCCCATTAAAGACTGGGAGACTGCCAAAAAAATAGGGCTCTTTAGGCGCTGTGTCTGTGGGGAGGCGCGGCCCAGGGTCTTGTTCAGGCGGCATTGGGGCTGTTCTGCCAGTGGGTCATTTCCCCTGTGGGCACTGGTGTTGACATTTTATGCTAGGGATGTTAGGGACCCGCTACTTACAGGTGGCCCTGATGTGGCTAACGGGCTTGCACTTCATGATCGTAAAGTACACTAACGACCTGTTAGTTTAATAAATTATGCTGAGAAGCCTTAGATCAAGGTGTATGTTGTGGATGTGCGACCATGTCTGTTTTTTTCTCCATTTAAACATAAAAATGTATCAGCAATAAGAAGTGATAAATAATGAAATATGTGCTGATATGCACTTATAAACCAGATCCCTTCCCGAGCAATATAGTATGTATTAATGCAAATATATTGTGCTATTACCAAAGTGCAAAGTACTTGGAATTAACGATTGACACAGGGATATGACTAAAAAATAAGGAATTTTACTCCCAAAAATGGACACTTGTAGTTTGTTTGACCTCCTGTTATTCATGGCTCAGATAAGAAATGAAGCAATTCCTTTGTCAGGCTGTAACCACTACAGTAGAAGTAATTGTACGGCAGATCAATACCACTGACTTGCGTGTTGAGTGTTGTGTTTTTTCCATTGTGTAGCGGTTTTGCATTATCCTTTGCGTGAGTGCACTTACTTTTACTAGTGCAGGAGACTATTAAGAGTATATTTCGGTGCACATGTCCACATTTCCACATGGCGGTTATCTGAAGCTGTTTACAAGTTTTCATTTGCCAATAATTTCATCAGGGCTCCTTTGAAGAGAGAGGAATACTTCTTGGAAAAGCTGTTCCATGTTCTAAAATGTCTGTCAGGTCATTTATAACACATTGGTGCCCAGTAAGTAAGCTTTGCTCCTATTACATCCTATAGATAACTTTTGACGTTCCTGTCTGAGTGCTTTTACAGCTGTTCTGGATGAAGCTTAGTTTGACATGTACAACAGATATGAAATAAAGAAGCTCTGTCCCGCTCTTTATTTTTGCAGAAGCAATGCTTTAAGGATTATCTAGTTATGCAAATAACAAGGGTTTCCTTTTTGCTTGCAAATCCTGGTGGAATAGTTAAGGGCCAGGGAATCAAATTCTCCAGCAGAAATACCTCGAGATGTCAGCCAATATCCACATTTAGACCACACTGACTCATTTTACCACTGGCAAACGTGTAACCCTTTAATAGCAAATCCGCCAGCAGACCCTTTAAGATGTCCAAAAAGACAGCCAGTATATCTATTTATAGGTCGAGTTTCAGTCTTTTTAGTTGTGTGCAGTCACTTTTGACTCACTGTCCCAGTAATCTGATCAGCCAGACTGTTTTTAAATGAAGGGCTTGGGTTTGGCCTCAGTAGAGAGGGTGACAGCTGTCAGATACAGATACTAGGCTACAGATTCTGGCTGCTAAAACCCACTCATTCATTCATTTTTTTTTTTTTTTTACAGATCATTGCCCACAGCTTGAATCCATGCTTTATAGTCCAATGGTTAGCTGGCAAGAAATCTACATAGTATATTAGCAAGGTCAGCTTCTCCAATAAAAGCCTAAACTCAAACACATCAAAACTGCTTCTAAATTTACGCTGCATTTATGAATGTGGGATTGAAAAAATAAGTAAGATTCTCACTTCAAAAGCTAAAGTTTAAGGCTAGGTTCAGACTACAGAATTTCCGCCTGCAATTCCGCTTGCTAAAATGCATAGTTTAGGGAATGGGTTTCCGTTCACAAATTCACACTTCAGAATTTGTGAAGCGGAATTTGTGAACGGAAAATCCGCTTGGAAATTTCCGCCTGAAGAATGGGGTTGCTCTTTCTTCAGGCTGAAATCCGCGCGGAACACATTGCAGTCTATTGGAGACTGCAGTGTCCGCTCGGTCCTAGCGCCGACTGATTCAGTCAGCGCTGGCCGCACTCGGAATCTCCAGGCGGAAATTTTCTGCCCGGAGATTCCGTAGTCTGAACCTAGCCTAAGGGGGAGATTTATCAAAACCTGTCCAGAGGAAAAGTTGCTGAGTTGCCCGTAGCAACCAATCAGATCGCTTCTTTCATTTTTCAGAGGCCTTTTCAATAATGAAAGAAGCGATCTGATTGGTTGCTATGGGTAACTCAGCAACTTTTCCTCTGGGCTTGTTTTGATACATTTCCCCCTAAAAAACTACCTGACCTGCCTTTTATATTTACATAATCCTCTTAAAGAGCTTTGTATCAACTTTTCTTTTCCCTAGACCTGCCAGACATAAAAAAAGGCGCAATAATAAGCCCATGGCTTGATAAGGCTAGTCATCATGATTTTGGGTATACCTCTTTTTTTTTTTTTTATAGTTCCCTCTATCAGGGGGATATAAACCGGTTTCTTAATATGCCAGTGAAGCCCAAGTGCTCAAGAGGTTTTCCCATTGTGTATCTCTGGCTTTCCTATAGAGATACATGGAGGGGGCATGTTGCTGTGGTTGACTCACTGCGTTCCTAGGGAGAGCCGGGGGGCAGTGCAGGAGAGCGGTCGGACCCCCGCGATCAGACACTTATCCTATATCCTTTAGATAGGGAAAATTTTATCTTGAACCACAGTACTCCTTTAAAGGAAATCTGTCATCAGTATCACCTGCACTAACCTGTCATACAGGCTTGTAGTGCAGGTGATACTGATCAAAATTATGCTTACGGAGTCCAGAACCGCCACGCCGTTCTGCCGTTATTGCTTGTTTTCGGGATATGCAAATTAGGTCCTTGGGGCATGGATTCGAGCTCCAGGCACTCTGATGTAATCTTTGGCCAGGAGCTTTGCCCTGCTTATCCATATTCCTAACCACCCCCCCACCCCCCTTGCATCTGTGGCCGTGCTACTGTACAGTGCATGCACTGCTCAGTAGCACGGCCTCGCGATCAGGGAGGGATTTATGCATGTGGATGAGCAAGGTAAAGTGCCCACCCGGCTGAAGATTACATCACAGTGCCCGTCTCAAGCTGTGGCCCTTTAGATGTTGCAAAAGTTCAACTGCCAGCATGCCCGGCTGTCCGGGCATGCTGGCAGTTGAACTTTTGCGACACAACTGAAGTAGATAGATACAAAGCTAATATATAATATAAGGCTTTACTATGGATTTAAGTGCACTTAATCTATGCAAACTGTTAGAGACAAGATGTGCTTGTCTAGTCCATTGAAATTCTATTCTGCTCATGACAACTGACACCTTTACCCTTGTATACATTAGGTTCCTTTAAAGGGATACTCCGGTGGTCCAGCGTTCTGAACATTTTGTTTTGAGTCGGAGGCCGTGATTGTGGCATCATGGCCACGCCCCCTCGTGATGTCACGCCACTTCCCCTACATTCATTTTTATGGGAGGGGGCGTGTTGGCCAACACGCCCCCTCCCATAGAAATGAAGGGAGGGGGTGTGGCGTGACATCATGAGGGGGCGTGGTGAGACATCACGACAACTGCCGCAGGAACCCAGTGTTTATTTAAAACCCCTTATCTTATCCCCTATGCTTTGGATAGGGGATAAGATGCCTAGCAGTGGAGTAACCCTTTAGTGACACCCATAGAGCCTTTTGTAAAAAAAATAAATAAATGGAGAAATGCAAATTCCTCTATTTATTTGATATTTTTCTGACCAATTCATCACTTTCTGCCTGTTTTACAAAATGTAAGTGTATTTTCTTTTTTTTCCCACAATTTTAAAATGTTTTACCCAGCTTTTGGCATCTTTTCAGGCTGTGATTTTTCTTATACAGAGATTTAAGGAGATCTGTCATCAGTGTCACCTGGACTAACCTGTTAGCACAGGCTTGTAGTCCTGATGACACTGATGATAATGATACTTACCTATCCCTGATCCATGGCTCCATTCACCTGTTATGCTTCTTATTTAGTCTTGGTGCACGGGTGGTGCTTTAGGAGCATGTTGACATAGCTGCTGCCTTCTAATTCCACCTGCGTTGAGCAGAGGCTTGAGGAAGCAGCAGCCGTGATCTCAGCGTATTCCTGGGGCGCCGCCCATCCACCAAGCCTGCTGAATACCATCAACCCAATAAGAAGCAAAAACAGGCTAAACATTATCATCAGATCATCACCCGCATGCAAGTCTTTACCAATAGGTTAGTGTGGGCAACAGTGATGATAGATTCCCTTTTCCAACATGCCAAAATTTAAAGACATGTGGAACCCCATTCATGCATATGATGGAAAAGTGAATATAAATTCATAGACCTCTGTCAAGGACAACAGTATTTACAATATCTCACCCAAGGTAGTTTTTTGATCATACTGCCCAAGGTCTTTTGTAATGACTTGTCCTAACTCTCTCAAAGAGTACTTTTCATTACCCACCAAGATTTCAAAGAGTTAATTTATCCAAGCCACAGACTCTTATTCAAAACACAGATGTTCCCAAGCTTTAAATATACATAAAGGGAACACTTAAACAGCACAATGTTACTCCAAGTCAATCACACTTCTGTGAGATCACACTGTCCACTCAGGAAGCAACACTGATTGACAATCAATTTTTACATGCTGTTGTGCAAATGGGACAGACAAAAGGGGGAAATTATAGGCAATTAGCAAGACACCCCATTAAAGGAGTGGTTCTGCAGGTGGTGACCAAAGACCACTTCTCAGTTCCTATGCTTCCTTGCTGAGGTTTTGGTAACTTTTCAATGATGGCGGTGCTTTCACTCTAGTGGTAGCATGAGACGGAATCGACAACGCACACAAGAGGCTCAGGTAGTGCAGCTCATCCAGGATGGCACATCAATGCGAGCTGTAGCAAGAAGGTCTGCTGTGTCTGTCAGCATAGTGTCCAGAGCATGGAGGCGCTACCGGGAGACAGGCCAATACATTAGGAGACATGGGAGAGGCCATTGGAGGGCAACAACCCAGCAGCAGGACCGCTACCTCCACCTTTGTGGAAGGAGGAGCAGGAGGAACACTGCTGGAGCCCTGCAAAATGACCTCCAGCAGGCCACAAATGTGCATGTGTCCACTCAAATGGTCAGAAACAGACTCCATGAGGGTGGTATGAGGGCCTGACGTCCACAGGTGGTGGTTATACTTACAGCCCAACGCCGTGCAGGGCATTTGGCATTTGCCAGAGAACACCAAGATTGGCAAATTTGCCACTGGCGCCCTGTGCTCTTCACAGATGAAAGCAGGAGATGCCGTGGAGAACGTTCTACTGCCTGCAACATCCTCCAGCATGACCGGTTTGGCAGTGGATCAGTAATGGTGTGGGGTGACATTTCTTTGGGGGGCCGTACAGCCCTCCATGTGCCTGCCAGAGGTAATTAGAGACCTTGCAAGATATTGGAATTGCCTGCAAGGGGCATTAGTAGACTCCCAGCATAAATTACAAAATTATAAGGAAATAATTTCTAATTCCCTGGGGAGGTGCATTAATACTTAACTTTTAATAGGGAAAAGTAAAAAAATCACCAAATTATAGTGCTCAAATATACCCAAAACAAAAGATTAACTATGCTGGTCGAGGCATATATCGCTCTCCAGCATGTGATAATACAATTTAGTAGGGTGTATTTCTCATAGCTCTCAACGCGTTTCTGCCAACAGTAGGTGGCGTCTTCAGGAGAGGCAAATCAGCAAAACTCAGATACCCTATAATAATTATTTTCAGTATCGAGAGCACCCTATTAACAAATAGTAGGTAAAAGAATCTTAAAATACGGCAAAACTGTATGAGACCACCTGTAATAGAACAGGGCATCAGGAGTCCACTGTTCTGGTGACAGGGTCAAGCGTACAGTTTAGATGCGCCGTTCCGAAGATCCCAGGACGGAGCGCACAAACCCGTAGTGACGGGGAGCCTTGCAATAATGCCGGCTTCTGTGCGCTACCGTCGCTAGAATGCTTTAGTCGAGGTCTGGGAGGACATCCCTCAGGAGATCATCCACCACCTCATCAGGAGCATGCGCAGGCGTTGTAGAGAGGTCATATGGGCACATAAGGGCCACACACACTACTGAGCCTCATTTTGACTTGTTTTAAGGACATTACATCAAAGTCAGCCTTTAGTGTGGTTTTCCACTTTTTGAGTGTGACTCCATATCCAGACCTCTATGGGTTGATAAATTTGATTTCCATTGATCATTTTTGTGTGATTTTCTCGTCAGCACATTCACCTATGTAATGACAAAAGGATTTCATACGATTAGTTCATTCATTCAGATCTAGAATGTGTTATCTTAGTGTTCCCTTTATTTTTTTTTTTTGAATAGTGTATGTCTAAATGAAGAAAGTGTGTGCAAGATGAAAAAGGAACCATGTGAGAAGGGAATGACGTCAAGAAGCATGAAATTACATACAATAGATAATGATTAGAGGGGCAAAGGGATAGTGAAATTCTAAATTTGGTTTAAAAACAAAGTAAAATCATAAGACTCTCATAACTGTTGCTTTTCATGCCGTTTAAGAACTCTGAAATTATAAAGCTTGTTATCATTTCCTATGCATATGAAAAGCTCATGAAAACTGAAAAATATAGAACATTACCACTTAGACCGTATTCATAGACATAATAAAGCATTAAAGTGCAAATATTGTTGAGACAGCTTTCATTATGCATGTCTCGGGCCTCATTATCAAATAACCAGAAGTGACTGAGTAAAAGAGACATAACAATATCTGCAGAGAATTTCTATTATCTGGTGAAGGCTTTTTAGTTGCAGCCAGTGTCGGGATGTGGTGGTTGGTTTTCAATAAAGGTCACGAGCAGAGCTTTTCCTGCATAGAACTAAAAGTGTGTTTCATTCTTTTGTAAGACCACTGACACTGTTGGGAATTGATCTAAGAATATGGTCTGTTGCAGGCCTTTGCTCTCCGGGGAGATTAATATTTTAGCTATTCATTTTTGTTCAGTGTTTCTAAATGTATGTGGAATGAAAAGAAAGGTTAAAGAGGGGCTTGGGGACGGCTAGCTTCAGAGACTAGATCATTTCATGAAGGAAAATCAATTAAAAAGGTTGACTGTGAACATTTATCCATTTAGCTCTGCCGGCTATTGAATTTTCATGATGGGCTTCGACTTTTCGGAGAGAGCAGAGTTAATGGCAATTGTTCCCTTCTCTTACAAATTTATTATCTGGTTTATTCAATGGAAAAAAGCTCCATCAAACCAGAGCTAGAGACCTGAGGCCTATTGATAAACATGCCTGTGTGGGGCAGCTGAAACGGGGAGGTTTGTCACAGATGTCCAGCCTTTGAAGAAAAATTAAACAAGTATCTCATTACAGAATGCTTCAGTGGTCCCTGGAGGTGGCCACAGAGGCAGTGGATTTAATGAGCTGAGAACACTAATGCTGCCAAAGTTTACCTCAAACTGCCTTTCTGAAGAACTCCTCTATTTGGGCCCACTCAAGCAGAGGAGAAAAGGCATCATGCTGTTCTCTCCCTTTCAACTCCAAAGAAGGGGATGATGCACTTTTTGTGCCGTGCATCCAGAGGAATTATGTGTGCTAATTTGATTAGGAGAGATTTGATTAACTGGAAAATGAGGGCTTTGCTAAGACTTTCACACGCTTAATTTATCCCTTGCAAAGCAGACGCAACATTTTGTCATGAAGCTCAGAAGGCATATGGGAACTCTATTCAGTGGATAGACGGCCTTTCAGGCCCAACAATATCGAGGATTGCCACGGTTCATATTGGGATAATCAGTTTAGAGCATTTGCTTTGCTGCAGAATACAAATTGCATTTGGCATTGCCAGTTAAACGGTTCAAAGGATAATGAGATTAATATAGTAGGGAATTTAGCAGAGCAAAGAGCTCTTTTTTTTACATATGCACGTAACTAGTTTGTGAAGACTGAGGACTAGGGAAGGATTGTTTATACATTCCTAAAACAAAATTGTGATTTGCCAATTATTTCATAATCTTTAGGATAAAGGGATGGAATACAAATGTGGACCACAAATGATGTTAGAATTATTGAAGATGCTGCTTAATTCTTGATATACTTCTCTGGCCCTAATAAAGGAGAGCCTATGTACGCAGATGTATTTTTGTTCATGGTAAAATAGGTTTTGCCGCTGTTCCGCTGAGAAGGAATATTATTAGAATATGATTACAGTGCATGATCGGTGCAGGGTCTGATTCCTGGGAACCCCACCATCACTAGAATGTAGGTGCCACAGTGCTCAACATAGTGCTACCCCTAACCCCACTTTTTTTTCTTCTGCACATCTGATCTGGCACTTGACTGGACTTTACACTACCATTCATTTTAGTGGGGCTGAATAATACATCACCACACAATGCAGAAAATCACCTGAAGGTCCAAGCATGTGCACCTCCACTAATTCAATGGCCTCCTTACTATGTCATTAGAAAAACCTCTTTAATGCCTTACTCCACTAAAAACCTAAATATTAGGAGTATTATCATCTCAGATACTTATAGACATATCCCCACCTTAAAGAGTACCTGCCATCAAGCCATTTTTTCTAAACTAACTCAGATTATATTCCTTAACTACTACTAACGCCCCTCCTGCCCTTACATTTTTTTTTACCAAGCTTTAAAAAGCTCGGTATTATACCTTTCCTCTTGCTCACATTCTGTGAGCTCCCAGCAGGAGAAAGTGGGCATTTACCAGCAGGCACGACATAACTGAAGTCTGCGAGAGCTGTGCCTCACCATGTCCCGCATGCACTTCCTGAGTTTGGTCTCCTGCCAGGCCGGAAGGAGATCAAACTAACTGTTTGACTTATGGCAGGGAACAGAACAGAGCCACCTAGTGGCCATTTTTCCAATCACATTAAAAACATATAAAAGTTGATAATTTTAACAGCAAGTAAATAGCAATGTTTCCTATAATTACATAAGGAACAATATATTAAACGTTTAGTTTAGTGACAGGTACTCTTTAAATATTCACACTTATGTCTAGAATTAAGTCTAAATATTAGGAGTATTATCATCTCAGATACTTATAGACATATCCACACCTTAAATATCCACACTTATGTTTAGAATTAAAGAGGAAAAGTAGTCCGGCCCTTGTAGAATATTGTGGATAAAAAAACTTTATTGCAAATATTCCATGAAATGAACATGTACCATGTACCAAAAGCTAGGTAAAGTGGGTCACCACAAAACGTGTCAAGCTGTATATTCTGTACATGGTACATGTTCCTTTTATGGAATTGTTGCAATAAAGACAACATTTTTTTTTATCCACAATATTCTGTGCTGGACTACTTTTTTTTCTTTGGTTTGTACCACTCACACTGTGGGTCTCCGTGCACTGGAACCTCCTCTCAAACAAAGGGTACGCTGGTCATTCCTGTTTTGTATGTCTAGATTTTAGCTGTCAGATGTGGCAGGCAGAAGTGATTACGAGAATCGTTGTACTGTGCTGTATCTATCACTCCCAAAATAGTAAATAGGAGTTACAGGGAAAAAAAGGGCAGTAATGAGAGCTATGCTGTTACAGTAACTTGGGAATTATAGAAACAGCATAGCTTATGTTGCTACTTCTATAGGAGTTACAGAAACAGCACAGCCCATTCACCTGCTTCTCTATTTCTAGTATTCTGAGGGATAGTTCCACCAAATCCATGAGTGTCTGAGATGGCAATGCCCCTTTAGGGCCTGGCACTTGGGGTACATCCGCAGCATGTTTCATGATGTGGATGCTCCAACAGCAGTCACAGGAGGACTGCAGAGCGAGCTTCCGGATGCGGCCGTGTAGCTCTGTGTGTCCACTCCTAGTGGTTGATTTCTACAGCGGGAACCTCTAAAACTAACTTGTCCAACCTCACATTTTCAGAGACCAACAGGTCACTGGTGTTTATCAAACACCAGAAAAGCAAGTATTGTTAGTGATGTCAGGGATATTCTTTTGACCGCTACTTTCCCACTGGAAGATAATTTTGCCACAACTTCCCATGTGTAACTCACCCCTCAATGTGATATTTCAGAGAAAAAAAAAAAAGTACCATCAGGATAGTAGCTGCTAAAGCAGAATAGAGCAGACTGTCTCCACTCTTTCCCCTATCATGAACCATTAGCCATCATTGTGTATCAATTATTGGTAAAAGTGGCAGAAAATCCTGGGGAACACAACATTATTTTGTGTTGTTTGGTAAATATGAGTTCAGGCTTGTCATTGTGATATGATGCCATAAAATATTGCTGCATAATATGGTGACAGATCCTCTTTGACATCAGTCTCATCCCAAAAATCTATGTTATGAGTGGAGTAATGCATTAATACAACAAAGCATAGTTGTTTGAAAGAATACTCAGTCTGCCTGTGAGTGCAAGAACCTAGCAGAATATATGACTATTTTAGAATTTATGTTTTCTTTTTATGAATATATATGACTATGTGACATGTTTCTGACATATACCGCCAATGATCAGACATAACATTAAAACCAACTGTCTCATGAATGTACAGGTCTACCTTGCTCTGCCAAAACTGCTCTGACCCACGAAAGCCTGAACTCCACAAGACCTTGGAATGTGTCCTGTAGAACCTGGCACCAAGATGTTAGAAGATGATTTAAGACCTGTAATTTGCAAGGTAGACCTTCATGGATCAGAGATGTTTTTACAGCACAAGCTGTAAAAGCAGATCTCTCACAGCACACACCAAAGCTTTTAAAAGGCCTCGGGCTGTCTTGACAATAGATTTACTTCCTGTGATCTCATCCCGGGGAGAGGGATTGGGTGGGGATGATCCCAACCCTATACCGCCAGTGACTCATGGATATATTGGTTATATTTTGGCAAACAATCAATATACCCATCAGTGGGCAACAGTGGAGCTGAAAGCAGCCGGTAGGCGCTGGGTATGGAGCAGGTTCAAGTCCTGAATCCGCTCCATACACTGCTGACAACCACAGAACAAGTAAACTTGTTCTGTGTCATCAACAGATTGTAAAGATCACTTTCCAGCAGTGCCTTCCTTAACATCACATATACAATTACAGTGAAAGGTGGCACCAGTATATAGATTTCACAGGATTTATCACCATTCACAATAGCTAAAGCTCAAATCAGACTCTCTCTCCCGGTGGAATAACCTATTTAAAGGTCACAGAACATGTTCAGAAAACAATCCCATTCATGTAAATAGGGTCTATGCCAGTCTATTGTGTTATGCTTCTTGCTGTAAAGCATTGGCGGCTTACCTTTCTCAGAACAGAAGGTGTGGGCAGTTAAAACCAAACATGCCCGACGGTTCTCTTTCCAAAATCAATTGTCACAGGAAATGACAAGGAGTCGAGTGGCTTCCATATACTTATACAGAAAGCTGGCCTATATGAGTTTAGTAGGTTCAGCCAAATTTTGATTAAAGTATGTGAGAACCAATATGAAAATGAGAGATTGCAGGATGAAAGGCTTATCTACCATAATGCATCTCTTGTGCAGTCATGAAAGTATTCCAAGGACTAATATAAGGACTAAATCTGATGCACACCATCCCTCAATATTCTTGCCTACATTCAGTAGTTATGAAAATACAAGAATCGCCAAACTATTTATCTCTAGTACTTGCCTGTTGCCTGCTCTGTAACATTACTATATATTTTTTTTTACACTGCTGCAACTTGTATGTCTGCTTCCCAACCTTGTTTATCACCTGCGGAAGATTTTTATTTATTTATTTTTTATACATTTCATATTTAGTTGTACAGATCTGCTCAAATTTGCCGAGGCAATATTGGACCGCATTAGAAAAGCAATCAAGTTCAGTAGAGAATATTATATCCACGGTGCAGTGTTAGGCCACTGAAGAATATAAACTATATCAGAAAATAAACCTAGGGGATTCTTTATGTTCCTTAAAATTACTTTTCCAATACTTCCTGAGGGTTAAATTCCCCATGTCAAGTAGAAAATCAAGCTCTCTATTGATTCCTGAAAAAAAAATGGTAAACCAAAAAAAAAAAAAAATCTGCTTTTTCCATACAGCGAGTCATACAACAAATCATTACGGTTGATTGCCGTAGTACCTTTGGGTGGGCTGCAACAGCTGGCAACAGCTATTAGGAAATCGCCCCCTAGCTAAACACTTGCATAGCTAAATGAATATTGGGTTATTTAGCAGCATTCTGAATGGGGAAATGTAGAACCGACACACTGGATATTTTGTTGTTGAGCACTATAGCTTTAACAGCAGGGTTGCAATGCTAAGCTTTTTGCATACAGCTAAATAGACTCTACAGCGAGGGGGCAAGCAAAAAAGTAAAAGGCTTCATTAAAACACTCAAGTCTAGACAGATGAATGGTCTCAAGCTGGATCTCTTTCCATCATCCCCATCTGTTCACTATGGTTTTAATTAAATCTACTGAGAGTCTTTTTGGCCTTCCCTTCAAAATAGATATTCAACTTGTGCCAGTGTCCACTCACTCCAGTTCCTCACTGCCAGGCGTTAATGAGCCGGCACTCGGGTGGGGTTCTGCTGCGCTCCCTTGCCTCTCACCACCCGTCACAAGCAGTTAATGATGAAGTAGCTAAGGGGCAAGGTCTATGTCTCTTTTGTGCCTAGCATCTAAGCAAAACAAACTAATGAAAGATTCACTTGTGGATAGCTGGCTGATAGAAATGACAGGATTCAAATAACCTTAAAGCATTCATTGCGATGCTTGTCTATCTGATCAGGGCTGTTCTGCTGGCACCTGACACTTTCAATACCATAATGGTATTCACATGCATTCTTGTACAATACTGTCACACAGAGTCTTTCCTTTCTTCATCTGCTTAGAGAATGCCTGGCGAGCCTAGAAAAGCTATGATGGAAATGACAGTTAACCGTGGGCCTGTCAGTCTCACTTCCAATGTCAGTACATCCTAACTCCCATTAGGAGTATATTACTCCAACTTCACAAATAACCGGCAGGAATATATTTGGAGAATTTGCATCTCTCGTCTAAACATAGCACCTAATAGGCTGGCTCCTTTCTCGGCATTCATTAGCCATGCTTTTTATGAAGCCCTTCAAAGGGTATCTGCGTAGATAAATAAGACTATGTCATGAAAATCTACACAGTTTTCTAAAGTTTTCCACCAGAATAAAGAGGCAGATAATTAATGTTGTCTTATTGACCCTTTGCATTTGTAAAGAGGGAATTTCTTTCCTTTTTTTCCCCCCGCAGCACATAACAGCATGCGTTTTATTTGAAAAAGACTAAAATTCACATAAAAAATAGTTTGCTTAAAATAAGCAGCAATGGGTTTGAAGAACATTTCTGTTGCAAATAAAAACCAACAAATAAAGATAAAATAATGAGTTATCTGTCGAAGAAATTACTTGCTAGGTTATATGTATTTCTGGTTTATTACTTTTATGCCATTAGGATATCCCTTTTTTCTAAATGTATATTTGCAGGTGAGCAGTTGATTGCAATGGTGATTTTTCTTATATAATTTATAAATGTCCCCTGGGTGTTAGAAGTATTTAGGACTTTGTATGACTGAATGATCTTGCGAAAATCAAGTCATGGGTACTGGGGGAGACTGGAACTAAAAACAGCCCCACCGGCCCACATGAAATACCCACGCAAGGAAACAGAAAAAAAACAGGAGCACACTAAGTGCACCAAGGTGAATTTTGCTGTACTTGATCTCACAGCTTACCTTTACTTAATATATGTAAACTACACCATCAAAAATAAAGGAAGAAAATAAGTTGAACATAAAAGCACTTATTTATATGGTTAAAGGGGTTCTCCGCCCCTGGCATCTTATCCCCTATCCAAAGGATAGGGGATAAGATGTTAGATTGCCGCTGTCCCGCTGCTGGGGAACCCGGGGATCGCCGCTGCGGCACCCCGCTATCATTACTGCACAGAGCGAGTTCGCTCTGTGCGTAATGACGGGCGATACATGGGCCGGAGCAGCGTGACGTCATGGCGCCGCCCCTCGTGACATCACGGCCCGTCCCCTTAATGCGGAGTACCCCTTTAAGCGGCAAATGTATACTACGACTTTTAATTGGCTGAAGAAGTCCCATGGGTAAATATGGGTTTGTTCCCACTACAGCCAAGTAAATATAGAGATCTGTAATGGTGGCGCTGAAGCTGTAGGGGAACTTTAAGGTAAGTAAAGGATGTTTGGTGATATTTTTTGTCATTTGTCTTTAGACAAAGTTTTTTTTCTCTCTCTCTAAAAAGCCCTAAGACTGGGTTATAGACAGCGGTTATTTGGAAAACTACCACTGCAGTTTTTGATTCAAAGCCAAAAGTGGCATTCTGCTGTGTTCCATACCGGCTTTGACTCAAAAACTGCAGTTGTAGTTTTTCAAAGAACTGCTGTGTATGACCCCAGCCTTACAGTGTAAAAAAAAATACAATAAAAAAAAGTAAAAATTGACATGCACACGACAGCTCAATCTGACTCTTTGCAGATGACAAGTTCGATAGCCTATAATGGAAAACATCTTCTTCAATGGGGGCTGAGCCAGGGAGTGAAATTAATTGCCACATGCTTCACCAGGCTATATTAAGATCTAAAAATCAAGAACTTTTGATTACATCATCACAGATTTGCCTGGGAGGAGAAGAGTGCCCCACAGAGGATACAGACTTATCTTTTGCCAAAATTGCCAGATGGGAAATCCGGTCCTATGGGGCCTCCCCTAATTCAAAGTATATATAAAAAAATTCTAATATATATATATATATATATATATATGTATATATATATATATATATATATATATATATATATATATATATATATATATACAGGGTCAGTACTTTCTTCCGGGATAGGACACCTCTTCAGGTGTAACGGAGATTCAAGTTAGGCCATTTAGCACTCCGCGGGCTTCTGGGTAAAAAAAATATTTAAATTATCTCACCACACCACCTTCACAGGTAGTGTGTCCTGCAAAACAGCTCAGGCTCCATTTAAGATGGAGCCTGAGCTGTTTTGCAGGACACACTACCTGTGAAGGTGGTGTGGTGAGCTAATTTAAATATATATATATATATATATATATATATATATATATATATATATATTGTGACGATCCGTCTTGGGGATTAGCTCTGGGATCGTCCTTGACCACGCCACAACATAAGCAAACAAACGCTTATAATGCAAATCTGGCACCTTGCCAGTTTTATTAGACAGGTTGCAGGGTAAGAAATAAACAAAAAGCAGGAACAAAACAAATCCTAGACCGTCTGGTCACTGACTAAACAGACCAGCTTGTCCTGACTAACAACCGCTGAGCTTCCCTCAGCCGGTTAACCCCTTCCCGACCTATGACATACCTGTACGTCATGGGTGGCAAGGTGTTCCCGACCCATGACATACAGGTACGTCATGGACATTACTGCCGCTACTCGCGGCATCCCGCAGCGCCCGGAAAGATGGTGGCTATCACTGATAGCCAGCCATCTTACCGTGTGACCACGGGGGGTTTCATCCCCCACCCCCCCCAGCGATCGCTGCTATCAGCTGGTCAAATCTGACTAGCTGATAGCAGCGTTTCGCTATCAGAATACTTAGCAGCGCGGTGTGTGAGTTCCGATCACGGGGATCGGGACACACACCGCTCTGCTAAGTGTCCCTGACCCGTCCCCCGGCGTCACTTACCCGTCCGAGCGGTGTCCCGAGCGGTCCCGGCGTCCTCCGTGCGATCCCGGCGTCCTCCGTGTGGTCCCGGCTGCGCTGCGTCCCGGCGGTGAGTTTCCGGCAGCAGGGCGGCATCTTCATTGGCAGCAGTGAGATCGCCGTAAAGCGATCTCACTGCTGCCTCTGAGAGTTTCAAAGCTGCAACTCCCAGCATGCCCAGACAGCCTTTGGCTTTCTGGGCATGCTGGGAGTTGTAGTTTTGCAACATCTGGAGGTCCACAGTTTGGAGACCACTGTATAATGGTCTCCAATCTGTGCTCTTCCAGATGTTGCAAAACTACAAATCTCAGCATGCTCAGTCTGTCCAGGCATGCTGGGAGTTGTAGTTCTCTAACATCTGGAAGAGCACAGATTGGAGACCATTATACAGTGGTCTTCAAACTGTGGACCTCCAGATGTTGCAAAACTACAACTCCCAGCATGCCCAGACTGCCCAAGCATGCTGGAAGTTGTAGTTCGGCAACATCTGATCCTTCAGATATTGCCGAACTACAACTTCCAGCATGCCTTGGCAGTCTGGGCATGCTGGGAGTTGTAGTTTTGCAACAACTGGAGGCACACTTGGGAAACATTGTTCGTTTCCTACCTCAGTGCCTTCAGCTGTTGCAATTGTTGCAAAACTATAACTCCCAGTATGCACTGACAGACCATGCATGCTGGGAGTTGTAGTTTTGCAAGAGCTGGAGGCACACTGGTTTGGAAACACTAAGTTTGGTTGCAAAACACTTGAAAGTTTATTAACTTAGTGTTTCCAAACCAGTGTTCCTCCAGCTGTTGCAAAACTACAACTCCCAGCATGCACGGACAGCCAAAGGGCATGCTCGGAGTTTGCAACAGCTGGATGTTTGCCCCCTCCCCCAATGTGAATGTACAGGGTACACTCACATGGGCGGAGGTTTACAGTGAGTGCTGCAAGTTTGAGATGGCGCAAATTTTGCGCTGCAGCTCAAACTTCCAGCGGCAAACTCTGTGAACTGTGAACCTCTGCCCATGTGACTGTACCCTAAAAACACTACACTACACTGACACTAACCTAAAATAAAAAGTAAAAAACACTACATATACACATACCCCTACACAGCCCCCCTCCCCCATAAAAATGAAAAACGTCTGGTACGCTACTGTTTCCAAAACGGAGCCTCCAGCTGTTGCAAAATAATAACTCCCAGTATTGCCGGACAGCCATTGACTGTCCAGGCATGCTGGGAGTTTTGCAACAGCTGGAGGCAACCTGTTTGGGAATCACTGGCGTAGAATACCCCTATGTCCACCCCTATGCAAATCCCTAATTCAGGCCTCAAATGCGCATGGCGCTCTCTCACTTTGGAGCCCTGTCGTATTTCAGGGCAACAGTTTTGGGACACATATGGGGTATCAACGTACTCGGGAGAAATTGCCTTACAAATTTTGGGGGGCTTTTTCTTCTTTAACCCCTTATGAAAAGGTGAAGTTGGGGTCTACACCAGCATGTTAGTGTAAAAAAAAAAAAATTTTACACTGACATGCTGGTGTTGCCCTATACTTTTCATTTTCACAAGAGGTAAAAGGGGAAAAAGACCCTCTAAATTTGTAACGCAATTTCTCCTGAGTACGGAGATACCCCATATGTGGGCGCAAAGTGCTCTGGGGGCGCACAACAAGGCCCAGAAGGGAGAGTGCACCATGTACATTTGAGGCGATTTGCACAGGGGTGGCTGATTGTTACAGCAGTTCTGACAAACGCAAAACAAATATCCACATGTGACCCCATTTTGGAAACTACACCCCTCACGGAATGTAATAAGGGGTGCAGTGAGCATTTACACCCCACTGGTGTATAACAGATTTTTGGAACAGTGGTCTGTGAAAATGAAAAATAAAATTTTTGATTTGCACAGTCCACTGTTTCAAATATCTGTCAAACGCCAGTGGGGTGTAAATGCTCACTGCACCCCTTATTAAATTCCATGAGGGGTATAGTTTCCAAAATGGGGTCACATGTGGGGGGGTCCACTGTTCTGGCACCATAGGGGCTTCCTAAATGGGACATGCCCCCCAAAAACCCTTTCAGAAAAACTCACTCTCCAAAATCCCCTTGTCGCTCCTTCCCTTCTGAGCCCTCTACTGCGCCCGTCGAACACTTTACATACGCATATGAGGTATTTCCTTACTCAAGAGAAATTGGGTTACAAATTTTAGGGCGATTTCTCTCCTTTTACCCCTTGTAAAAATTCAAAAATTGGGTCTACAAGAAAATGCGAGTGTAAAAAATGAAGATTTAGAATTTTCTCCTTCACTTTGCTGCTATACCTGTGAAACACCTAAAGGGTTAAAACACTTACTGAATGTCATTTTGAATACTTTGGGGGGTGCAGTTTTTATAATGGGGTCATTTATGGGGTATTTCTAATATGAAGATCCTTAAAATCCACTTCCAACCTGAACTGGGCCCTGAAAAATTACGATTTTGAAAATCTTGAGAAAAATTGGAAAATTGCTGCGGAACTTTGAAGCCCTCTGGTGTCTTCCAAAAGTAAAAACATGTCAATTTTTTTATGCAAACACAAAGTAGACATATTGTATATGTGAATCAATATGTAATTTATTTGGAATATCCATTTTCCTTTCAAGCAGAGACTTTCAAAGTTAGAAAAATGCTAAATTTTCTAAATTTTCATGAAATTTTTAGATTTTTTACCAAGAAAGGATACAAATATCAGTGAAATTTTACCGATAACATAAAGTAGAATATGTCACGAAAAAACAATCTCGGAATCAGAATGATAAGTAAAAGCATTCCAGAGTTATTAATGTTTAAAGTGACAGTGGTCAGATTTTCAAAAAATGCCCAGGTCATGAAGGTGAAAATGGGCTGGGTCATGAAGGGGTTAAACATATGTCCCCCTGCAACCTTCTACTCACAATGTCACTCTCTTTGAGCCACTCAGCTCGGGCTGTGTACTCCTCAGCAGGCTCTGTCTCTTCCCTACAGCCCACATGCTGTCTCCTAGGAAGAGCCCCAACTATTCTGTCTCTTTTCCTCTTAAAACACACACTTTCCCTTTCTGATACCTCATTAATCAGGCCACAGGTGGAGCATTCTGCAGAGATAGCAAGGGAAATACACCCTTTCCTTGCCACACTGCCACATATCCCCCCCCTCTGCTCAGACCACCGTGAAGGAGCACTTGTATTCAAAAGGCAGAGTCCAACTGCCTTTCCTTTTCCTTGAACAGCTACGTCCAACAGGTTTTGAGGCAATTGGCTTCCTTCATCAGTAGATTTTATCTGCAACACTTCAATGGTGCACCCTTCTTTCATTCGCACTTTCATCAGCCACCGAGCACAAGACTTTTGGTCACCTTTGACAAATTCCTTGTAAAAAGCTCCATTCATGTCACACCTTTCCAACACCAGGTTCTTCATCTTGGTCTGTGCAGTGCTCTGGACACTAGGTGCGGACAAGGCAGATGCTCTAAGCCATTGTCTTCTTCTGTCACTGGTATGACCATTGCACGAACTTTGCTGGTGGCCAACCGAGCCTGTATCACCCATTTGCAGGTCTTCTAAGTCATCCTCCACAATTTCAGGAGGCTTCCCTTTAATGCACCTGTCCATCTTCTCCTTGAGACGGACTCTTCTCCAAATTCTACTTCTGCGGAGTTTCTTCCAGTGTTTTCTAATCCAGTGCCTCTCAGGGTTTCCACCACGACCCAGTCTTCTATCACAGTGACCTCTTTTTAAGGACTCTGCTTTCTTATTAGCCCTTTCTTTAGGGACACCGACTTTCACAGGCTCATTTTTAGGCTGAGAACTCTTGGCGCCTTTAGCCAGTTTTTCACCTGCACCTTCAGATGTGTCACTGACTTTACTTGCAGCTTCTGCAGTTATCTCTGGTTTAACTTCTACCTCAGAGAACTTCTCTGCCTCAGAATTTTCACCATGCAATGTCAATAGCTCTGCAGCTTCAGAGGTCTTCCCATATGGTTTCACCTCAGTCTCAGCTTCAGAGGACCTTTCATATGGCTTCTTCTCATGGTCTTCAGACTCTACTGTTTCTTGCGTCCATTGTTCAGACTCCTCCTTTTTTAGAGAAAGCATCCCTGTCTCCAGTAGCTTTTGCCCCACAAGCAGTTTTTCTTCTTTTACACGGACGGCTGTGGCTTTGGCCTCAGTTTCCATCTGAGACACTTTTAACCTCTCATTAGCCAGTTCTACTATAGCTTGGTCACGACTTTCTTTTAGGACCTTCATGTCCCCTTCCAGCTTTAAACATTTCTGCTGCTCACTCTTGAGCTTAGCAGAGTTCTTCTTCTCACTTTCCAGCAATTCTGTCAAGTTTTTGACAGTATCCTCCAGGGACAGCAGTTGTTCTCTCATCTGCTCATTGTCTTTATTCAGTTGCGCCATCTTGGACACTTTCTGCTCATAGACTTTTAGCTGAGCCTCTTGTTCAGAGAGCTGAGTACCCAGTGAATCCAAGGCAGCTGCGCGAGACTTAATATGCGTTTCGTTCTTCGCCTCCAGGCTCTGCACCTTATGAGCCATTACCACTTTCTCCTTCTCCAACTCTTCCATGGCTACCAACCTAGCCTTGTGATCACTTTGTATAGCCAGATATGCCCCACACAGGACATTCACTTCTTCATCCTTGAATGAGATCTGCTTGGCCAGAATCTCCAATTCTCTCTCCTTGCTGGTCATAAGACCCTGGGAGCGGGACAGTTCATCCTGCAGAGCCGCCGACTCACTTTTGTGGTGCTCCATATCTTTCTGCAGCTGAAGCGTCGCTTCCTGCTCTTTATTCAAGTCTGCAAGCGTTTTTTCTTTCTCCTCTGTCAGGTGATGAACTACTTCTTCCTTTTGAGACAATTTAGCAGAAACCATCTGTAAGGTTTCTTCAAGGTTCTGGATCTGCTCCCTTTTTTTACCAAGACCAGCGCGTTTTTTCCGAGATCTCTTACTTACAGCGGTCTCCTTACTCTCGCTGCTGGACCTTGTGACATTCTCTTGTCCTCTGACAGTCACCTGTGCTTGGCCTGTCTCTTCCTTCAAGCCAACTCGTTCAGACTCTTTTCCACCTTTAGGAGTAGTCTCCCCCTTTTCAAGGGTCTTGGTCACTTGGGCTTCAGGGTAGTTCCTGGACAGTCTCTCTGGACTGTCTCTCTGCTCACTGGCAGACTTCTCTTTCACTTCAACACTGTCTCTCTGCTGCCCAGCAGAAAGGTCTAGGGCTCCTGGGTCTGCAACAACATCTGGTCCAGTGGTTCGACCTTCCTGGTCACGATCCATCTCTGGTCCAGACATCACATCTCCTTCACTCAGGACTCTGTCTGTGACAGTAAGCGCAGCACCCAGCTCCACATGTACTCTCTTCAGTACTTCTGCATTATCCACAGACATCTCTGTAGCTTCTTTTCCAGTCACCTCTTCCAGATGACCGCGCAACTCTAGCCCCAACTTGGGCTCATCTTCAGATGGCAGATGGAACCCATGTTCCTGTACCTGATCCGTTTCTGGTTTCACTGAAGATTTTGTTTCAGTCAGAGGCACACTTGTCACTTGAGTCGCTGGATCCTCTTGGACTTGACTCATGGTCTGGTCTTCAGCTCCCCCAGCAGTCTGGCAGACCCCTATCTGACCTACATCTAGTGACTGCTGACACTCCCCGTCCTCAGCCTCTGCTGAGTAACTCTCCACTAGTGTGTGGTGCAAGTCAAGTGTTGTGGGCCCATCAGATGTACCTGCTCTAGTTACCCGACAGTCTTCCCATAATTGCTGAAAAAATTGAAAATCCGTCCCCAGTACTACATCATACTCCAAGGAGGGCTCTATTGCAACCTTGTGATCTATAGTACCATAGGGAGTAGAAATGCAGACATTAACCATTTTACAACCCCAAATACCAGCCTGCATAGACACTATAGCGGGGTCTGGCTTTCTCCTGCTGGACTTTACCAGACTTATTACACATCTAGCGTCTAACAAAACCGTCATCTTTTTACCTTCTATTTCCAGCTCACACAGGTTTTCTTTTGT
Organism: Hyla sarda; assembly: GCF_029499605.1. Lineage (NCBI taxonomy): Eukaryota > Metazoa > Chordata > Amphibia > Anura > Hylidae > Hyla > Hyla sarda. The sequence goes on from NC_079190.1 coordinate 224,364,977, forward strand.
CCTGTCAGAGGTGGCAGCAGTTCTCTTTACATCTGAACACATCAACATAAGTTTTTCAACAAAAACATTATCAGATTGCACATGTTCAAAATTTACAGGACAGTTCATAGCACTAGGACCTAACTCAGGCAAAGTGTGTTTTGTTACATTTTCTCCCAGTCCTGCATTTAACATTTTCTGTTCACCAGATTTTTTCAATCCGATCTGCACAGTGTGAACAGTCCCATCAGTCTCCATGAGGGGTTCTCCACCCTCACATGATTTTGCAACTGGACATAGGTTGGTACCACCTTGAACACTGTTCACACAGTCAACTAGGGAAACACCACCCTCCGACTCAGCTTTTTTATGCACAGTCCCATCATTTTTTTGCACAGTCTCATAGCCACTAAACATGGCCCCCATAACCCCTGGAACAGTCTTACCAGAATCTCTTGCCATCCAGTCAGTTAAGGGCTGGTGCTGGACACCTCTCACCAGCTTCTCTGCTGCAGAACATCGCTCCACTTGCTCTTTAAGTAGCTCTGCAACCTTAAACCCAGCGTCACTGTTAGGCTGCAGTGCACACTGTAGTCTTGCAGCTTGGCTTACTCCCACTTTAGTCAGGATCTCTGTCTTGACTTTCTCATAGTCCCGTAATATCTTTGGATCCAGTTCACAATGAACTTTTTGGGCATCTCCTCCAATGAATCCAAACACCAAGTTTCCCCAGTGTGTCTTGGGCCATGCCTCATATGTAGCCATCCTTTCAAACTCTGCAAAGCTTGCTTCCTCTTGCGCTGCAGCAGTCTGCAACAAAGCACTTATCAGGACATCCATCTTGCAACACTTCAAACCTTGCAAACACAGTACAGTCCTCTGCCGAAATGTCAGCCACTTGCCAACAAAATTTTCCGTTGCCCCTAGCAATGCCTTTATACACAGTCTTAAAACGTAATCTGCACTCTGCAGGTGGCCCATCCACCTATCTCCTTACTTGAGAATGAGCGCCCACTCGCTTGATGCGATCTGTTGCCCTTAGCAACAACTTCACCACAGGCTCAGTCCTGCTCTTGGCAACAACTTCACTGCAACTCGACCACTGGTTGCTCCTAGCAACGTGTTTGCCCGCATCCTCCACCAAAATGTGACGATCCGTCTTGGGGATTAGCTCTGGGATCGTCCTTGACCACGCCACAGGATGCGTTTCTTCTCAATAAACCAGCAAACAAACGCTTATAATGCAAATCTGGCACCTTGCCAGTTTTATTAGACAGGTTGCAGGGTAAGAAATAAACAAAAAGCAGGAACAAAACAAAATCCTAGACCGTCTGGTCACTGACTAAACAGACCAGCTTGTCCTGACTAACAACCGCTGAGCTTCCCTCAGCCGGTTAAACATATGTCCCCCTGCAACCTTCTACTCACAATGTCACTCTCTTTGAGCCACTCAGCTCGGGCTGTGTACTCCTCAGCAGGCTCTGTCTCTTCCCTACAGCCCACATGCTGTCTCCTAGGAAGAGCCCCAACTATTCTGTCTCTTTTCCTCTTAAAACACACACTTTCCCTTCCTGATACCTCATTAATCAGGCCACAGGTGGAGCATTCTGCAGAGATAGCAAGGGAAATACACCCTTTCCTTGCCACACTGCCACAATATATATATATATATATATATATATATATATATATATATATATATATATATATATATTAAAAAGTAACTGTGGAGCAGCACAATCGGGAGGAGAAAGTAGGTGATGGGTGCCAGCGGTCTATGGTCCCAGGTGACGGGTCAAAAAGTGGACAGTCAAAAGTGAAAAATTCTGCAGTACTCCAAAATAAATGCAAAAATGGTGGATTTATTAGCCTGATGGCATAGCGACGTTTCGGCTGCCCGCTTGCAGCCTTTCTCAAGCTTAACACAAGTGGTACTAGCAAAGTATTTATACATTGGTTGTACATTGATAAGGTGATTGGTTACATAAAATTAGTGTATATTATTAACAAAGAAAACTTTACATCACAAAGTGCATCAGTGCTGTAAACATATACAAATTACATACCAGGGCGATCAGTGTACATAAAGTGCATTCATTGTGGGATGCCCCGGTTTAAAGTGCACAATAATACATAAAATAACATAATTGCGTGCATTAATAATAAAGAGGTAGGCGGAGCATACATATTTTCTTTTCCCGGGTAAGACTGTTCACTGTAATGGCGTGTGATACCGCTGTAGGCTCCATGGCGTGCACGCCGTTCTGTATGTCAGTGCGCCTGCGTGCCTATGACGTACCCAATACCTGAGCCAATCATCAGCCGGCATCACGATCGCCATAGAGATGGCTCTCAGAGGTATCCGTGCGCATGCGCAACTGTCGTCTGCTGACACGGAACCCCATCTTGTTTGCTGGCAGATTATACAAGTGGCTTGAACATTGCCCATATGTTACAGCACTGTGGGGCGAATCAGGTCGGCGCCTGAGTCTGCACTATGTGCAAATCGCACACAGGCAGTCCCACTCCTGGATGGAGCGGATTCTCCAGATAACTCGGTAGACCGCATCCAAACCAGGATAGCGTCCACCGGAATCAGCCAGCCAGTTGCTGTATTACAAATAGAATTTATATATGTATTCTTATGCTTATAAGAGAGACTGTGCATTGGGATGATGTCTGTCTTTACTTCCCGGTAGTTGTATGTTGCCTCCTCATAGACGTGATTCTGTAAAAGTAATAAATAAAACATAATTAAAATCAGCTTGTAGGGTGTTAAACACTGTACCACTAATGTTTAAAGGGGTTCTCCGGTGCTTACACATCTTTTCCCCTATCCAAAGGAAAGGGGATAAGATGCCTGATTGCGGGAGTCCCGCCGCTGGGGACCCCTGGGATCTTGCATGCTGCACCCCGTTTTTAATCAGTCCCCGGAGCGTGCTCTCTCCGGATCTGATTACAGGCGACCACCGGGCCGGGAAAAGATGTGTAAGCACCGGAGAGACCCTTTAAAATGGAGAGATGCCAATGGAGTAAATTCTACATTGAGCCCCTGTGGATCCAGCGGAGTTCTTGTTTTTTTAACATGCTGGTGCGATCACCCCCATACTTAAGAAGGGTAATATGATCTATAAGTGTGAACTTTAGGTCACGTTCAGTATGGCCGGCCTCTAGAAAGTGCTTTGATACCGGCAAATCTGAGCGTTTTTTTCGGATCGAATAGCGGTGTTGGTTAATGCGGTTTTTAAACATTAAGGTGGTTTCTCCAACGTAAATCAAGTTGAGTACATAAATGACATAGTCCATAGTGCAAGTTAAATAAAATTTGATGTCATATTCCTGTCCTGTCCCCTGTCCCTGGATGTTTATATGTCTGTCTCTTAATCATATAGGGACAGTTAATGCAATTTCTTTATATATATATATATATATATATATATATATATATATATATATATATAGTCATGGTCGTAAATGTTGGCACCCCTGACATTTTTCAAGAAAATGAAGTATTTCTCACAGAAAAGGATTGCAGTAACACACATTTTGCTATACACATTTTTGTTCCCTTTGTGTGTATTGGAAGTAAACCAAAAAAGGGAGGAATAAAGAAAATTGGACATAATGTCACACCAAACTCCAAAAATGGGCTGGACAAAATTATTGGCACCATTTGAAAATTGTGGAAAAATATGATTGTTTCAAGCATGTTTTCACCTGAGGCAAGTAACAGGTGTGGGCAATATATTAATCACACCTGAAAGCGGATAAAAAGGAGAGAAGTTCACTTAGTCTTTGGATTGTGTGTCTGTGTGTGCCACACTAAGCATGGACAACGGAAAGAGGAGAAGAGAAATGTCTGAGGACTTGAGAACCAAAATTGTGGAAAAATATCAATAATCTCAAGGTAACAAGTGCATCTCCAGAGATCTAGATTTGCCTTTGTCCACATTGTGCAACGTTATCAAGAAGTTTGCAACCCATGGTACTGTAGCTAATCTCCCTGGGTGTGGACAGAAGAGAAAAATGTATGAAAGATGTCAACGCAGGATAGTCCAGATGGTGGATAAGCAGCCCCAAACAAGTTCCAAACATATTCAAGCTGTTCTGCAGGCTCGGGGAGCATCAGTGTCAGCATGAACTATCCGTCAACATTTAAATGAAATGAAAAGCTATGGCAGGAGACCCAGGAGGACCCCACTGCTGACACAGAGACATAAAAAAGCAAAACTACATTTTGCCAAAATGAACTTGCTTAAGCCAAAATCCTTCTGGGAAAACATCTTGTGGACAGATGAGACCAAGATAGAGCTTTTTGGTAAAGCACATGATTCTACTGTTTACTGAAAATGGAATGAGGACTACAAAGAAAAGAACACAGTACCTACAGGGAAATATGGTTGAAGTTCAATGATGTTTTGGGGTTGCTTTGCTGCCTCTCGCACTGGGTGCTTTGAATGTGTGCAAGACATAATAAAATCTGAGGATTACCAATGGATTTTGGGTCGCACTGTACAGCCCAGTGTCAGAAAGCTGGGTTTGCATCTGAGATCTTGGGTCTTCCAGCAGGACAATGACCCCAAACATATGTCAAAAAGCTCCAGAAATAAATGGCAACAAAGTGCTGGAGAGTTCTGAAGTGGCCAGCAATGAGTCCAGATCTAAATCCCATTGAACACCAGGGGAGATATCTTAAAATTGATGTTGGGAAAAGGTGCCATCCAATAAGAGAGACCTGGAGCAGTTTGCAAAGGAAGAGTGGTCCAACATTCCGGGTGAGAGGTGTAAGAAGCTTATTGATGGTTATAGGAAGCAACTGATTTCAGTTATTTTTTCCAAAGGGTGTGCAACCAAATATTAAGTTAAGGGTGCCAATAATTTTGTCCAGACCATTTTTGAAGTTTGGTGTGACATTATGTCCAACTTGCTTTTTTTCCTCCTTTTTTGGTTTAGTTCGAATACACACAAAGGGAATAAACATGTGTATAGCAAACCATGTGTTACTGCAATCCTTTTCTGTGAGAAATACTTCATTTTCTTGAAAAAATTCAGGGGTGCCAACATTTACGGCTATGACTGTATCTTATAGATAAACTGCTAAATGGACAACCCCTTTAAGTTGAAGTTCTAAGCAATTTTTATACATAATATAGTTCAGCTAAAAGTCAGAAATGAACCAGCAGCTGAGATTACTTTTTATACATCCATTTTTATTTTTAGTCATAATGTGCTTCTTAAACATCCCCTGGTAAACTGAAGTGTTCACAGGTCATCAGATTACCATGATTTGTATGGTGGTATGCACTACACTTCTTAGTCACGTCACTAAAATAGATTGTACAAGTCTATCGGAGGAGGTGTTAAATCAGCATTTCATGTTCTTAAACCAGCAGGACTCTCTAGCATAAAGCAAAAATAGGTTGATTACACTCTTCAAAACCTCAAAAGCCTTTTCACCAGAGTGACAAATTCCTTGTCTCTTTCTGGCAAAATACACTGAAGTGATTTAATATGCTGTTATACTGTCTCTTTCTCATTGGTACGGAGCTCCTGCCTAGAATATTGTTAGGAATACAGGTTGTGTTTGTGTCAAAATAAACATAGCGCTTAGTTTAACATAGTGTCATAGGGGGAGATTTACCAAAACCTGTCCAGAGGAAAAGTTGCCCAGTTGCCCATAGCAACCAATCAGATCGCTTCTTTCATTTTGCAGTGTCCTTGTAAAAAATAAGTGAGCTGATTGGTTGCTATGGGCAACTGGGAAACTTTTCCTCTGGACAGATTTTGATAAATCTCCCCCATAGGGTACTTGTTTCTACAGTTTACGAAAATGCCCTTGTGGGAGCCACTAGTGATGATAAGGGTTATGCTCGGTGTAGTAGTCCATGATGTTTATGTCATGTGGAAGACTGGCCCAGAAACTTTTGTCTGTGAAGCAGTTTCCACAAACAAAGCACAGGAATAAGACCTCTGACACTAGGATCCAGTGAAATAACCTATACATTTTTCTGGACTCCTTTCGAAATTCCAGAAAAATACAGTTACTTGAATTCAGCTTAGTAAGATACAGCTTTGGAGTTAGAAAAATAAATATTTGGTCACTGTCCCTTTATTAAGTAATTTTTAGCAGCTTTGCTGAAGGAAAAATGTAGGGGATTTAGCACTTGTATGTGTAATGTCTCCTGCATATGTATCTGCAAGTATTAGGATTCTCTAGGTCTTAAGTTCTCAAGTCCAAGGACTCCACTTTACTCACTCTTTGGGGCCTTTGGTCTGGTCAATGTTGCCTGTCCTAAACCTAAAGAAAAAGCAAATATCTTGCTAATAAGTAGCACACCTAGTGTGCTACTTATTAGTGAGCTGTTTGTTTTTTCTTTAGGTTTAGTAGTTATTCATAGACCTCCTTTTAGCACCCTAGGGATATTTTATTTGTTTATATGTAATAGATGAGCCTCCTCCACTTTTTATATTTGTAATGTTGTCTGTCCTGACACAGCAGACATTGCCCCGACCCGACCATAGGCCCCAAATTAGTGATTAGTTTAAGGTATAGAGGCCCTTGTTCTACTTCTCCTCTATTAAAAGACAAAATTATCCCTCTTGGAGACTGAAAAAGTAAGACAGTATACTCACAGCATGGATATGAACAAGGTTCAGGTAGAGCCACTAGATTGTAGACTAAAGAAGTGTTATGTGGCCAATGAGTAAGGTGTGCCTAGCTTCAGCAAACCTAGGATCACTTTACTTTGTCTCCTCAATGAAGACAGAGCTGAGGGACACACGTAGCCCTGGCTAAACCAACAGCAAGACTACTTCTTACTAAAAAGTTTAGGTCCTCCCATTTCCCCAGGAGAGAAAGGTTTAACTAGGGACTTTCTCCTGCTATTATTGGTTAGGAGTTGGCATGTGACCAAATTACCATTCAGATATGTACATGTGTACATCTACAGAGGTGTAAAATTTTAACCCTTAGCACTCTGTAAAAACTCAGTGTATGTATGAGATCAGGTGTGATGCAAAAAAATACATTTGCAGGATTCTCCAGTATCTGATATACACATTATATACTCAGGAACCCGACAACTCTCTAATGGGTAGCAGCTGGAACAGCTGTACTGGTATACTACACCCTTATGTAAAATGACTTAAATAATCACAAACCTTTTAAATTTATCAAAAATAATTTCCATGGTCCTAAAGCACTGGGTTCCCCCACTGGACTTACCCCTGGATTCTTTGACATCTTCTATGCAAAAAGGCATTTTACATCTGTAAGGATAAATTTTCTTGCGCACCATGAAGGAGGAGGGAGTATTTTTTTCAATATTTCTTGCAGTCTATTCTTTATTAACTTGAGTTAACATGATTTTATAGATGTAATTTTTTAGGGTGTGCCTTAGTACTCTGGCAGCTGAATTACTAGCTTTAAGGACATGTATGTGTACAATTGCGTGGTGATTTCTAATTCACTGGGGTGGGAGGGGGAGGGTATAGTTTTTTCTCCTATCGAGCCTTATAGGCTAGCTAATTCTATCTGGCAAAAAGATATGGGAAGTAGCCCTACTCCAGCAGGAAGAAAGCGCAACTCTAGTACCACCTATTGAAGGTTGGCTAACCTTTAGGTCAATGACTGACCCATTTGAAGGCCTTGACACATGATTTTCCCTGTTTCTTGCTGCCCATAGCTTAGAAAGCACAAAGCTAATGACAGGTTCCCTTTAACCATGGGGTTTTTATTTTCTCTGTCATTTTCTTTTTCATATTAATTTTCATGGTGATAATACTCCTATACAATTTGTCAATTCCTTCTCACCTTTAATGAGACATTTCCTTCCTCTTATGTTGGCATTATGACTTATGTCCTGTCCTCGTGTTGAGCTCATAGATAAAACCATATTCTTCATGTAAAGCTCACTGTAATTGTAACATGTTACGCTGAAAACAATAACCTAGAAGACTATTTTCTTATAATACTGCTCTTTATAATAATAAATCTATGCTAGGATACATATAATAAATAAGGGTTCAAAAGCTGCAGCCATGAGGAATGTTCGGGTGGATTTCAGATTAATTTCAGTTAAAAGCAAAGTGATTGTTAATAATCTGATGAAACTACTGTTTAGCTCTAATATGGCACATATATTAAAAATCAAAGGGCTGACAACCACCCTTTCAGTATTTACCGAACAATTGAACCAAGAATCATGTGCTGCCCAAAATGTTAACTGATACAAACAACCCATTTTTAGAGATCATGTACCCATATTATGCACTTAATATGCTCTCTATACAATGCCCTTGGTTCACAAAGACCACAAAAGAAATAAAGCAAGTATTAAAAAATGAATCAGTTCAGTAATGTAACACTCACGTTTCTGAAGACAGGAACTCCGGTGTATGTGGATCCGCTGGACCTGTGTGTCAGATGACTCGGACCGTGCCAGGGTCTTCACCAGAACCCGCCGCAAAGCAGGCGACACCCAGGTCGCAACCCCTGGCAACGGCTCGACCACACAGGTGGCTGAGGAGATGCGAAGCACAGAAGGGAAGAGACAACCCATAGTCAGGATAGCTGTAGGTCAGGGCAGACAGCACAGTAGCGTAGTCGGGACGTAGCAGAAGTTCAGTAGGCAGGCGACAGAGGAGCAAGGTCAAGGTCACAAGAGCAGGAGATATGGTACACGGCAAGGCAATACAAAGGAATGCTTTCTCTAGGGCACAAGGCAACAAAGATCCAGCAGAGGAGGGTGGAGGAATTTATCAACAAGACACAGGTGGTTACACTAATGAGCGTACTGGCCCTTTAAATCTTAAAGCTCCGGCGCGCACACGCCCTAAGGGACGGGGACACACGCGCCAGAGCAGAGAGGCGGAAGCAGAGGCAGGGGAAACACCCAGAGAGTGACGGACAGGGGCTCGCATGCAGGTGCGTCCCGCAATGCGAGTCCCAGCCCCGTCGGCAGCAGAAGGTAAGGGGACCATGCGCTCACGGCCAGCGTGTGAGGCAGGAGCGCATAGCGTAACAAGTAATATGCTTCTCACCATTCCAATGCCAAGTCTTTATTTACATAGCCACAGCATTGACATGTAATATGTATGATATGTATCATAATTGTTGCTGCTATGTTAATACAGATTTTCAGGGAATAATGAAAGCATTGGTATTGGAGCAGTGGGGGATTTGTTTCTTTGTTACTAGTGAGATATATATGAGATATATGTGCAAACCGTTATTTTATTTGACATTGTCTTAATTGATTTTGTTTGATATGACTGCAGTTATTGTGCAGTGTGGCAACATGATGCAAGGGAACTCCAGCCTTGTGTGTCATGCTGGTGTTAGAAGGTAACAGGGACTCACATGAAGAGACCTGTCAGACACAAGCTGATCGGAGCTGGTGTTATTGATATATGAGTCATGGATTACAGAGACAATATGCAAATCCTACTGTGCAAGCACCTGGTCAGAGGCCTGTAGAGAAAGGGTGAAAGTTTAAAGGGAAGTATCCTGTGGGTAGAGCCTGCATACTTTAGAACAGTTAGAAAGGGAGAGTAGCCTGGGAGAAACACAAAGCCATTGTTGTATATTACAAAGCCCTGGACACAATGGCTAGGGGACTGTATATAGTAAGAGGCTTGGTGGCAAGGGTCAATAAACTTAGTGTGTATTGTGAGCCCCTGAAACAGGTTTTCAGAGTCACAGAGACTAACTGTTTAGTTCAAGCCACACTAAAACTACCTGATTACTGTGTAATCAGATTCATACCTCTTCACGAGAACTACCACACTTCTGTACCTTGGATGATCCAGTCCACCAATGCTGCATGTAAAGCTACCATAATTTTTGCATTCAAAGGACCATGTACAATTATACAGTAGCTATGCTATCTCCATTGAGACAGTCAATACCAGGTCCTTGCTATACCATCACACGTCTGTAGGGGTTTCGCTCAACCTCATACTATGCCTCCACCCCTCCTGCATATGTATAATATATATGAAAATAATAGATCTAGTCTATGTTTACACAGTGTTTGGTGTGTACCATCAAACTCACAATGACCCACAGAAGGACAGGTTTATCCCTTAGTAGAACCCTGAATAGTGCAGCCATTTGCACAGAATTATGACAAAAACGGACCGGTTTGTGCAGATTACTGTAATTTCATGGTGTTTTTGCTGCACTCTAATGTTGTGCATGTAACATTACACTTAAGAGAGTATAAAGAGAATAGAACATGACCCTTATAGGTTTTTTATTCTCTATGTCTAGAAGTGTAAACGGACACCTCAGCTATTCTATACCAATGTGTACAGTGCAAGTTAAACACATTTCTTTGCTAGTGTGTTAAAGCAACATTTAATTTCTCCTTAAGGAATTGGACAACTGCCACACAACAAGTGAAACAATGGCTTATGGACATGACTAACCAAAGTCTAGCACTTGGCACCACAAAGATTTACCTAAATGTCTGCTCTGAAACCTATCTTGTAATTTAATCATTTGTAAAAGCAAATTAGTTTATATTTGAATAGAGATTTTATTATTACTATTTATTTTCCACTTTCAGAAGCGGGGAGGGAGAGTGTTGGAGGAATTTCAACAAAACAGTTTAACAACTGTGAGGATGAATGGTTTTATGGCCCCTTTCTATACGTCTTATATGGCCATTCCTAACAGCTTTATAAAAGGAACCAACTATGTAAAGTAAGCCTACTGTGAGGGAAATGTACATTTTTAACAGAGCGGCTTTCTTCTGGATAAAATTCTCCAGGTTCTTAATTTGTCAGCCGCTCTGCGGTAATATAAAAAAGGAGGGAAAAAGTGCATTGTGCAAACCTGAATTATTTTCTCATAAACTGGTTTTAAAAATCCCTCCCTGGTGAGTTGAAGGAAAGTCTGTCTAGACCCTTTTTGTTCCTTTTTTTTTTTTTTATTATTCATTTTCTTTGCTTTCTTTATTTTTTTTTATTTCTTGAAGATACAGCAAGCTGAGAATTTGTATTACAATTCACAGCTAAGCCCCTTGACTTACTGTCAAAACACATTAAAATATCAGCACAGACAAATCTCTGAAGAATTTGTGAGTTGTACATGTAAGTTAACAAGAAAGTATTGTGTCTTGACCAAGGTTTGTTGCGGCTGAAAGGCATAAGAGAACCTAAATAACTTATATTCAGTAAATTGCATTCAGCATGTCCATAAAATGAGAACTCCACTCACATACTTTAAAGATAACTTCAACAAGTTATTTAGTGTTGTGCAGCTATTTACCGCAGTCAGTCCGCTTGATGTGCATAAATTCAGTCTTTAAATAATCGCTGTCAATTACAAGTAAAGCTTTCAAGTCTTTATGGGGAGCCATTTTTATGAGCCACAATAGAATCGGCGCAGGTCAGGCCTCTCTCATACTGTGAGGTTAATTATTTGGATATTTTAAATATGTGCAACGAACAAGGCAAGTTTTCTAAGAACAATTTTCCTGCTTGGGAACCACTTATGTAAGAAATGCCATACATTGTTACTTATATTATGACAGAGAAAATAAATACTAACTCAAAAAAGGGTTTTCTTGACTATAAAATAGGAGTTCTTTGTTTAAAATATACCGTATATAATCGAGTATTAGCCATTTCGAATATAAGCTGAGGCCCCTAATTTCACCCCAAAAATCTAGGAAGAGTTATTGACTCGACTATAAGCCTAGGGTGGGAAATACATCATCCCCCCATGTCATCATCCCCCTGGTCATCATCCAGACCCCCGTCATCATCACCCTGTCATCATCACCCTGTCATTATCACCCTCGTTATCATCACCCCGTCATCATCACCCTATAATCATCACCCTGTCATTATAACCCCCGTCATCATCACCCTGTCATCATCACCCTGTCATTATCCCCCTCGTCATCATCACCCCGTCATCATCACCCTCATTATCATTCCCCCTTCATCATCACCGCCTGTCAATCCTTTTCAGTGGTCTTCAACCTGCAGACCTCCAGAAACATCTGGAGGTCTGCAGGTTGAACACCACTGCGGCCTTCGTCATCATCCAGACCCCCCTTTTGTTTTCTACTCACCTCCGCAGTTTCTCGGTGGGAAGGATGAGCTGGTCCGGGCCATCCATCTTTGGCCGTCTATGCTGCAGGGACCGTCCGGTGGGGGGGGAGGGTTAGTCGTTCCAGGCTGGGGGGAGTTAGTCGTTCCCTCTTCTCCACTCCGGGCCGGCCACGGACTAGTGACGTTGACTTGACGACGACGCGCAGTGACGTCCCTGTGCATGAACGTCCCTACACGGTGGCGTCAATGCAGCGTCACTAGTTCAGGGCTGACCCGGAGCGGAGAAGAGGGCCTCCCGATGAAGATGGACAACCCGGAACGACTAAACCTCCCCACTGGACGGTCCCTGCAGCATATATGGCCGAAGATGGACGGCCCGGACCATACCTTCACAGCTAAGCCCTCACAGCTAAGCAACCCCTCACAGTTCACTCAAGTATAAGACAAAGGGGGCATTTTCAACATGAAAACTCGTGCTGAAAAATCGAGTATATACGAAAAAAAGAAAGACTATACACCAAAGACTATTACAAAACTATGGTCACTAGTATGGAGTTCTGAATAAAACAACCTCCACTATTTGAGGAAGACTTTTGGGATGTATCTATAGGAATATGTGGCCTTGCAGTCAAAATAGCATTTCTGTGGTTAGTTGCTGATATTGGATGAGAAGATCTGGCTTACAATCATTGCACCTATTCATCCAAAAAATGTTTAGTGGTGTTGAGGTTACAGCACTCTTTGGCCATTCCAGTTCTCCCACACCAAACTCACTCAACCATGCCTTTATGGGTCCTGCTTTGTATACTGGGGCACACTAATGCTAAAACAGGAATGGGCCTTCCCCAAATTGTTGACACAATGCTGGAGTCATAAAATTTTCAAAAGTAATGTAACTAAGTAATGTAACTCTGTATATGAGATGGAGCCAGTAATATGTTTATAAAACTCAACACCAGGAAAATAATTTTTTTAGGAATTATATAGCATATTATTTTGGCAGTGTATAGTAGAAGCAACAGTGCCAACATATGTTTTTTTGGAAAGCATACTATGTGCCACTTGTATGTAAACATTGTTTGGTATAATTATTTGTGCATTGTATGACAGTATGCCATATACGGGTCACCAACATCAATGTATCACACAAGGCACAATGTAAGGCCAATGCAACAAACAAGTGAGTGATCCAGCTCACCTTCTCTGATGTACGGTGCTCAGACCGGTGCCTGGCAAGGCTTCCAATATTGAAGAAAGAAAGTACAGAGAGCCCAGCACTTCGTTGCAAGCAGCTTTATTGAAGATACATCACACCATAAAAATGACAGTCAGTCAGACATGTTTCGAGCGCAAGCGCTCTTCCTCGGTGACGAAGTGCTGGACCCTCCGCACTTTCTTTCTTCACAATGTAAGGCCAGCCTAAGGAATATGGAGATTTTTTTTCTGTCAAATTTTATAATAATTAAATAGAAAAAAGTCTTGGCATTCTCCATCAGACAAAACATTATGAACGTATTCACATATTTGCCCAAATTTTATGGTGCGCCACTGTACAGGCCCAATGCCTGCATTGCCTGCATGTCACTTTTTAGATCCATTACATACTAAAAACATCTTAAAAATAGTTGAACAAGCATTCATTACTAAACTACTGAGTTTTCGCCACATCCTTCACTTCATCTGAAAGAAGTCAGGTCTTTTTTGTGCCTTAGCAGTGTTGAGGTGAGAAAGGATTACTGCTTCTATATGCAGACCTTTCCAGCTTTATTGTAGTATTATTTTATTTTTGATACAAGAAAGCAGTGCAATTTAAGATCCAGGCAGAGCAGGAGCAAAACTGCTAATTCATTGAGAAGAAAATCCATGTGAATTCCTGAAATACTGTCTAATGGCCAGAAGAGTGAAGTAAAACTATATGTCAGAATTACAATACGGCTAATCTAACAGTGAATTTACTGGAATATCCATGGCAGAAATACAGCATTCAGCCTTGGATCTCTGATGCAGGTTTATTTAATATGCCACATCGGATTTGCCAATGGCAAAGTGTGAACATAGCCTCTGTAAAACCTTTGATCCCGATGATGTAAATCCCTTAAAACTAAGAAAAGGAGAGAGTTCCTTTTGTCACTTCAATTTTTTCTACAAGCATACTGTAACTGACCGCCCGCATCCACTTATACCAAGACCAGAATTACCAATAATACCACTATACAAGGGACACATAATACTGCCACACCATAACCACTACTATTACATCACATAGTGACTGGATAATGCGACTATACAGTTATTGAATAAAATACACAAAATAAAGACCAATTTCCAACATACAGTGACCATTTAAAGGTAGATACCAGCACTTCACAAACTCTGAAGACCACATATGAGTGATCACACTGCAGTTACATCCAGTGAATCAAAGGTGACATCTTGATTTGTCAGTCAATGACCTCTGTGTCCCCATATAATAGTTAGGCCCCTCTGTGCCCCCATATAGTAGTTAGGCCCCCTCTGTGCCCCCATATAGTAGTTTGGCCCTAATAGTATGCCCATATAGTAGATAAGGCCCCCCACTGCCTCATTGGGTAGTAAGGACCCCCATACTGCCCCCATATTGTAGTTTAGACCCTTATACTGTCCCCATATGTGGCAACTTAAAAAACATACTCACATGTCTTCTCCATGTTATCCCAACACTCCAGCCCTCTTCTCTGACTTCTGATGCAGGCAGCATGGGAGATAAAGTCTGCCTGCACCAGAATTCTTGACTTTCAGTGGCATGTAGTTTAATTATGTGTGCATCTTAAAGACAGCACTCAGTTAAAAGTCATGATCCCCCTGGAGAAACAGGCTGCATCTCCCTGATTGCCTGGCATGCCCCCTTCCCTTGCAGCTGTGGGTGAACATTAAGAGCCTCTAAGGTGCATGAGACCTGGAGCTAGAGCTCCAGCAACCCCAATAATAATCTGGTCCCTGACTTGGCAGCCCCTGGTCAGTGGCACCTAAGGCAGATGCCACCCCTGTCATTCCCCATAAGTAAGCCACTGGCCACAGCGATTGGACCTTGCCTTTTTATGGAAAGAAAAACTTTAAAAAATGCAGAAGCCAAATGTATGCTTTTTTTCCAGTCATTAACAGTTTATGAACCGCAATAAGAAATACAAATGTTTCTATTATATTCTTTCACTGTGTTTTATGTAAATAACCCCTAAAGAGATTAAGTGGGCAGTCACCTTAAAGACATGGGTGTTGAAAAACACTTGTCTTATACAAATGTAGTAATAATAAAAATACTGTATTATATGTTTACTATTGCCCCCTATGTCTTTTATTACATTCTGTGGCAACAAAAACTACTGTTGTGAAAAATAGATATGAAACATCTGGGTGGGGCAAACATTTTTTTCCACAGTGCTGTCAATGTATTAAACATCTGTAGGTTAAAGGATAAGCTAATACAGAAGCAACTCTTTTATTTTAGTATTTGTATCAAGTTATACTTTAGTTTAAATGAGCAATCAGAAGAGAACACAGTATTTTTAGCAACTGCTATGGAAGCTGGAGATTAATTTAAAATTGATAAGCACGTGGCAGGACTCTAACTTAACAAGCTTGAGGCCTACCTTGTAAAAACCACATACACCCAAGGGACCAGAGTTCAATTCTCTCTGCTGCCAGATGAAATCAGAAATCACAACCAAAGTGATTAGCAAAGAATTTCCTGATCTTAGTGCCCGAGGCAAAAGAAGGAGGAAACACTTCCCCTTCACACTCTTAACCAAAAGTGGAAGACTATATTTCACTAAACTGCTGCACGTAGTTAACCAAGAGAGCCTGGTCATGAAACCCTAGTCATGAACGGGGGACAGCATCAGCAATCTTACTAGTCTGTGGCTATGTGGCCCCATACACAGTAAGCTGTGACACAATGGCCCTGATTTACTAAGAGTGTAGTGTAGGTTTCTTTGTGGGTTTTAATTCCCTACAATTTTTTTTCCACAGTATTTACTAAGGTTTTGCTTTTGCTTTACACATGCTCTGATCTGTAGGGTTTTCCTCAGCGCAAATCCACCACATTTTCTGTGGAAACCTTAGTAAATATGTTGTTTTTTTGTGAAAAGGTTGGGAACACGCCCCTTTTCGGGAACCATACCCCTTTTCCCAATGACCACGCCCTTTTTTGGGGTTTCTTAGTAAAATGGAGAGTTAGTCGGGTTTTTTCAATTCTGTAGCAGTGCGTCAGGATCTGGTGCACAACCCGACAAAACAAGTCGGGTTTGCAATAGAAAATAAGGGCCAATGTGTGTTCTAACATTTTTCTATAACCAGCAATTACTTTTCCCACCATTTGTGCAATATGTAAAAAGCCTAATTGGCTGCATTTGTGGGAGTGGCGTGGGGTATATAAACTCCCCTCTCCCTCAGGTAGGGGCGTATGACTCGTGGGCGGTATTTCTCTTGCAGGATACTGTGTTAGGGCGTACGTCTCGGAGGTGTCAGTTGTTTGCAGTGGGTTGCAGTTATTTCGTGTTTCGTGTTTCAGGTCGGTAAGTATCACTCCTGCCGCAGGCCCAGGCCCCTGTACCGGTTTCCCGCCTGCCACCTGCTCGCTGCCGCTCTGGGGAAGCGCTGCTCCTGCGGGTCGCGCGGCCCGTCCTCTCCTGCCGGCTGTCAGCACTCGCTCGGCTGGCCGGGGGGGGGGGAACGGGTTGTTGGGCCCTGCACTACGGCGTTCTCCCCGGTGTTGCGCTTCCGGGTGTGGGTGGGGGACCTCCCTGGTTCAGCCGCGCCGCCACCGCTCGTCGGCCCGGCCGCTCCGTCCGGGCCTGGTGCCCCGCTTCCACGCCATCTCCTGCCTCGCGCGCTGGCTGGGCGGGGTTTCTGGCCCGGGGGGGGGGGCGGGGTTCTGTGACGGCGTCGTCCGGCACCGCGGCGCTTCCGCTGCTCAGCCGTAGGACGCTGCCGCTGACGGCCTCCACACAAACGGCCCCGGCCATAGGGGAGGGGTTTTCCCAGGACCCGCATACAGTCCCGCTCCCCTTCGCCGCTCGGCTGGGGGGGGGGGGGGGTCGATTCGGTTTCAGTTAGAGCCACGCACGGAGGCCACAGCTTCCCTCCAGTGGCACGTAGGCCCTACTAATCACGCCGGATTCCTCCAGGGAGCAGCGACTCTTTCCCACCACTGCTCCAGCACCCCCCCCTCCCCCCCCCCCCCCCGTTTTTACATACAAGGTGGGCACATGGCAGGAGCCGCCAGGCCCAGCAGGTCCTGGTTGCCAGGGGGAGGGGGCGTCAAGGGAGCGGGGTTGGGAGCTGCTTGTCACCACCACGGCACGGAACTTGTTTGTTTGATGTCACTGTATACATATATTTAGCTTGACGGCCGGTGGCTCGTCAACGTTGGCAGTCACGGTCAGT
Source organism: Hyla sarda (assembly GCF_029499605.1). Lineage (NCBI taxonomy): Eukaryota > Metazoa > Chordata > Amphibia > Anura > Hylidae > Hyla > Hyla sarda. Next base: position 224,382,443 of record NC_079190.1, read on the forward strand.
CAGGGTGCTTCCTGCCTCATCACGTTTGGCTTGCTCCACAGGGTACCAGGTGGTCGGATTGTGTCCGTATTCCCGAATACATCTCATACAGCTTTCAGTTGAGGTACTTACAGAATCAATATTAGAGAGGGGAACCGTATGTTCTCCCCCCGTCTATCACTCCATACTCATCCCGTACATTTACGCAGTCACGAGCACTCCCGCCACCGGTTAGGACGCTGCTACTGACACGTCTTCAGAGCCACGTGCGTCACCACACTCACGTCAATCGGCCCCAGCCTGACTCAATTTCAGTTGGGGCTTGACGACATGGTTATTTCTGACTCTTCTTCAGAACGACTCGACATCACCCATAGGCAGAGGATCACCTGCGGCTGACTCATCTTCAGTGGGGTCCTCTGCGTATGCTGTTCTGACTCTTCTTCAGCGCAACAGCATACATTTAGCCTCAGTTTCAGTATCACACTTTCCTCCATCACGCCTTTTCGGTCGGTCACATTCATGTGTAATTAATCTTTTCCTTTAAAATATCCACAGCCGGAAGCCATTACCGTGCGGTCAGTACTCCCGGTGTTGGAAGCTTTTCAGGAAATTCAGCAGGTCAGTTCCCTCCTGTAGCCAGGAGAACGAAAAAGAAAAAAAAAAAAAAAACCTGTGTACAGAGAGTATATATGCAGATATAGGGAGGGTATATATATATATATATATATTTTTTTTTTTTCACTAGTCATTTTTATTGTTCTCTTTTCCTCTTATTCTTGCCGGCACCCTTCTATGGCCCGGACAGGTTGCCAGCAGCATGTCTCAGCCAGCGGATATCGAGGAGGCACTCTCGGTTCCTGAGACTCCTGCCAGGGCCTCGGACCGAGGCAGCTTGCCCTCGTACAGGTCCTGGACCATCCCCAGGCTAATGGAAGAGTTGAGAAGGAGGGGTGTCCCCTTTCCGGCCTCAGCTAGGAAGGGCGAGTTATTCAACTTGCTGAATGCTGACCAAGCCCCCCGGGGTAGCCAGGCTGCGGCCCAGGATCAAGTTTCAAGCGCCTCCTTGTCTCAGCTTCACACGATGATGACTGAGGTGCTTACGACGGTGTCAGGTTTCAAGGCTAGGCTAGACCTAATGGAACTTTCCAGGAGTGACGTAGCAGTCCCGACCGCAGCGTCGCCCACGGCTTCTACCTCTCAGGCCACGCCTTCAGGTATGCCACATCCTCCACCGATCATCACGCCCGTACATTTCATCCCGGCAGCCATAAAAAAGGACATCCTTGAGGGAAAAGAGGTCAACCTCGCCTCTCTGCTAATTGCCACCACGGACGTACATGACACCAAAACCGTTGCCTGCGGGGAGCTGGCGGTCACGTTCAAAAGCAAGGACGCTAGGCTCAGCAGGAAGTTGAGTGTCACTGAGTTTGTGCTGGCATTTGGACTATTCAGGGACGTACTCTGTTCAGTCAGCCCTGGCCGCAGGGAGGAGTTGGACCTGTACTTACACAGGGTTGTGCAGATGGCGTACAAGTACGGGGGTACCACGTTTTAAGAGTATCACAAGTCTTTTTCAGCAAAAGCAGCAGCCGCATACGCGCAGTTCGGCTACGTCACCAACTGGGGGTCCATAGACACGGAGCTATACTGCGAACATTTCGCGGGTCTGAAAGCCCCCTCCTGCACCGCATGCGGGGTGACCACGCATTCCTCCAGCTGGTGCCCGCAGGTCAGCAACCCAGGGGAACCCAGCACCAGTAGGAGCCTGAACGCCTTCACCCCTCCAGCTCCAAGGAACGTGGCCGCCCTAGATAGGCTCGGTAGACCAGTGAGGTACCTGGGCAAGACCCAGATCTGCAATAACTTCAATCTTTCCTCCTGCGTGTACAGCAATTGCAGACTACTACATGTGTGTTTCATTTGTTTCAGGGCTCACCCCAGCTCTATCTGCTCCCAGAAGGGCCCTCAGGCATGACTAGGCGTGGTACAGGTCCAGGTCCTCGCCCAGGTCCTAGCTGGTCATCCTGGGCCCGACTGGGTGAGATGGCTGGTGGCGGGTTTCTGCGATGGGTTCCACACAGGTTTGGTCGCTTTGCCACAAAGCACGCATGAATGTGGTAACCTGTCGTCAGCCCTTTCTGAGCCAGAGATCGTGTCCGGGCTAATCCAGCAGGAACTGGCAAAAGGTTTCATGATAGGTCCCTTTGATGTGCCTCCTTTTCCATGTTGGAGAGTCAGCCCTCTGGGGCTTGCCACAGGCAAATTTTCCAATAAAAGAAGATTAATCTATGACCTCTCAGCGCCTTATTCCTCCATCATTCCCAGCATCAATGCTTTAATCCCCTCCGACGAGTTCTCCATGAAATATGCTACTATTGACCGAGCCATACAGATCATCCTACAGTCAGGGAGAAACACTTGGTTGTCCAAAGCGGACATAACGGACGCTTTCAAACTACTCCCGATCAGACAAGACCTCTGGCAATGGCACGGTGTCAGGTGGCTGGACAAGTATTATTTCGCAGTTAAGCTCACATTCGGGGCAAAGAGCAGCCCCTGGCTCTTTGACCAACTAGCCACAGCACTGCATTGGGCACTCCAGAACGTGGCTGACTGCCAGCACGTCATACATTACCTGGATGACTTCTTACTACTCGAACATCCTAGTCTCGCTCCTCGCAACCTCACTTCACTACTGTCTCTGTTCAAGGAAATCGGGGTCCCAGTGGCACCTCACAAGACGGAGGGCCCCGTCAGGCAACTGGTGTTCTTGGGCGTCATCCTAGACACTGTAAACATGCAGGCTAGGCTTCCCCAGGAGAAACTAGTCAGAACCCAGGAGATGATACACAACCTATCCAGGAGTCGCACAGTAACCAGGGTCGAACTCCAGAGCCTCCTGGGCATGATGGCTTTCGCTATGAGGATCATCCCGCAGGGGAGAGCCTTCATATCCAGACTTTTGGACCTTCTCCCTTCAGTATCGGGTCAGAGGCAGGTCATCCACATCAACAATGAGGCGATGGCTGACCTACTCATGTGGGATCACTTCTTGGAGAGCTGGAACGGCGTCTCTTTCTTCGTTCCCCCTTTATCAGACGGGTCCCCGACTATAGTGTCCGATGCCTCATCGGTTGGCTTCGCAGCCATTTTCGGGAACAAATGGTTAGCCGGCCCCTGGCCAGCTGAGATCCGCAACATTCCTGACTTCACAGTCACGTCAGCCCTGTTTGAAACATTTCCCATTGTAGCCGCCGCTGCTGTCTGGGGAAACTCCTGGGCTAACTCCACAGTTCGATTTCTGTGCGATAATTCCGCTACGGTCGACATTCTCAACAGAGGACGCTCTAGGTCCCCCCACATAATGCGCTTTGTCAGGAGGTTCATTCTGTTGTCTCTCCAGCACAATTTCCATTTTTTGATCGAGCACATAGAAGGTAGGAAGAACTTGGCGGCTGATGCACTCTCTCGGGCTAAATTCGGTGTGTTTTTTCAGGTACAACCAGACGCAGACCGGGTCGGAGTCCCGGTGCCTCCGTTCCAACAACTGCTAACGGACTAGCCAGATACGTCTCCATTGCCAACACTCTAATCAAGAAGTCTTTAGCTCCCAGCACGGTCCGGGCTTATGATACCGCTTTGGCGGTTTTCTCCTCCTTCATGCAGGGCTTAGGGCTTTCCCCCACAATCACTTTACACTCTGCCCTAGCTTTTGTTGGTTTTTGCCATTCTTCTTTACACTTATCCCAGAACACCATCAAACTTCACTTAACAGGTCTTCAACACCACAGGTCACTCTCGCACCCTCACGCCTCTTCTCTACTCTCTGCTCATCCGATCAAAGCAGCACTCAAGGGCATTTCAGTCTTGTCACACCCCAAATCTCTTTCTCGCGCTCCGGTCACGGGGGATCTTTTCCGGGCTATGTCTTCCTTACTGGACACGCACCCTTTTGGTTTTCACCTCAGCACGGTCGTCAAAGCTGCCATACACCTTGCTTTTTACGGCTTCCTTAGACCGGGGGAGTTCACGCGCACTGGCTGCCGAGCACCCGGGCCGACCCTGAGCCAGCTATCATCCAACAGGCTAGGTTTCATTTTCACCCTTCCGTCCACCAAAACCTGCAGATGGGGAGCATCCATCAGATATTTCCCCACCTCACATCAGTGGTGCCCAGTCTCGTCTCTCACCGACCTCCTCTCAATGCTGTCCGGGCAAGCAGCGGACAGTCCGCTCCTCCCGGTGGCTGGGCATGCTCTGTCTTCCTCCCAGTTTACCAGATACGTCCGCTCCCTAGTCACCATGCTAGGTCATGATCCCGCTGTCATCTCAGGACACTCATTCAGGATCGGAGCGGCCTCCGCAGCCTCCAAACATGATGTCCCAGCTCACATCATTAAGAAGCTAGGCCGCTGGAACTCCAGCTGTTTTGACCGGTACATTCCGGATCCCTCTACCGAAATGGCTAATGTGTTTAAAGTGTTGGCGTTGTGATACCAATAAAATAGAGTTACACCCTACTCTTGACTCTTTGCCCTCTATAGGCGTGCCCTCGGTCGCGGTTATTGGGCACACCTCATCCGCTGTTTGTATTTCTTAAATTCTGTACTAGGTCTACCGGGGTTCCAAGGCTCAGGACGGTAAGTACTCTTGTTCTCCTTTTTCGTATACTTGCTCGTTCGGCCTTTCGAGCCATGACCACAAGTAAAAAGCCTAATTGGCTGCATTTGTGGGAGTGGCGTGGGGTATATAAACTCCCCTCTCCCTCAGGTAGGGGCGTATGACTCGTGGGCGTCACCCACCCAACCCTCCCTTTTTTCTATCACAATCCATACATAGGGCATGCCCTCTATAGGCGTGCCCTCGGTCGCGGTTATTGGGCACACCTCATCCGCTGTTTGTATTTCTTAAATTCTGTACTAGGTCTACCGGGGTTCCAAGGCTCAGGACGGTAAGTACTCTTGTTCTCCTTTTTCGTATACTTGCTCGTTCGGCCTTTCGAGCCATGACCACAAATATATATTTTTTTTTACCACATGGCAGTCTGCATATGTATATAGTTGTACTGAAATATGCAGTGGACAATGATATTCAATACTTTTTAGACTGTGTAATCTTACTGTATCCTGGAGGAATTTATGCCATGCTTTTGCCCATTACAGTTTATGGGGATATTGGCATACGTTATATGCTGTGTGATTTTCCTTGCAAATATATATATATACACTGAGAGTAGTATGAAGTTGGCCTTAGCAGTCTCCAGTAACCCTACAGAATAAACCGCATAAATCAGAATTAGGTGAGTATAGATCAGGACATACTATGTTTATTTACATTTGTCTACAGGGAAAAACAAGCCTAGGGTATGGCATCTATCCAGCTTGTTAATGAACTAACCTATCTGAAGCAAAACAGCTTGTCTCACTATTATAAACTGAAAATCAATTTATATTATATAAATTCAGTGCTTTAGAATCTCTTATTGTGCATGTCAGACAAAATCTTGTAATTTAATTGAGGCTCTTGCCATCATAATGGGTTACATTATATTTTACATTTATTTTCTTCTGCCTGCAGGAGGAGGTTATTATTTATTGTTTCCTCTATCCTAAAGCACATTAGATCACTGTTAACTGCTGCCATATCTTAGAATTTCCCACTGTCCACTAAACCACAAGGGGATCATTTCTTTATTTTTACCAAATACATAAAAATTCTAAACATAACTGTAAAGGGTAACAAAATACAATATATATATATATATATATATATATATATATATATATATATATATATATATATATATATATATATTAGTATATATGTAATATAAATTGGTTAAAAAAAATCTATATTTTTGGGACACACAGGCAAGCTGGGATTTTTTAACCCAAAAATATACAAAAATGTTTTACCCAATTTATATTACAAATTTACATATAATGTTCTTAACTACATTACAGAAAACGTTTTTGCAAATGACAAGTATGCTTTAAAGCAATATAATTAAATTTGAAGTCATTTGTCAATAATTTTTTATGGTATGAAATAGAGACAGACTCCCCTTATTATAAAATTTTATTATTTATTTACAGTAGCTCTGAAATGCTGCAGTGTTTTAAAAAAAATTATAGTTTAAAGAATGGCTGGGTATGTAGAGTCGAGTCATCACAGCGTTTCAGCCTGCTTTTCCTTCCTAGTCTGACTTTATTAATAGATGTCTTCTTATTTGCTTATAGAGCAGCAACAGAAGAAGACAGGACCAGGATATGCTATGCAATATATATATATATATATATATATATATATATATATATATATATATATATATCCACTGTACAAAGAAAAATGGTAACCCACACTCACCACTAAGCTGCTTTAGGTTGACTCAGCTGTCTCGGCTCTCACGGACTATCCGGTAACAGATCCGTTGCAGGGCACTCAGAGGCGGTTCTGTTACCAGATGGTCCGTGAGAGCCGAGACAGCCGAGTCAACCTGAAACAGCTTAGCGGTGAGTGCGGGTTACCGTTTTTCTTTGTACAGTGGATTTGATTATGACTTTTAGTTTTCTGGTTCCCAGCACCTCTGGACTCTCAGGTACAGGACCTTGATCTCCCACAGTGACATATCTGAGAATCCTGTATCCCTAAGTATATGCCAAAGCTGGTTGCAAAACACTGAGAGTTTGTTACTTAACTCAGTGTTTCCCAATCCATGTGCCTCCACCTGTTGCAAAACTACTACAGCATGCATGGACTGTCAGTGCATGCTGGGAGTTATAGTTTTGCAACAGCTGGAGGCACATGGATTGGGAAACACTGAGTTAAGTAACAAACTCTCAGTGTTTTGCAACCAGTGTGCCTCCAGCTGTTGCAAAACTACAACCCCCAGCATGCCCAGACAGCCGAAGGGGATGCTGGGAGTTGTAGTTTTGAAACAACTGGAGGAGAATAGTTTGGAGACCAAATTGTAGCCCTCCAGATGTTGCAAAACTTCAACTCCAAGCATGCCCAGACTGCTCAGGCATGCTGGGAGTTGTAGTTTGGCAACATATGAAGGGCCAGATGTCACAAAACTATAACTCCCAGCATGCCTGGACTGTCTGGGCATGCTGAGAGTTGTAGTTTTGCAACATCTAGAAGAGCACAGATTGGAGACCACTGCACAGTGGTCTCCAAACTGTGGCCCTCCAGATGTTGCAAAACTACAACTTCTAGCATGCCCGGACAGCCAAAGGCCAATGCCGACGCTGCCTCCTCCACTTGCCTGCCTCTGGTCCCCGGTCCCTGCTGCCTGCGCTGGTTCTCAGGTATGTACCGCTGGTACCCTGCCACATTGGCCCCCGCAGCTGTCGGGGTCATCGTCCCCCACTCTGCCCGGACTTCCAGCAGGGGCAGGCAGATCGGGGGACCTGAACTCCGCTGAGACAGCTGGGGGGGGACCTGAACTCCGCTGTCAGCTGAGACACTGTGATTGGTCCACAGGGACAAATCACATTAATCGCTGACCAGGACCATTCACAGATGGTTCTGGGGTAGCTTGCAGAAGTTGTCTCCCGTCGGTAACAGCGGGACTTCTGCCTGTTAACCCGTGCAATGCCGCGCATTGCCGGGTTAACTGAATGACTTATATAAACGTCAGGATGCGCGAACTACCAGCATAACATGACGTTTATAGAAGTCATTCTACAGGAAGGTCTAATCGCCTGTAAATGCTGTTAACCTGACATAGGAAAAAAGTAATATACCGCTATAATAAACTATTGGATCAAGTAAGATTGGATACATTCTGTTCTGATCTTGTAGGTCTCATGTATTGTGCCAAATAATTATCAAAATGATTTAGACAAATTACACTTAGTGGCATAGTACAAGGGTGCCATACTCACTCATGATGCTGACATCTTTACCAGGTCTAGAGGCCTTTGTATCTGTTTGCACCATTATGATAGTGGTAGAACTTGGAAATATTGGTTTTATCAGGTAGGCACAGCACTTACATGTACATCTGTACAATGGAATACAGCAAGCAGGAGTCAGCTCTCAAAGATCCACCGCATGGCAACAACTCCAGGCAGTAAGAACAAGCAGATTTCAGCCAGTGGTTAAGAGTTTCTTCACTTAATTCAAGACGGTAAAAGGTAGCATGCAAGCTTATGAGGACATAAAAGCTTACATCTTCCGACATCACGATAAAAACAGGTAACGCTGAACATGCATGACGCGTTTCTGGTCTTACGACCCTTTGTCAAATGCAATGGTCCTGTGCACTGGATGTTGAATATATGCCAAACCGACAGGTGAGTCTAATCAGAGGTGAGTCTGATTAGACTCACCTGTCGGTTTGGCATATATTCAACATCCAGTGCACAGGACCATTGCATTTGACAAAGGGTCGTAAGACCAGAAATGCGTCATGCATGTTCAGCGTTACCTGTTTTTATCATGATGTCAGAAGATGTAAGCTTTTATGTCCTCGTACGCTTGTATGCTACCTTTTACAATCTTGAATAAAGGGAAGAAACTCTTAACTCTGCTTGTTCTTACATCTTTACAATTTCACTGTCCTAATTTGTATTAAAATGAGAATCATGCCATGTCATTTTGAGGCCCATAGCATTGTTACAGAATAAAACCTGTGGAATTTACCGATTCTGCTGACACAAAAAACTGCCTATTTGCCATGTGCTTTAAGTGTGACTGTACTTGTACAATGCTTGGCATGTCTGATCATCTGTAACTCTTGCAGTCCAGAGGACATATACAACAAATATGATACTTTTTGCCTTGCTTAATAAGAAAAATGTCTTCCTTCACTATATGCAGCTCATGAAGCTGGCAAAAGTGATTTCAAATGACCATTTCAATGTGCTGTAATAAAGAATACATATCATAAGTGGTCTTCTATTCTGGGAAGAGGCAAAATATTGTTATTAGAGATTGTTCAAAAATTCGATTCGGCTGAATTTTTTGAAGAAATGTGGTTCGGTCCGAATTTATTTGCAGCAAATTGTTATTAAAAACAGCTATTTCTGGGCTACAAAGAGCCTCAATAGGGGTGTAGAACACTTTGCCTTGCCATAACACGCATAGGCAGTGTGCTGTGTTAGTGAAATAATACTGTTATTCAGTATGACATGCAGATTACAGGCATCGCTATTAGAATCACTGTTGCAGAGTGTCTGGATGTGGCAGCAAGGTTGGGAGACCATATGGCATCACAATTGAAGAGATTAAAGAGATAGTTCGTAATTTTTATTTAATTTGAATTTATTGATATTTTTCAAAATCCTTTTTAGAAGACCCATTCAGCTGAGCATCGAGCTGACGGTCCGCCGCAAGGTGAGCTACCACCTTTTCCAGACCCTGCCTCTCAGCGCCCCCGCCCCCGACTGTCTTACTCTGTGTGGAACTGCGAATGTTTCATTTAATCAGTTATTGTTCATTGTTATTGCTCCAACCTGTTTCATTGGATTCTTGTGGTAATTCCAGAGGTAATATATGATGACGACTAGAGAGAAGTGAAATTTTTTTTTATTTGATTTGTACGACATAATTTGCTCATCTTTATTAAGGACCCATTGCAGGGCAAGTCTGGTGCCAGCAGCCGCGGTAATTCCAGCTCCAATAGTGTATAATTGTTGCAGTGTATAATTTTCTGTAGTGAAAATTTGTATCTTAAAATCGAGCTGATGGTCCTCCATGAGGCCAGCTACTGCCTGACCCGGCCCCTGCCTCTCAGCGCACCCCCATGCTCTGAGTGTCCACTTGAAAAGGGAGGGACTGCAGTATCAGAAACTTGGACAGGAGCAGATTCAGCTCCTGTGCCGTTGGATAAATGGATAAAGCTAGAAGTGGCTGCAGTGGAAAAAGCTCGTACTTGTATCTTAAAATTGAGCTGGTGGTCCTCCACCAGGTTAGCTACCGCCTGTTTCAGCCCCTGCCTCTCAGCGGTCCCCTGACTGTGAAAGTGCAAATGTTTCATTTAATCAGTTATGGTTTATCGTTATCGCAACAAGCTGTTTAATTGGATTCATGTGGTAATTCCACAGGTAATATATGAAGTAGAAGACCATAGGGCCTCAGTCTTGAAAAGATTACATCTACATCTAAACTACCTATATGGGGGCCTCTATACGGGGGGGGGGGGGGAATTACCTATTGAAGGAGAGGGACTACCTATGTGGGGCCTATATACAGGGTGGAACTACCTACAGGGGGAGAAACTAAGAATATGGGGGCCTATATACAAAGAATATTGCATACAGGAGGAAACTACATATAGGGGGACCTATCTACAGGTTGTACACTGCCTACAGGGCAGTCCTATATACAAGGGGTCTTATTTAAAGGGTGAAAACTACCTACAAGAGTTCCTACATACAGGGGTATACAACCTACAGTAGGGTTCTCTATACTAGTGGTTCTCAACCGGTGGTACCCGTACCCCTAGGGGTACGCCACCGGTTTTGCGGGGGTACGCAATGCGCTGAAAAATACCGGCCAAGCATTGGCCAGGATTTGTCAGCACATTGCGGGGAATGGCTGCGGCAGCTCTCAGTAAGGTTAGTGGTCGCAGCTCCGGCCGCAGCTACTTTACAGGAGCTGCGTGGTTGCTGACATCGCGTAGAGGTGCTGCAAAGCGCAGGAGGACATCACCCTTCTGTGCGGTGCCGAATAGGACTCTGGGAGCGGTACCTGAACAAGCAGGGTAATGTTAAAAAAAAAAAAGTAAAAACTAAGTGTATGGGAGGGATGTTATATTTATTTTAGCCCAGGGGAATAGGTGAGGGGAGAGAAATAATGGCACAAGGGCATTAAGATGAAGGGAGAGAGAGGGATAATGGCAAAAGGGGATCAGAGGGAAGGGGGAATGATGCCACAGGGGAATTAAGATGGAGGGGGAATGATTATCCCCCCTCCATCTTAATCCCCTTTTGCCATTATTCCCCCTCCCTCTGATCCCCTTTTGCCATTACCCCCCCGCCTCCATCTTTATTCCCTTGGGCCATAATTCCCCCCTCCCTCTGATCCCCTTTTTCCATATTGGATCATAATGGCACAAGGGGATTAAGATGGAGAGGAAAATAATGGTGTCAAGGCGAGCGCTCTGACCGTGTGTGCTCGCTGTCTCGTTCTCCTGATGGGACCGTGATGAATCGCGGCCTGTTCATTACCTGCTACTGCCCAACTCTCTGCTTCTCTGCGCACATGCCTCCGCCACCTAGGAGGCGGGGGCGTGTGCGCGGCACTTTCTCTAGATTCAAAGGGCCAGCGCACCACTAATTGGTGTCTGGTCCATCCCATACCTTATTTAAACCAGCTCCTCCCCCACTTCCCTGCCAGATCTTCAGTGCCTCTAGCCTGAGATTAAGCGTTCCTTATTGCCTGTTTGCCTTACCCGTGTATTCAGACCTTCCTGCTACGTTATTTGACTAGAGGATCCACATTCAGCATAATAACAAATGGCACAAGGGGATTAAGTATTGCATTAGTATAAAGGTAAGCAACACGCCTTTTGTCAGCGGGTACTGTGCGAGGGGTACCCGCAGACATACTTTCAGCCTTTGGGGGTACAGTCGCCAAAAAGGTTGAGAACCACTGCTCTATACAGGGAACAAACTACTTACAAAGGTTGCCACATACAGGGGTCAAACTAACTACAGGGGACAACTATCTCCAGGTGCTCTACCCACAGGTGTCAACTATTGATAAGGGAAACTACCTATAAGGGCAGCTACCTAATAGGGGGACCTACTTACTCTTTCCCAACCAATTTATCTACCCATTCTACTGTGTGGGACACTAAAGGGGCATTATTACTGTTCGGGGCACTGTAGGTGCTGAAAAAATGCGGGGCCTAAAATGTTTGCCTGGAGGTTCTGAAGAGATGAGTTATGGCAAGAAGAAATCATTATTATGGTCTGTACTCGACTGAGAAGAAAACGGAAAGTGAACGTCAGTCTGTTGGTATAAGATGTCCTCCTAATTTCAAGTGGCAAGCTGACAACCTTATTGCCGTTAAAGGGAACCTGCCATCAGTTTTATGCTGCCCAAACCACAGACAGCATAAAACTAGTATAGGCATCTCCAGTTCGGGACACTGGGGGAGATGTATCAAAACCTGTCCAGAGAAAAAGTTGCCCAGTTGCCCATAGCAATCAATCAGCTCACTTCTTTCATTTTTAGCAAAGCCTCTGCAAAATGAAAGAAACAATCTGATTGGTTGCAATGGGCAACTCAGCAACTTTTCCTTTGCACAGTTTTTGATAAATCCGCCCCCACTATGAATTACTCTGATATGCTTCGGTGGCATAAAATTGATGACAGGTTAATTTTAAAGAGGAATTATCCAAATTGAAAATTATCATCTATACACAGGATAAGGGATAACTAGGTGATCAGTGGGGGTTTGACCGCTAGGACCCTAACCGATCACCAGAATGGAAGTGAAATGTTTTCTTAAAGGGAAAGCACCAGCGCTCTGTCCATTCTCTATGGAGTGGCACTGCGGCATAAACAATGAATGGAGTGTTGGCTGCGCATGTGCAGTGTGTTATTGAATAGCAGTTAATAAATAATGAATATGTAAATGTGGATAGATAGATATTAAATAAAAATAAAGATAAATAGATATAGCTACACAATATGCTAGTTCATGTCACAGACTGAAAGACACAAGTTATGGACTTCTATAGCCCCTACCCTGGATTAGACCCTTTCCCCTATTACCTTATCTCCCTCTTGCTGCGACAACACTAAAGTGTATTTGTTCCTGGCAAACAAAACAATCTGTACATTTAATTGAATTGATATGATGCAGATAGATAAATAGATAGATAGATCATAGATAGATAGAAAGACAGACAGACAGACAGATAGATAACAAAGAGATAGATAGATAGATAGATAGATAATAGATAGATCATAGATAGAAAGACAGACAGACAGATATATAACCAAGAGATAGATCATAGATAGATAGATCATAGATAGATAGATAGATAGATAGATCATAGAGATAGATCATAGATAGATAGATATACAGATAGATCATAGATAGATCATGGATAGATAGATAGATAGATAGATAGACAGATAAAGTAGATAAATGGAATTTAATGACATCTTGAAAGATATAACCTTCTTCTAAGGGCAGCTTCACCTTTATCTATTTTCCCAGTGGACACTTTATAGAGAGTGATGAACACCAAATGTTACTCTCTAGCACTGGTTTGACGGTTATGAGTATGGATATTTCATCAGTTCAATACCTTGGAACGCAGATAATGCTGGAAGCAATTTAAAATGAATGGCATTCTGTTCTCATTCATTTCAATGAAAAAAGACGCACCAAGGCAAAAGGCATATTAGGATGCTAGCAAAGCGTAGCAGGCATGATATGTTTAATGCCTCAGGGGACAACCCAAAGTAATAGAGCCAAAAGCATTCAAGGTGATACTATGGTTATTTTGAAGCTTTGAAAGTAAAATTATGTATATTTCCAATGCATGCAATGTAATTAATACTGTAAGCCATATTTACAATAAGATGGCTCACATTAAAAAAACTATATTATGCTCTATATACAATACATTTGCACAGGCTGCTACAAATGCAAAACTGTTATCTTAACATGTTATTTGGTAGTCCCAACCAACTACATTCTGGATATTGTCTTATGTACAACCATATGGATATATTGTACACTTACAAAGAGTGCATTTGGGCCATTCTAAAGAGAGGAGAATAACACATCAGCTATCTCTTTCCCATACCGTATTTTACAGCCTCCAATAAATGATAGCACCTTCTATTCATAGGCAAAATAATGAGATTCTTAAACTGTAAAAAGACCCTGTCCTATCATTTATGCTTAAACCCTGTCCACTGGATAGTGTGATTGTGGGGCATCTTACTGCTGGGTCCCCCCACCATCTCAAGAAGGAGGATCCTGATGGTATAGTTATAAGGGAGTACTGGGCAAACTTGGGACTGCTGGCTGCCCCGTAGACAATGAATGGAGCAAGAGGGTGGTCATGTGGCCATCCATACTTTGAAGATTGTGGAGGTGTCTCAGCTGTTGCACCTCTAGTGATCATACATTTATCCACTTTCCTGACGAGACAACCCTTTGATAATTAATATGGCCACAAGTTTGTGGAATACGTATTTCACACTGCGGATGTGCTGACTGTAGTAACAAAGGGACTGCAGAGCGAGCTCCCAGCTGTGACCGGGTAACTCTGTGTGTCCGCTCGTAGCAGCCACTACGAGTGGACACACAGAGCTTTCGGCCGCAGCTCGCTCTTCAGTTACTTTATGACTGCCATTGGCGCATCCGCAGTGTATTTCATGTAACGTGTGACCCTGTTCTAAAGATGACTTAGACAACAGCTATCTCTTTCAACTTCCCCATGAACATACAGGCCTGGTTTAAATAAACTTGCACACCTATTCAACTGTCAAAGGTAGCTTTTATCTCCCATTCAAACACTTGATCAGTTATGTTAAAATTCAAAAAATTCAACATATGTGCTAGATTGTCAACACATCCCATTTATCTACATTGTCTGCCTACATTAACATTTCCTCTGTATATTGTAGACTGGTACATAATCTTTGTGTTTCCCTCACCAATATAACCACGCTATATGTCTCGCCTCTGCCAAGTAGGAGCTATTTTTACGGAATACAGGATAAATTGTACACCGAGTCATTGTGCTTTCAGAAAAACATAGAAATATATAAAACACCAGAGATAAAACTACCTCAAAACGACTTATTACCCTCCCCCCAAACATTAGCACACACCCATACTTACACTGTCATTTCCCATAGCAGGATAGATAAGTCAGATTACACAAGAATACCCTCTCACAAGTTCAAAGTTTAACCACTGGAAGAAAAACTATCTGTTCATATGATTATTATTGGATTTAGCCTGTCATAATGTGAGCTCCATTTACCACAGCCATCAATTTTAAGCTTACACTGAGTGGTTCCCATTGATTATTTAATACACTCTCTAAACTCATCCTGCAGTTAAAATGTGATGTGTCCAATCTCATTGTGGCGGCATCCAATGCTTGTTGTGGCATTCCATTAAGGGAGCCAAGGTTCGGTAGTGTACGTGTGTCCTCCTGAAAACTGAGCTTAGATCTATTCACAAATTTTTCGCAACTACCAAGATTTCTGCCTGTTTATTTTGTTTACTATTATTGTTTATTCTTATTATTATTACTATTAGCATTCTCCCAAAATTATTAGATCATACTGCTAAAAATTGAATAAAACAACTAACAGTAATAGCTGAAAGCTGTCATTTGTTATACATGTAAAACCCATTTACATCTTATTTGTACTGTAAAGGGGAATTTATGAAAACCAGAGTGCCTGGCTTTGGGCCACTTTGTGCGGTGGTCAACACAGCTTTTTTCATGCTCTCTGGAGAAGAACTGGGACAACACTGTGACTACCCCTCCCCCCCTGGATCTGACACTTACCCCCATTCTTAAGGTAGGGGATACAAGGACTAATTTAATTTAACTTCAGGAAAATTGTTGCATAGATTGCACAAAAAGTAGGGATTTTTGGGGGGCTTGTGCAGGGATTTTTGTCACCCTAGACAAGAGCTAATTTTGCCATCTTGCAGTGTGCAGGGTGGTGCCGCCATTAAGAGGGCACTCTAGGCAGCTGCCTATTTTGCCTATAGGCAGGACCAGCCCTGGATCTTATTCAACTCTACACTGGGTTCGCCAAGTGGTCAGGGCTTGGCATAAAGTGTGCAGAAAGGGGCATAAACTTACATGCACACCAACTTAACTACAAGTTGCACTAGGCAGCTAGGATAAATTGTAGCTGAAATTTATGTTATCTTAGATCTAGCGTAGATTTCAAAGCATGGCAGATGTGCATCCACTGAAGTGTCTGATTTAGTAAGACGCATGCACCTTTTAATAAATCGAGCTAATCAGAAGCTAGCAGAAGTATACTTAAAATCTGCATGTGAAACACCAGTCCTAGTAAAGTCTCTTTGATGCGGGATGCTGGGAAAAAAAGGTATTCAAATGTATACCACAACATACACACGACAGGCCCACTAGTCTAGTAGTGACTACCCTATTTCCAAAAGGTATTTTTTACTTTTTTTTAAGATTTAAAAGAGTAGTACACTACACTTTTCAGTCCCACAAATAAAAAAGTTTACATTAAGAAAATAGAACAAACATAGTCCCTACTACTAGTGGACTACATGTTAGTTAATTGGTATGCTGTAGTATACTGTATATGTTAGCACACCTTCTTGCTGGTATCCTGTGATATATTGGTGGCACAGAGCAAAAAGGAAATGTGAATTGGGCTTTATGTAGCAATAGCCAATGCAACCATATTAGTATTAGTAGGAGTAAAGATTAAATAATTTCTATCATTTTAGCAAAACTGGACTCAAATACAAAGCTCTTAAAGTGCTCGCACCTGCTTTTATGTTCTGCGTTTACATTTTTTACCTATGGACTGATCCCAGACCACAACTGTGATTGAGGGCATTTTCCACTGGGTGTATTTTTTTAATTTATTAATGAATTAATTAATTTATTTTAATTTACCCAAAATGTTGTTAATTTGTTCTTGTGAGGAACGGGTCCCCTTTTTCCTAAATTAGCAGTGAAAAATTGCAGTGATGTACTTTATAAAATGCCATCCATGCTACAACTATTGAAGAGAGTTGCCTTAGGTGAGTGGATAGTGCAGTGGATACCTCTGCGCACAATCATTTTTGCACAAATCCGATGCATTTTGTCCATAGAGAGAACCTCTATTAATAAACAGCATAGGCAATAGAACAAGTGTAAACAAGTGAGAAATGGTTTTCTTGAATAATTGATTTGATATGATTATAATGCTAATTATTATTATTTGCAAAATAAAGCAATACAAATGTATAAGAAATCATGCTTACCACATATTTCCACGGCTATTAAAATGGAAATGAGGTTACAAGAGCTGCACTTTAGCATCTGACTGCCATGTGAAAGAGAACTGCGTTTTGTGAGAAGAAATACATCTCGGCTTCCATTAATTTGTGATTTTGTATTTATTGGTAGCTGTATTTTTAAATTGTTGTTGTACGTACTTTACAGCTACCTTCAAATAATCCCTAGGTCTCGTTCTCATCTGATAAGCTTGGAAAGAACACAGTTTGACGTGGAGCAGCAGTGTTCTCAACATGGTCTAGCCTATTAAATGAAAGGCTAGCCTGCTGGGCCAATCAGTAAAAACTTGGATGGAAATCAAACTCTTGTCTAGGCTAAAAATCCCAACCTTGAATCTGCAGTCTGTCAGTTAAATCAAGTGTGCGGCACAGTGGGTCAACTCAGAGGGGAACAGGCCTTAGAGCTGCTCCTGCTGAATTTTTATAGCTGGTGGTGGAAAGTGAGGTTTAGCTTGGATAATTTATGAATCTCTTTTTCTGGTTTATGAATTTTCTGTCTAAGGGGACTCTGTAGGAAAAGGTAGAAGAAATTAGAAAGCTGGGGCAAAATATTACCAATACAATGGGCAACAGCAGGCAGCTGGTATTGCAGGCAACATAGGCTTGTAGTTGTCACTATGAGAGACTGCCTTTGATATAAGTACAACTGAGTGTAAATATTTTACTATATATATATATTTTTTTTTTCCTTTTTTCTTTTCTTTTAAAGATACCCTTTCAGGGCATCTTCTGCCCCTAAACTGTTCCATACCAATGGTAGCTCTCGAGGCATCTGGCGCATGCGCTGTGCTCAGATCCTTCACTGTGTATGCCACCAGACCTGAAGTGTAAAGACATCACTTGGCCTATTAGGTCGGGTTCACATTCGGTTCACTTTTGGTTACAGGTATCCACCAGCATCTCGCTGAGAACAGGATGCAAACATATACTGTGGCAGAGAGCAGCAGGTGTCATTCATTTCAATGGCTAAAGTAGAGGCATCTAGTATACACTTACTTCAAGTGACCTGATAGCTTTTCTACTGTATAAAGTGTAAGCTTGGGCGATTGAAATGAATGGCACCTACTGCTCTCTGCCACAGTATACATCACATCCTGTTATGAGTGGGATGCAAACAGATACCTGTGAGGGAAAAATTTAAAATGTGGGGTGAACCTAGCTTTAGATGCACATCTAAGGACCGGCCACTGGGATTGCGGCACCACCCCCATGACTCTACAGTGATAATTGCTTACAACATGTGCTACATTTAAAGGGAATCTGTCATAAGTAATGTGCTAGCAAAACTGCCGACAGCCCTAAATAGGCAATGGGAAAGGGGAGGGCCCTGAGTTTTCTGTAATAAGAAGCTTCTTGCCTCTCACCAATGACTGACAATTTTGGTGGTTTTCTGACTGGATGCCAGAGCTGTTAACCATTGGTGAGAGGTATGTTCCTAGGGAGGGGGGTTCTCATCACAGGAAGCTCAGGGAGCCCACCTCTCTAAATCGTTTGTAGTCGGTGGCCAGGACTTTACAAAGCTGTTTTCTTGGTCATGCAAGGTGCATGACTGAGAGCAAAGGTGTGTATGCTATCCACTTCCCAGTCCCTAATAGGGATTGCCAGCAGTTTTGCTAGCACAAAACTGCTGACAGATTTTCCTTATGTTGATTTTATAATATAATACAGCGATAAATAATATAAAGGATCATGTTCATAAACCAATTTCCCTTTAGTGTAGGGCACTATTGGTAGTTTTTAAGAGAAAAATGTCCCTTGACACGTTCAATATAATTTTTGTATGCCCAACACTTGAGGCATACATCTGCATACTGGCAGAACAGTATAACAACATATCCTGCAACATACCTGTGTCACGTGTATTGAGTTCAGTTATGACTGAACATAATACGCTGGTCACCAGGCCAGTCCACCTCCAAGCTTATACAATCATTTTGAGGAACTCCAAAGCACAGGTGGGTGTGTTTTTGAATCCCTCAGAAAAACAATGCATGCTTAGACATGGACCTAATGGAGTTACTGCTAGACTGTGTTTAGCCTATTGAACTCAGCGTGGGTACTCCACGGTATATGTCTCCATACCATTCTGCCAGTATGTGGATGTATACCCCAAATACAGTATTCTTATTAATTGTAAATATAGCCTGAGCATAAATGCATTGCTAGAGAACACAATTTCTTACAATTTTGTGTATTTTATGAAAATTAAAAAGTTAAATAGAAAAGAGAGAAAATGTCTGATCCTACAATGGCTCATCCCCTTTTATTGTGAGAATGTAGGACAACAAAGCTAACAGAAATCATTGGTTTTTCCAAACATAGTGAAGCATCTGTATGTTCAGATATGCGTGGTGTTGAAGTAAAGCCTCATTCATGTATAGATAAGCTTCTGAGCCTGAATAAACACTATAGGGACCATAGAACCTCTTCATTTTGATGATGGGGGAATCCTGGGAGTCATAACCTCTCCAATGGCAAATTAAGACCTTTTTAAGGATATGTTTGAACTTCCATAGAACATAAAAAGTCCAGTTTTATTTTATTGCTTTACCTCTAGTATGATATATACCTGCAGTGTATAAAAGAAAGGACCTTTAGGGCTCACATTTATCTTTGCTTGTGTAAAAACTTTATGATCTCAGTTACGGAAAAAATAGCATGTTAGCAGCTTGTATATACGAGCCACTGTTATACAGAATGACCTTCGAGAAGGTTCCCATCAGATTGATAGTTTGGGTCATGTGGGCTCTAACTGGTCATCATAGAACAGAAAACAAGACTCCATCATAAGAGCCCAATAATTGCAGGATGAACAACTGCTGAGACTTATTTCTGAAGGTGATCTCCCTCAAAGTGTAATATTGTTACCTGCTGTGTTCTCTCTTCTAAATGTATATTGTGAAATGGTCCAATGAGTTCTTATAAATTAAAAAAGGAGTTATCGTATTCCACTACATCCTATGAATTAACAAACAGTTCAAACAGGGAGCTGCTTTATAGTCATAAATAAAGAAGAAAAAAAGAAAAAGAAAAATATATTTTTAATTTTAGGATGTGGTTTGGAGCCACTTTAGAAATG
The DNA here is from genome assembly GCF_029499605.1 of Hyla sarda. Taxonomy (NCBI): domain Eukaryota; kingdom Metazoa; phylum Chordata; class Amphibia; order Anura; family Hylidae; genus Hyla; species Hyla sarda. The sequence goes on from NC_079190.1 coordinate 224,402,500, forward strand.
AAATGACTAAATTATTGAATTGCTGTGTTATTAATATGCTAATATGTTATTATTTAACTAGCAATTCTTTTGATAATAAGCATGTGTATCTGTAGGCAAATCTAATTCCCTGCCATCGTTTGAGAACACCATTAGGCTCCTTTCACACTATTTTTTTTATTATCCGTTATCACACGTTATAGCCCATTATGAATAGCGGACATTATTTGTGATGGGAGAAAAAACATTACATGAACAAATTTTTCTCCCGTCACAAATAATGTCTGTTATTCAAAATGGGCTATAACGGTGAAAATGGATAATCAAAAAATCCCATAGACTTGAATGGGATTTTTTAATGGTGTTTTTTAAGGGTTTTCTTAATGGGACATTGTAACGGGTCTTTAAAATGGAGCAACATATAGTGTGAAAGGAGCTTTAGCAGAATACAAGCACCATTTAAAGAGGACCCATAGTCAACCCCCCAAAATTGATTTAAAGGAGAACTGTTGTGAATTTTTTTTTGTTACATCTGTGCCTGGGCTGCAAAAACTAAAAAAACAAACTTTAACTCGCCTTCTGATGTTCCCCCTTTGCGCCAATATCAGTGTCCCGTTCCTCCAGTGCTGGTCTTCTTCCTGCTTTCTGGGGACAGTGAGTCATACTGCACTCAGCGTATCACTGGACGTAGCAATGTCCTGCCTCGGCTGGTGATAGGCTGAGCATCATGTAAGAAGCCCAGGCAGCAGGGAGAAGGTTGGGCCCAGGCTCCTTACATGACAGTGCGCTCAACCTATCACTGCCTGAGGTGGGACAATGCTGCAACCGGCAATATGCTGAGCGCACTATGACTCACCATCCCCAGGAAGCAGGAAGAAGACAGGCAACGGACGACCAGGACACCGCTTTCGGCTCAATGGGGGAAGGTCCGAAAGTGAGTTGAAGTTTCTTTTTTTTTTAGTTTTTGCAGCCCGGGCACAGAGGTAATGAAAAAAAATGTCACTACAGTTCTCTTTTAACTATCACTAAATCAATTAGAGTGTCACACATTGTTTACAGTTTCTTGATATGCCCTGCCATTTCTGAGATATTTAGGGAATCAGTCAGATGGGCGTGAACTTAATTTTAATAATGGGAGTGAATATCAGGTTATGTTGGGGATTATACAGACAGGGGTGTTAATGTTGTACATTGAGGGGCATGTCTGCTTAATACACCCCCCAACTCTATAATCGCGCCCATTACCAGATTTCCATCCAGTCACTCTTATTATTATTATGATTTAATGAAGTTCCCACCCATTTGACTTATTCCCTGCATTGTCAGACAAATTATAAACCCTCATATCTCATGAACAGGAGGGCGTATAAAAAAACTGCAAAAAGATTTGGAATCAGGACACCCTAAGATATTTAATTATAATAACTTGATTAACTTTTCTACTTTTCTCCAAATCTACAAGAGGCTACTACACAAAAAATAAAGAAACATTTATACTTGCTCCCTTTATTTACATTTTTGATTTTTCCAAAACCTGAAAAAAAAAGCTACAGATGTTTCCATTATAGTATTTTACTTTGTTAGTTACTCTTTTGGTTATAGTAAAAACACTGAGGAAAATAAGGCCAAACCAAACTATAACCTAATTGCGTAATAGTTGAAAATCTAATGGTATCCAAAGGAGAGTCCCTTTGTGCTTTTGAGCTGCAGTGAAGTGGTGAAAAATCTAAAAAGTAGGCTATGCATGTTCACTGTACTATGATTTAGGGTTGGAGGATCTACATAGCATATTTTCTGCACTAATTTCTGTGTGGAAAGTCTGCAGCATTTATAGTAACATAATTATTGTGTTGTCCTTGGCCTGCGGTTTGGATTTCACAACCAAGCAAGCCAATTTTGGTGGCAGATTGGGTACCACTAAATCTTCATTAAATCAAAAATGTTGTGCATTTTGCTTTGGAAATGAAAAGTTGTAGAGCTGCAGGAAAATTTTAAGTTTTAATATAAACAATTTTGCAAAAAAAAAATTAAGTTGGTGTAGAAATCCTTCAGATTCTCTGTTCTTCTGCTACCTGCCAACAAACCCTTAAAAAAAATCATTTTTTTTAACATCTTAAGGACTCAGGGCGTACCTGTACACCCTGTGCCCGGTCCCGGTTTAAAACACCGGGTCGGTCCCGGCTGCTAGTCATAGCCGGGACCCTGGACTAATAGCGTGCGGCACTTATCGTTGTGCCGTGCGCTATTAACCCTTCAGACGTGGCGATCAAAGTTGACCGCTGTGTTTGAAAGTGAAAGTAAACGCTTCCCGGCAGCTCAGTCAGGCTGATCGGGACATCGCAATAAAATTGTGATGTCCCGATCAGCTAGGACGCTAGCGGAGACCCCCTTACCTTGCTCCGTCATGTCCGATCGGCGTTTGATTGCTCCAAACCTGAGCTACAGGCTTGAGCAATTGAGCCCCTATCTCGCTGATCCATGCAAAGCTATGGCTTTGCAGGGATCAGGGTAAAATATCAGTATGTGCAGTGTTATAGGTCCATATGGGAGCTATAACACTGCAAAAAAAAGTGAAAAAAAAAGTCAACAAAGGTCATAACCCTTTCCCTAATAAAAGTTTTAATCACTCCCCTTTTCCCATAAAAAAACTGTGTAAATAAAAATAAATATATGTGGTATTGCCGCGTGCGTAAATGTCCGAACTATAAGAATATATAATTAATTAAACCACACAGTCAATGGCGTACGCACAAAAAAATTCCAAAGTCCAACATAGCGTATTTTTGGTCACTTTTTACATCATAAAAAATGAATAAAAAGTGATAAAAAAAAGTTTGATCAATGCAAAAATGGTACAAATAAAAACTTCAGAACACGGCGGGAAAAATTAGCCCCTATAACAGTCTGTACCCAGAAAAATAAAAAAGTTATAGGGATCAGAAGATGACAATTTTAAACGTATACATTTTCCTGCATGTAGTTATGTTTTTTATCAGAAGTGCGACAAAATCAAACCTATATAAGTAGGGTATCATTTTAATCATATGGACCTACAGAATAAAGATAAGGTGTCATTCTTACCAAAAAATGCACTGTGTAGAAATGGAAGCCCCCAAAATTTACAAAATGACATTTTTTCTTCAATTTTGTTGCACAATGAATTTTTTTCCCGTTTCGCAGTGCATTTTTTTGTAAAATGACTAATGTCACTGCAAAGTAGAATTGGTGGCGCAAACAATAAGCCATAATATGGAATTTTATGTGCAAAATTTAAAGCGTTATGATTTTTAGAAGGTGATGAGGAAAAAATGAAAAAACGGAAAAACGCTGAGTCCTTAAAGGGTTAAATCAACTGGTGCCAGAAAGTTAAACAGATTTGTAAATTACTTCTATTAAAAAAATCTTTACCCTTCCAGTACTTTTTAGCAGCTGTATGCTACAGAGGAAATTCTTTTCTTTTTAAATTTATTTTAGTCTTGTCCACAGTGCTCTCTGCTGACACCTGATGCCCATATCAGGAACTGTCCAGAGCAGGAGAAAATCCCCATAGCAAACCTATGCTGCTCTGGACAGTTCCTGATATGAGCATCAGGTGTCAGCAGAGAGCACTGTAGACAAGACAAAAAAAAAATTCAAAAAGAAAAGAATTTCCTCTGTAGCATACAGATGCTTAAAAATACTGGAAGGATAACATTTTTTTTTATAGAGGTAATTTACAAATCTGAGAGAAAATGTGTGCAGCTCACAACCAGGTATTCGAGGTTAATGTGGTTAAAGGATTGATCCCCACCAATCCAAATAGGTAAAAACTAAAACAAAAATTTACCACACCTTAAGAATACCACCCTAGGGTACACAGTGAATAATTGTTTGAGACAGATAGTTTTGAAAAAAATGCAGATTTTTTTAAAACAGCATTACATCAATAAAAAAAACTAAATGGTTAAAATTATCAGAGCAATATCAATATTATCCTAAACTGTCATTGGGCCCTAATGACAGAATTAGAAAATGTACGTATAACAACCACCTAATATAGAATATTCTGTAGATATTGAAAGTGAATGCGATTTTTCAACGGCATATATCAATACTCCGGTATTGACTACAGTGACCCCCGACCTATGATGGCCCCGACATATGATAATTTCAACATGCGATGGCCTCTCAGAGGCCATCGCATGTTGAAGGCAGCATCAACATACGATGCTTTTGTATGTCGGGGCCATCGCATAAACGGCTATCCGGCAGCGCTGACTGCTTCAGCTGCCACCGGATAGCCGTTTACAGTGCCCCGTGTGGTCCGCTGACGATCACTTACCTGTCTTTGGGCTCTGGCGCGTCCTCTTCGGGATCCCCTGCATCGTTGGCGCTCTCCATCGTCGTCATCACGTCGCTGCGCACGCTGTCCCATCATCCAATAGGAGCGGCGTGCATAGCGACGTGATGGCGGAGACAGAGAGCGCGGATGCCGGGGAAGAAGAGGCCATGCCGGAGTGTCGGGGGACACCTCGGGGACGTGGCGACAGGGATGAATGGCGACATCCAGGGCAGCGGTGACGAGCGGTGACGGTCCGGAGCGGCGGGGACAGGTGAGTACAACCTCCTCTAAAAGTGGCCTACAACCTGCAGACCTCCAGATGTTGCAAAACTACAACACCCAGAATGCCCGGAGAGCCAACGGCTGTCCAGGCATGCTGGGTGTTGTAGTTTTGCAACATCTGGAGGTCCGCAGGTTGTAGACCACTGTCCTATACTTTACATTGCACGGATTCCTCAACATGCGATGGTTTCAACAAACGATGGTCCGTTTGGAACGGATTACCATCGTATGTTGAGGGACCACTGTATTAGTCTGGCACATATGGTAGAAGAAGACTGATGGGCCGGCACTTATAATAGAAAGGACAAAGTCACTTGATGGACTGATGTAAAAGATGCTGCCCACAGTTTTTTAAAGCAAAAGCAAAGTTCAATCTCACCGTAGCTGCTGGTCCTGTACTGTGAAGGGCCGATGAATGGAATTCTGGATTATCTGCAGCAACCTCAGCATGAGAGCCTAGGTGGATAAAGAGCTCCGGCAGGAGACTCTCTCGGGAGCTGTCCGTGGTATCGGCAAATACCTGGATGTATGTCGGACCCTCGCTAGAGAGATCATGGCTGGGTTCTGGTATTACAGGCAGCAAGTTGGTAATGCGCTCAGTGGGGGAGAATGTTTGATAAATGCAGCAAGTGGTTCACGAAGTTCCGGACCGGCTTCAGTCTAGGCAGTGCATGTGAATCGTGCTCTGTTCAGATTAGATATCGGCCTAGACACGTTTCAGGGTGCTAAGAACGACCCCTTCCTCAGTAGGCAAATGTGTAATGCTGTTTTAATAAAAATCTGAATTTTTTTCAAAACTATCTGGGGTGGTATTCTTGAGGTGTAGTTAATTTTTGTTTTAATTTACAAATCTGTTTAACTCTCTGGCACCAGTTGATTAAAAACATTTTTTTCCACCAGAGTACCCCTTTAAGGCTCAGTCACAATGTGGAGATTTAGCCGGTGGACATTTAGCTGGTGGAATTCTGCCAGTTAAATGTCCGCTTGCAGCAGGCACTGCCAAAATTATTGGCGGCTGGACCACATGGACGTACCATGTGTCATGTATAATACTGGTGTCTTCTTATGGGACACAAGGAACCTTGGGCCTCCTTAGGCATCAGGACACAGTTGAGCAGATGCTCTCCTACAGCTATTTCTCTGTGTATAGAATATCCTAGGTATATGCCATAAATTTCTTATATTTACTTTTAAATACATGTGATATTAACAGAATTCCAAAATTATAACTTTTCACTAAAATCTATGTAAACGATTTCTCCTTGCAGAGACACCATTGGTGTGTGGAGTCAATCAAGTTCATCCTATATCCTCATTTAGTCCCTACTGTGTTGAGCAAAAAAAACGAAGGCAAATGAAGGCAAAAAACACTTATAGGCTGATGCCATAATAGTTTAGTATATATCTGTATAACTTTGTATCCAATAGAAAACTTAGAATAGTTGAAGAACGGACAGCACTCACAATATGCTAATCTACCAACGCTTTATTATTTGGAGCGGCAGGTCACCAGCAGTTGCAAGGAAAAGTAAGCTTACCTCCCGCTCTGAATAATAAAGCGTTGGTGGATTAGCATATTGTGAGTGCCTTCCGGTCTTCAACTATTCTAAGTTCTCTATTGGATACATTGTGACTGTAGACTGAGCACCAATGTTGTAACGCTGGGAGTGGAAGTGGCTGTACCAGAACATAGGAACCTGGGGGCATACACTGTATACTGTTACAAGAGGTAACACAGAAAGACTGCGGTGCCAGCGGATCTCTCCTTTGTGTATCTTCATCTGTATAACTTTGTTGTGGGAAGTGTAAACCATAATCAGATCTTTCCTTAATAATGTATTTTATATATTTACTAGATAGGGATTGGATCCCTACCTATCTAAACACTATTCCTTTGGCTTTCATGACTGACAGTACCAGCAAGCAATATTCTGAGCTTCTATTCATGAACCTTGAGTTTTACAACTGTCCAGTAGAAACTACCTAGTATATCATAAAAAGAGGATTTTATTAGAAAATTTGCATTTAATATCATGTGGATGTGGCTGGATTTCTGAAGGTTCTATTGCTATTTCCGAAGAAGATTTAGTGTATCATGAAAGATTTGTAGACAAAATTTTGCTTTCTGTAACTATTTTTTAAGGGTACACTGGATCATTTTAACAATTGAATTTCATGGGCAAATAAATACAAGATATAATTTAAAGGAAAACTTCACAAACTACCTATTTTTACAATAATGGATATTAAGCCTTTGGAGAAAAGTTAGCATTAATCAATTGTATGTTATTTTATTTTTGCCTTTAGCAATACAAAATGAAAAAAAATGTCCACCGGCGAATTAACACAATTTTACAGTTTATGCTTAAACATTATGTACATCAAAAATAACTTTGTAAGTATATTAAATTACTATCTCTAATAGTTAAAGTAGGTCTTTATGTGACAGATGTCACAGTTGTATGGTTTACGTATGCCTTTTGCTGTAGATATTGCTGGTTATTCTCTGCATATTGAAAGAGGTGAAATCCTTGTTAAAAAGCCGTTAAATAGTTTTCATACATTGACTATTCAAAGTTTTGGTAAGGTGATTTTAGTGTTTTAACTCACGATATTGAGCCCCTAAAAGTCTTCACCGTGGTACAGCTATATCTCATTTTCTCCTTTTAAGGATGATGGAACCAGAGCTAGGCTGTTTGCTAGCAGTATGCACACCTGGACTTCCATTCCCTTTTTTTTCTTTGACCAATCACAGGAAATCACCTACTCCTATCTATTATGACATAATACTGGAGTAAGTTCATTGGACTTAACAGGAGTGCACTATGCTGGAGGATTATTTACAATACTATACATAACATTGATGCTACGTTAGGAAAAACTAAATAAACAGCACTGTGCGCATTGCAAGAACACAATCATTTGTACAATGATTATTTGCCCAGAATTTTATGGGAGGTAAGAGGAGAACCTTGACTTACCTTATAGGCACAACGTGACCCTATTTAGCAAGCAGACAGGCTCAGGATTAATGTATACAGTCTAATCGTTCTCCTTTGCATAACACTGTCTATGTCCTATCTCCTCTTCTTGTGGTTTGGTCTCTCTGCTGCTAGAGATGGAATTCCCCTAACAACAGACAGTAGGCAGCTGTTTACAGGGAAGTGAGATGGAAAGCAGACAAAACTTTAGGTCGTTTAATCTAGGTATATGATTAAAAAATATGTTAAAACTCACATCAAATAGAGGAAAGTTGTTTGAAATGACAGTGACCATTTAAACTTTATGTACATTAACCCCTTAACGACGCAGGACGTATATTTACGTCATGCGCCGGCACCCGCGGTATGAAGCGGGGTCGCAGCGAGACCCCGCATCACATTGCTTTGGTCCCGGCGCTCATCAACGGCCGAGACCCGTGGCTAATACCACACATCGCCGTTCGCAGCAATGTGCGGTATTAACCCTTTAGAAGCGGCGGTTAAAGCTGACCGCCGCTTCTAAAGTGAAAGTGAAACTATCCCGGCTAGTCAGTCGGGCTGTTCGGGACCGCCGCGGTGAAATCGCGGCATCCCGAAAAGCTTACAGGACACCGGGAGGGCCCTTACCTACCTCCTCGGTGTCCAATCAACGAATGACTGCTCCGTGCCTGAGATCCAGGCAGCAGCAGTCAAGCGCCGATAACACTGATCACAGGCGTGTTAATACACGCCAGTAATCAGCATAGGAGATCAGTGTGTGCAGTGTTATAGGTCCCTATGGGACCTATAACACTGCAAAAAAAAGTAAAAAAAAAAGTGTTAATAAAGGTCATTTAACCCCTTCCCTAATAAAAGTTTGAATCACCCCCCTTTTCCCATAAAAAAAAATAAAACAGTGTAAATAAAAAAATAAATAAACATATGTGGTATTGCCGCATGCATAAATGTCCGAACAATAAAAATATATCATTAATTAAACCGCACGGTCAATGGCGTATGCGCAAAAAAATTCAAAAAAAGCGTATTTTTGGTCACTTTTTATACCATTAAAAAATGAATAAAAAGTGATCAAAAAGTCCGATCAAAGCAAAAATCATACTGATAAAAACTTCAGATCACGGTGCAAAAAATGAGTCCTCATACCGCCCTGTATGTGGAAAAATAAAAAAAGTTATAGGGGTCAGAATATGACATTTTTAAACGTATAAATTTTTCTACATGTAGTTATGATTTTTTCCAGAAGTACGACAAAATCAAACCTATATAAGTAAGGTACCATTTTAACCGTATGGACCCACAGAATAATGATAAGGTGTAATTTTTACCGAAATATGCACTGCGTAGAAACGGAAGCCCCCAAAAGTTACAAAATGGCATTTTTTCTTCAATTTTGTCGCACAATGATTTTTTTTCCGTTTCACCGTGAATCTTTGGGTAAAATGACTAATGTCACTGCAAAGTAGAATTGGTGATGCAAAAAATAAGCCATAATATGGATTTTTAGGTGGAAAATTGAAAGGGTTATCATTTTTAAAAGGTAAGGAGGAAAAAGCGAAAGTGCAAAAACTGAAAAACCCTGAGTCCTTAAGGGGTTAAGGGGTTAAATCTATATGATATTCTAAAAGTGAGCTAAAGGTAAGGTATGCAATTAAAGAACATTGTTTTGTTTATGAATGTCTTCCCTAATGTAGGAATCAGAGCTTTTTTTTAAATAGAAACAAACAAGGGCATTTGTCATAAAATTGACTGTCCCTAAACGGCCGCCTTAGTGTTATACATTATGGTAATAGCTTTCTAAAGATGTGACTCTCTGAAATGAGCAAGTTATAATATATAATGGGCCAATAATAAGCAAAAGCTCTCAGCTCACGTCCATAATCCATGGATAGCGTTTCATCTTAATGGCTGCCATGTAACACTGCATTTTTTTTCTAAAGTTGCTGGGATTCATAGGATGTTTACTGAATAAAAAAGATGTGTATATAGCATTATAAAGAAAAGCTGACTTAGCTTATGAATTATTTTGGAGATAGTTACCTTGCCTTGTATTTTGTGGACAAGGCAATAGTCCAAGCACAAATCCAAGTCCAAGCTAAATCGACAGACTTAGAAGGATCTGTAAGTTAAATTACCCAGAGCAGTTCTTGATGCAGGGATTCTGAGAATTGAAATTCACCACTGTTACTGTTACACCGATACTTAGCGCATCAGGACGTATATTTACGTCCTGTACATGACCGCGAGCATTGGAGCGATGCTCGGATCATGCACGGCTGCTCCCAGCTGCTGATCGCAGCCAAGGACCCGCGATCGTGCGGATGTCTGCCATTAACCCCTCAGATGCCATGATCAATACAGATCTGCAACAGTGTTGTCAGACATATGGATGATCCGATCCTCCAGAACGGTTCACGGTGGTCCCCTCACCTGCCTCCGCCACCTTCCATGGGTCTTCTGCTCTGGTCTGAGATCGAGCAGACCAGAGCAGAAGATGACTGATTACACTGATCAGTGCTATGCCCTATTCATAGTTACATAGTTAGTACGGTCGAAAAAAGACATATGTCCATCAAGTTCAACCAGGGAATTAAGGGGTAGGGGTGTGGCGCGATATTGGGGAAGGGATGAGATTTTATATTTCTTCATAAGCATTAATCTTATTTTGTTCCAGGAATGTATCTAATCCTGTTTTAAAGCTGTTAATTGTTCCTGCTGTGACCAGTTCCTGAGGTAGACTGTTCCATAAGTTCACAGTTCTCATGGTAAAGAAGGCGTGTCGCCCCTTGAGACTAAACTTTTTCTTCTCCAGACGGAGGGAGTGCCCCCTCGTCCTTTGGGGGGGTTTAACCTGGAACAGTTTTTCTCCATATTTTTTGTATGGGCCATTAATATACTTATATACGTTTATCATATCCCCCCTTAAACGTCTCTTCTCAAGACTAAACAATTGTAACTCCTTTAATCGCTCCTCATAGCTAAGATGTTCCATTCCCCATATTAGTTTAGTCGCGCGTCTCTGCACCCTTTCCAACTCCGCAGTGTCCCTTTTATGGACAGGTGCCCAAAACTGAACAGCATATTCCAGGTAAGGCCGTACCAATGATTTATAAAGGGGGAGTATTATGTCCCTGTCCCTTGAGTCCATGCCTCTTTTGATACATGACAATATCCTGCCGGCTTTGGAAGCAGCAGCCTGACATTGCATGCTATTCTGTAGTCTGTGATCTACAAGTACACCCAGATCCTTCTCTACCAGTGACTCTGCCAGTTTAATCCCCCCTAAGACATACGATGCATGCAGGTTATTAGTACCCAGATGCATAACTTTACATTTATCCACATTGAACCTCATTTGCCAAGTGGATGCCCAGACACTTAGTCTATCCAAGTCATCTTGTAACTTATGCACATCCTCTATAGACTGTAACGTGCTACAAAGCTTGGTGTCATCTGCAAAGATAGAAACAGAGCTGTTAATACCATCCTCTATATCATTAATAAATAAATTAAACAACAGCGGGCCCAGTACTGAACCTTGGGGTACACCACTAATAACCGGGGACCAATCAGAGTACGAATCATTGACCACCACTCTCTGGGTACGATACATGAGCCAGTGTTCAATCCAGTTACAAACTAAAATTCCCAAACCCAAAGACCTTAACTTACCTGTCAGACGTCTATGAGGGACAGTATCAAATGCTTTAGCAAAATCCAGAAACACTATATCCACAGCCATTCCTCTGTCAAGGCTTCTACTCACCTCTTCATAAAAGCAAATTAGATTGGTTTGACAACTTCTATCCTTAGTAAACCCATGCTGGCTATCACTTATAATACAATTATCCCCTATGTATTCCTGTATGTAATCCCTTATAAGTCCTTCAAACAATTTACCCACAATGCACGTTAAACTTACCGGTCTATAGTTTCCTGGGGAAGACCTAGATCCCTTTTTGAAGATTGGCACCACATTCGCCTTGCGCCAGTCCCTTGGCACAATACCAGACACCAGAGAATCTCTAAATATCATGAACAGGGGTACAGATATTACTGAACTTACCTCTCTAAGAACTCTTGGGTGTAGTCCATCCGGTCCTTGGGATTTGCTTACATTTATATCACTTAACTTACCTTGTACCATCTCTACATTAAGCCAGTTCAGTACATTACATGATGTGTTACCAGCACCGACCTGGCCAATGTCAGCTCCTTCTTCCATAGTGTATACAGAACTAAAGAACCCATTCAGTAGCTCCGCCTTCTCTTGATCGCCTGTGACAACCTCCCCATTATCATTATTAAGGGGTCCTACATGCTCTGTCCTTGGTTTTTTTGCATTTATATGTCTAAAAAAAATATTTAGGATTAGTTTTGCTTTCTTTGGCCACCTGTCTCTCATTTTGAATTTTTGCTGTTTTTATTACATTTTTACAGATTTTATTAAGCTCCTTGTACTGTTTAAATGTTATAGCTGACCCATCAGATTTGTATTTTTTGAAGGCAATTTTTTTGTTGTTTATTGCTCTTTTAACATCATGTGTCAGCCATGTAGGATTTAGTTTTAATCGTTTATATTTGTTCCCCTTTGGTATATATTTAGCTGTATAGTTATTTAGAGTTGATTTAAAGATGTCCCATTTACCTTCTGTATCAGTATTTGAGAACACCTCCCCCCAGTCTATGTCCTGTAGTGCAGATCTCAGCCCAGGGAAATTTGCCTTTTTAAAGTTATATGTTTTTGCCTTCCCCGCCTGTCTTTGTTTTCTACATTTTAAGTCAAAAGTAACTATATTGTGGTCGCTATTCCCAAGGTTTTCCCACACAGTTACATTCCCAACCAGCTCTGCGTTGTTGGAAATGATCAGATCCAACAAGGCATCACTTCTTGTTGGGTCCTCCACAAACTGGCCCATAAAATTATCCTGCAATAAATTTAGGAATTGTCGCCCCTTTGTAGTTTTAGCCAACCCCGGACCCCAATCTATATCTGGATAGTTAAAATCTCCCATTATTACCACTGTACCTGCCCGGGCGGCCCTCTCTATTTGTTTATGAAGCTGAACTTCTATCTCTTCAGTGATATTAGGGGATATCAATGCACAATATTAGCAATCAAAGGATTGCTATAAATAATTAAAGGGTAAAAATAAAAGTATGGGTTTATAGTGTACGGATGCTGCATCCAGTAAGGAGGAGCAAAAATCGGCCGCTCCTGTGTCCCAGCCGGATCCGGCCCGAACCCCATTAATTTCAATGAGCCAACCGGAGTCAAACGCTGACTCCAGTTGTTATATTTTTGCACCATATACGGTTTTATGACCGCACCTAAAACCGTAGTATACCACGGTTTTTGGTCTGGTCAGAAAACCGTATACAGGGCATAAATGAGACAACCGGAGTGAATTGTTCTTTAGCCTTTAAGTAAATAATGCAAAGTTAGAATACTGTGTAATAGGCTTCTTTTACCTATGTGTGCTGCTTTGTCCCGCTGTAATGTATGGGAACCACAGCCGAAAGTGCTGTAGTGCGATTATTTTTATTTTACTGTTGTGTCTGACCTTTCCCAGCATTCCATTCGAGCAGAGGCAATATGTCATAAGTCACATGGGCTCAGGGGGGGGGGGTGTAGGGGTGGCTATGTTGCAGTGGGTGGGTGGATAGCAGGGTGAAAGGGATTTATTGTTATCCATCCCCCAACGATAGCAAAGCTACACTCCCTGGATACCATGTGACTTATGGTCAAAGGTCAAAGAAAACAGTAACATAAAAAGACTTGCACTATCGCATTTCCAGGTGTGGATCCTGTTCATGAACAGGGCAAAGTGGCACACAGAGGTAATAGAAGCATTTTACACAGTGTTATAACTTGGCATCAAGGCCTCAGAGGATAGAGAAAAAAAATCCTGGAAAACCCCTTTTGAAAGGAACCTTATAAACCGCCAAAGTAGAATGTGAGCGTCTTACTCCGAAATCCATTATATGACCATAATATGACCATTTTCTCAGAATACATACAATATTTCTTTAGTAATTGAAGCAGTATAATGTAACACGTAAGACAATATGTACTTACAGTAATGTGGTGGGGCCGGCCTTGCAGGATATTAGCGGGATCCATGTAACTGTCAAAATCATCATGCACTAAATCATGACTTCTCATTACAAATGTACTATGTGATATTCAAAGCAGTCCAATCATCTGATAACTTGGCCTCTTTTGACTCTTCTCTGCTAAAAGATCATTAGCAGTTTGGGAAATAAGGGCCAACAGTCTCAGTAGCACAGGTTATGGTTTGTTCATCTTTAAGAGATTTATGTTCTGGCCTGAGCCAAGGAGACAGCACTGTGGTACATCATCATGCAGGAGACATCAGAGACTTTGTTCTCCGCTCCGATGCATTATCATAAAAAGTGATTTAGAGCTGATTGATGCAAATGGCTCTCTGTTCTTTTCTATCATTAACGGCCTCTCTCAGTGGCCAGAGGCAGTGATTAAAGCTGTCATTTGGAGCTGCTCATTAAAGACAAGCACACGAGTGGCAGGAGGGAAAGACTCAGGATGCTGAATTTTATTTATTTTATTTTTCCATTTTTTAGTCATTCTTTCACTTAAAGGGACAAAGCCGCGCTTTTGTTCTCAGACGTGTATCGTCAACGCTCCGGTTTCAGGCTGAGCAGCTACACTGAATGTCTGCATGACGTCATCCTCTGTTGGTAATACATCTTGAAATTGCTACAGCCAAATTACCGGCACAGAAGCCCAAAACTCCACAAGCTAACTACTGGCCAGGGATAATTTTCTGTATTGTCACAGCAGGCTTCCTTCTAGTTTATCGTCTGGAATAAAGCCTATAGAATATTATATGTCTGTTCGAACCCCAACAAACAAATTACTTTTATGGTCATAATGCTTCTCTGCAGCTTCTCGGTGGGTGCAAATAAAATGGCAATACACAGGTTTAAAGAATTATTTTTATCCCAGTAGATAGACAGATTAGCCATGACATTAAAATCACCTGTCGAGCATTGTGTAGATTCGTCTCTTGCTGCCAAAACAACTGTGACCCATTTAGGCATGGACTCTGCAAGACCTCCAGAGGTGTCCTGCAGATGTTATTAATAGATCCTTTAAGTTTTGTAAGTATAAGGAGTGGCCTCTATGGTTTTTTAGCACATACCAAAGATCTCGGGAATAAATAGGCAAAGTCAACACACTGAACACTGTGATGTTGCCATGACATAGAGTGCTATGTATGGTATATAACAATGTGTAGGTAGGTAGTTCCTGTTAAAGTAATATCCACATAAATGCCAGGACCCAAGGTTTTCCAGCAGAACATTGTCAACATGTCATCCCACTGCCCCTATCAGCTTACATTCTTTCCATAGTACATACTGGTGCCATCTATTTTCCAGGTAAGTGATGCACATGCACCCATCCATCCACATGATCTATAACAAAAAACATGATCCATCAGACCTGGTTATTTTCTACCATTGCTAAATGGTCTGTTGTAGGCAGTTTCCTCAGTGGACAAAGGTCAGACTCTAACTGATCTGATGTTACCTCATATACTAATGCACTGCTCTCTGACACCTTTCTATCACAGCCAGCAGTTTGTAATTCAATAGTTCAATGGGATCAGACTTGACAGACTAAACTTCTATCCTAATGCACATCATTGAGCTTTAGTCACCCATGATTTTGGTTCATCTTGGGACACTGTTGATCGATACTACTACAACTGCCTTCCAGAAACAATTCACGAGTCCTTTATTTTAGAGATTCTCTGGCCCAATAGTCCTGTCATCCAGTTTGGCTCTAACACATGAACTTTAACAACTGACTTTTAGTTATCTGCACTACATGGACACCATAAAAGCTTCCTTGACACTTATGACTGTTTGACTAAGTCTTGGTCCAATCTGCATTAGCACTTTCTGTTGTTCTGCTTGGTCACAGCAAAAGAACAACAAAAATCATGCTGTGTGCCAGATCCGCCTCATGCCAGACTCCAGCTGCACCCAAAGTTTGTTGGGGTTTCTGGCATGGTGTCCCGCATACCAGAAAAAAAGAAAAACATTGCATGGGTGTCTAAAATGTTGGTGAAACAATATTAGGATAAAGGCTTTGCTATATAAGGACTACTGATTTTCTATTCATTTTTGGCATATTTTACATGGGTTTCATGGGTTGCCAATTATTTGAAATGCCAGTATGTGCTGTATAACAGGTGTAGCTTCCCATGTCTTGAGTGGAGAACCTCTTTTGCTCTGCAACATGCACTAGTGTTGGACACCAGGGGATACAAACAAACCACTTTACCTCTATTCATTGGGCTAGGAAAGCAAATTGAACCATTGCGCTGAAATCAGGTAGGGTGTTTTGTAGTTTCCTGTATTTTTCAATTAACTGTTGTTAATTTAAATAGAATTTTTTTTTTGTTCTCCCTGAATGTAAGATGTTTCCAGAGGTGTCAAGCAGTTATACCCCCAACGAAAACACATGCATGCTCAGTCGAGATGAGTATGCATGCATATGGGGAAATCGGGAGAGATAGCTGCCTGCCAAATAGTTATCTATGGTGTATGACCAGATTAATACCGGAAAATACATATATTTACATTCCCAAAATTGGAAGAAGGTAATCTATAAAGAGAAAATTCAAATATAAGAAAACATCCAAAATTTGCTAAAACACCAGTTGGGTGAATAGAAGAAGTAGTAAGTTTAATAAAGTGCAGCTGCACTGGAACTGAGATATAAAGATGCAGAAATGCCCACATCTCAGACAATTGCATGCATATTTAAAGACTTGCAGCTGTACCAGCAGAAACAGAATACACACAAGTAACACGTACAAGCACAATATGTACTGACAGTTATGGTTGCTTGCCATAACCTTTATGCAGTATTATTGCTCATTTTGTAAGTTAGAAGTACCAAATTTATAGTGTGCATAAAACGCTGTTCTACAAGAAAAACAATATGACATTTTTTCGGAATGCAAATGATTCACATATTTATTTTATCTTGGACTCTGGAGAGAGAGCTGTTACCTATGTACTATTTATATTACTCACTCCTATGTACTAGGGTGAACATTGAATGCTGTGTATTGCCGTAATTGTTGTTGGCTGGACGGTCAAGTTGCCATTATATGTCATTGATATGAGACTAACAAGCCTTCTTTCCCTGTTGTAAAACTGAACTAAAATTAAACTGAAGAATTCCAACCATTGTTCCAGGGATTCAGCTGCCTTCGGTATCAGTGATCATCTGTTGCTGCAAAATATGAAGGCTGGGTTCTCACATAGCGGCTACAACCACATCAGCGCCATTTTCAAATTCACTGCAGCTGCCACCATCTTATTTACAGCAAAAAAGCATTAACACCTATTCACTCTTTACCTCTTGTAGGTGGAGTCAGTCTGAAAACCGCACTGTTCCCACACCTTATTTGCACCCTGTCCATTCAGGGAGGTTTGGAGGCGGTGTGACTGTAACGCACAGCCCCACCTCCAAACCTCACTGAACACACAGGGCTGCCGCCAGGTAGTTCTGTGTGTGTGTGCTCAACAGAGAAGATACAGTTTATTTCCTGCAGCAGTTTTTACATAGCATAAAATACGCTGTGTAAGCACTACGTGGGACCGTACCCTTAGGCTCATGGACCTTGGTGCTAAAGTTCAGCTTATGACCAACACCAAACTTTCTTTATAGGTGCCACCAACAGCTTGCCTATTACTTTCAGCTGAAAGTCAGCAGGGGGATTAGGGACCTGGGCACTGTTATCTCTAAGGGCTTTTTCATGCTTCATTGTTCTCCAGTAAAGGAAGCTCAGACAACCGGTCAGTCCGAAGGACGGTAGTTGAGCAGAGAAAAAAATAGTACATGTCCTATTTTTTCACGAATCAACTCGGACACCTGATGGACACAATTCAAGTCAATGGTATCCATTGGAATCCAGTAGTGTCAGTTGTGCTCTGACCTTTTCAGTGTCTGTTTGATTAAAAGAAAACAGAGTCGAACATAAACAAAAAAAGAGCCGAATGGACCCTGAACAGGTCTGAGTACCTATACTTAGCCTAGTATATTCACAGGCGGCAGACATATTGCAGAAATTGTGTTTTTTCTTTACTATGCATGCAAATGTTTGCAAACCACATGCAGATGAATGGGACAGTCAGATATTTCTGCAATATATTTGCTGCACATGGATAAAATTCATATAGATAGCTATGTTTTTTGTTTGTTTTCTGGAACTTTTAGTTTAAAAAAAACACACTTTTTTATTTTCCAATGTTCCATTTTACTGTCTATATTATAAAATAATCCTGTAATTTTGCAGTTTTCATTCTTCCTGTTCTGTACAGATTACTTTTCAGACTGGATTAAAATTATAGGTGACACCAGTCACCAGTATAGAAAAGAGCTGATGCTCACAGCTTATCCTCCCCTTCCCTGTAGAATTATCTCCGCACAGGTCACAGAGTATGAGTAGAAAACTCTCCTATTCATGTGATTCATGTGCAAATCTATTGTGCCTTTGCCCATGGGGCTTGCTGTAAATCGTATGTCAAATCGTAAATGCTGTTAAAAGCAGCCCAAGCAAGATGGCTGCCCACATAAAAATGCAAAAAATAAAAAAAAATACAATCAGAAAATAGAAGGTTTAAGGATCTGGCTCTTTTCATTGCAGGAAAATTCCTTCCTATTCATCCTGAGCTTGTAGGAGTACATGTTGTTAGGCTTCATGTATTTGCAGTCTAGAAATCATCAGGTTTAGATTCATTATCCTAAAGCTAAACAGATTCTTGCTAACAATAAACTATCTTAAGATTCTCATGTGAGCAGCATACAAACTGGTATGACTGAGTAAATGCAGATGGTGCTTCATGTGACAGTGCTGTGTCATAATATAGCCACAAAATAAAAACAAGCCAAAGGCATTTAGCACATGTCATAGCTCTATGTAAGAAGCCTCTAAGAGGGCACATAGTGTTCCTTAACCTCTTAAGGACCAAGCCCATTTTCATCTTAAGGACCAGAGCGTTTTTTGCACATCTGACCACTGTCACTTTAAGCATTAATAACTCTGGAATGCTTTTACTCATGAATTTGCTTCCGAGATTGTTTTTTCGTGACATATTCTACTTTAACATAGCCGTAAAATTTCGTCGATACTTGCATCCTTTCTTGGTGAAAAATTCCGAAATATCATGAAAAATTTGAAAATTTTGCAATTTTCAAACTTTGAAGCTCTCTGCTTGTAAGGCAAATAGGCATTCTAAATAAATGATATTTTGATTCACATATACAACATGTCTACTTTATGCTTGCATCATAAAGTTGACATGTTTTTACTTTTGGAAGACATCAGAGGGCTTCAAAGTTCAGCAGCAATTTTCAAATTTTTGAAAAAATTTTCTAAATCTGAATTTTTCAGGGACCAGTTCAGTTTTGAAGTGGATTTGAAGGGCCTTCCTATTAGAAATACCTCATAAATTACCCCATTGTAAAAATTGCACCCCTCAACGTATTCAAAATGACTATCAGTAAGGAAGTTAACCCTTTAGGTATTTCACAGGAATAGCAGCAAAGTGAAGGAGAAAATTCAAAATCTGCATTTTTTACACTCGTATGTTCTTGTAGACCCAGTTTTTGAATCTTTAAAAGGGGTAAAAGTAGAGAAATCACCCCAAAATGCGTAAATGCTCACTGCACCCCTTATTACATTACATGAGGGGTGTAGTTTTCAAAATGGGGTCACATGTGGGTGTTTTTTTTTAGTGTTTATGTCAGAACCGCTGTAACAATCAGCCACCCCTGTGCAAATCACCTCAAATGTACATGGCGCACTCACTCCTGAGCCTTGTTGTGCGCCCGCAGAGCATTTTATGTCCACATATGGGGTATTTCCATACTCAGGAGAAATTGCATTACAAATTTTGGGGGTCTTTTTTTCCTTTTACCTCTTGTGAAAATGAAAAGTATGGGGCAACCCCAGCATATTAGTGTAAAAAATGTAAAAACATTTTTACAATGACAGCTGGTATAGACCCCAACTTCACCTTTTCATAAGGGGTAAAAGGAGAAAAAGACCCCCAAAATTTGTTAGGCAATTTCTCCTGAGTACAAAAATACCCCATATGTGGCCCTAAACTGTTTCCTTGAAATACGACAGGGCTCCGAAGTGAGAGAGCGCCATGCGCATTTGAGGACTAAATAAGGGATTTGCATAAGGACGGAACCGGATGCAAGAATTACACTTGTCTCCGATACAAAAAATACCCTATGGCAGGGTTTCCCAAACAGGGTGTCTCCAGCTGTTGCAAAACTTCCAGCATGCCTGGAAAGTCAATTGCTGTCCGGCAATACTGCAAGTTGTCTTGCAACAGCTGGATTCTCCGTTTTGGAAACAGTGTCATACGAGAATTTTTTTTATTCTTATTTGGGGGAGGGGGGGATGAAGGGGGGCTGTTTAGGGGTATGTGTATATGTAGTGTTTTACTTTTTATTTTGTGTAATGTAGTATAGTGTAGTGTTTTTAGGGTATACTCACATGGCCGGGGCCTACAGCGAGCTTTCCGCTGAGAGTTTGAGCTGCGGCGGAAAACTTGCTGCATCTCAAACTTGTATCATGAAATTTGCTGTAGACCCCCGCCCGTGTGAATGTACCCTGTACATTCACATGGGGGGGGGGGGTGTCAAACCACCAGCTGTTGCAAAACTACCACAACCAGCATGCCCTTTGACTGTTGGGGGTTGAAGTTATGCTGGGGGTTGCATGCTGGGGGTTGAAGTTATGCAACAGCTGAAGGCACACTGGTTGCAAAACACAGTTTGTTACTTAACTCAGTGTTTCGCAACCAGTGTGCCTCCAGCTGTTGCAGAACTACAACTCCCTGCATGTACAGTCTATCAGTGCATGCTGGGAGTTGTAGTTTGAAACAGCTGGAGACACACTGGTTGCGAAACACTGAGTTAGGTAACAAACTTCGCAACCAGTGATCCTTCAGCCGTTGCAAAAACTACAACTCTCAGCATGCAGTGACAACTGAGGGCATGCTGGGACTTGTAGTTATGCAACAGCTGGAGGCATACTACTAACACTCCCAGCATGCCCTCTGGCTGTCCGTGCATGCTGGGGGTTGTAGTTATGCAACAGCAGGAGGAACACTGGTTGCAAAACACTGAGTTTGTTACTTATCTCAGTGTTTCCCGAAAAGGGTGAATCCAGCTGTTGCAAAACTACAACTCCCAGCATGCACAGACCGCCGAAAGACATGTTGGGAGTTAGTTTTGCAACATCTGGAGGGTCACAGTTTGGTGACCACTGTGCAGTGGTGTCCAAGCTGTAGCCCGCCAAATGTTGCAAAACTTCAACTCCAAGCATGCCCAGACTATCCAGTTGTAGTTGTAGTGCTGCAAAATCTGAAGGGCCACATGTTACAGAACTACAACTCCCAGCATGCCTGGACTGTCTGGGCATACTGGGTGTTGTAGTTTTGCAACATCTGTAAGAGCACAGTTTGGAGACCACTGCACAGTGGTCTCCAAACTGTGGGCCTCCAGATGTTGCAAAACTACAACTCCCAGCATGCCCAGACAGCCTTTGGCTGTCTGGGCTTGCTGGGAGTTGTAGTTTGGCAACTCCTGGAACGCAGCAGTGAAGATCACTTACCGCTGTTCTTCACAGCTCCGTCCGCCGCTGCCTCGCACGGTCTGTCCGGTACCGCCGCGGGACCCGCTGCGATCGCTGGTCCCGCGACATGATCGCTGGTCCTGGGACCCTCCACCATCTTCCCCCCGCTCTGCCCCGACATCTAGGGGCGGGGCAGAGTGGGGATTTCACCTTTAACCCCCCTCCTGCCATTGGTCGCTAGTCTTAACGACCAATGGCAGGGGTTTAGGAGCGAGGTGGCAGCTGCCACCTTGGTCCTATCCCTTCAGGATGATCAGAGCGGTCTCTGACTGCTCTAATCATCGTTATTTTCCGGGTGATCGGGTCACCAGAGACCCGATCAGCCCAAAACCCTGCAAGTCCTTGTCATTAGTCAGTCACTAACTGACTGACTAATGACAATGATCTGCAGCAGGGGACCAGTCTGATTGGTCCCCAGCTGCATAGTGTCATTGGTCAGCTGTCCAGGACAGCTGAGATGACGTTTCTATCACCATGCCAATGGACATGGTGATAGAAAATGTATTGGACGTGTATACACGTCCATTTGCGTTAAGTCACAGAAAAAATTTACGTGTATACACGTCCATTTGCCGGAAGGGGTTAAAGAATACATGTCACTTAATAAACTTTTCTAAACTAACAGGCTATGTTCCTTAACTACTCCTAACACCTCTCCCACCCTTTAAAAAGCTGTGTATCTTACCTTTCTTCTTGCTCACATAGTGAAATCTCCCAGAAGAAGAAAGTGGGTGTTTCCCAAAAGGCATGACATCACTGAAGATTGCTGGGGGACCACTTCCGCCCTCACATGGTTGCAGCGATGTGATGAATAGAAGACCTCAAGCTCTGTGCACCAGCTTTAAGTCTGTGCAGCTTTTAGTCTCTGCAGCTTTCAGTGGGGATCTTTGCAGCTGTCAATCAAGCTCAGTGCAGACAAACATTTCCTGAGTTTGGTCTCCTGCCATCACAAGCAGGAGACCACACTCTGCCTGACATCCTGCTGGACCATGATGTCAATTGCACCTTTTGAATAAAGAAGCAAATACCTGATCACCGAATCATGAGTGCCCCCGGTTTTATTTTGTTACGTGTTACTTTTCTCTACCCAACTGGAGCCCACAGGGGATCGGTAGCTAGCTCTGTGCACACCACACTGCCTATAAGACTGTTTGTACTGCAGCTCAGTTAGTAATTTACCAGTGCCAGCATCTATCTCTTGGTTACAAAAGTTATTTATTTGGCATAAGGAATCAGATATTAAAAATAATGTTTAATGACAGTGCTTATTTAAAGCGGACCTGTCAGCAGGAAAGCAGGGGTGTAAATAAGCTATACAGGGCTTCAAGATTTCAAGCATACCTTATTTAACCTCTTTATCACCACACATTGCCGATTGTGTTCGCCTTCCCCATTTGACTTAATAAAGAGGACATAGACTGAACTTACTTAGGATCTTCTCTTGCCATGCTGACGATTGCCTCCTGGGCTTTTCAGTCTCATTTGCATATTAACAAAAAAGGATAATATCTCTGTACTGGAAATGACTTAATGGATACTTAAATAACATAAAAAAGGGAAAAAAAAGATGTGTCTGGAATTCTGATGACTAGTCCTAATGAGCTAACATATGCTTATTTACACAGTTTTTTCTGCTGACAGGTATAACTCTGCACTACGGAGATTGTACTTCTAAATAAAAGTTTAGGTCAAATATGGGCTCATGTATTTTAGTGGGTGCAATATTACATTGGGCAAAGGAGCTTCAGCTGCACCCCTGCACCCGTACTCCCCCTCCCTGGCATCAGATAAGTTTATAGAGACATGCTTAATAAACTTCAAAAAAACAAATGAAATTGCAGGGCAGCCAGTGAGTGCAATGTTTTTCATCCTATACATGAAAATGCTTAAAGGGGTACTCCGCCCCAGACATCTTATCCCCTATCCAAAGGATAGGGCATAAGATGTCAGATCGCCGCGGTCCCGCTGCTGGGGACCCCCGGGATTGCCGCTGCGGCACCCCGCTGTCATTATTGCACAGAGCGAGTTCGCTCTGCACGTAATGACGGGCAATACAGGGGCCGGAGCATTGTTATGTCACGGCCCCGCCCCTCGTGACGTCACGGGCCACCCCCCTCAATTCGAGTCTATGGGAGGGGGCGTGGCGGTCGTCACCCATAGACTTGTATTAAGGGGGCGGGCCATGATGTCATGAGGGGCGGAGCCATGACGTCATGCTGCTCCGTCCCCTGTATCGCCCGTCATTACGCACAGAGCGAACTCGTTCTGTGCAGTAATGACAGCGGGGTGCCGCAGTGGCAATCCCGCGGGTCCCCAGCAGCGGCACCGCGGTGATCTGACATCTTATCCCCTATCCTTTGGATAGGAGATAAGATGTCTAGGGGCGGAGTTCCCCTTTAAGTCATTGCATTGACCAGTTGGTTTGGTGCTCTGCTAGTACAGCCTGACCGTGGCACAAATCAATCTTGGCGCTATTATTCAGTATATAACTGAAAACCACTCTCACCATGTTGCTGTGGACTCATCTTTGTGGTGTCTGATGTGCAGTTATCTCTGCTTTAATCTGATTGTAATGGCCTATTCTTGCTGTTTTCCCAAATTATTTCCTATAAATATAGAGCCGACTGTTAACAGCAATCTAGGTGCACCAATGGAAAACAAAGTGCTGAGCAATTAGCATTGGTGCTTTATGTTTTAGCATGAAAATGATTTTCTACTTATTACTGCAGTTATCTTTTAATGTAGCAGGTATCTGAATTAATTTCAGAAAAGTGTGCAGTGGAAATTGCCAGCATGGCTATTTTCCTCTTACTATTTTTTCAAAAAAAGGTGCCCAAGGAATATAAGCAGTTTCTTTCTGG
This sequence comes from Hyla sarda, assembly GCF_029499605.1. NCBI lineage: Eukaryota > Metazoa > Chordata > Amphibia > Anura > Hylidae > Hyla > Hyla sarda. Next base: position 224,426,636 of record NC_079190.1, read on the forward strand.
CCTTTCCTTTGCAAAGGCATCCAGAGACGTGGTTATGTACATGCTGATTGTGCCAGCAAGACACTTCCAAGAAGAAAATTCTGTACTGCCAGCTGTTAAGCTCCAAAATCTATTAATTTTAAGTATGGGTGGGACGTGCAATTGTTAAGCAAGGATCACAATGTTTAAAATGTGTCTCCAATATATGAAACTCTTATTATCAGAGGAGAGATCAAGGCCCTGTCTGGCACTCATAGCAGTTTCTAACTGTTGGCAGACAGGATAGTAAATGCATTATTTATTACAAACAATAAAGTTGCAGTAAACTAGTTCCCTGTCCAAAAATATGGATATTTCCAGAGCCCCTTTACAATAAAACTGTAAAATGTGTCTGCCAAAATGTGAATTGAAAATTCCATTTTTCTTTGTGCCTAGTGGTGATGAGAACTCGTTCTCATAAATCTTGAATAGATTAAAGTGAAAATTAAATGCCTTCTTGAGGAAGCTGGCTTAGATATTAACTTTTTAATGATTAAATCCCAGGCCGCTCTCTATCAGCCTCCTGTGATGTGAGAAATACGGCATATCCTATGTCCCACTGTCATTGTATGCCCCAGTTTACTGGTGGTTAATGCATGCTACTGTAGTCTGCTGGGAATCTTGGATCAGCATGGAACCAGTGTATGTATAATATAGGAATCAGGAGATTTGAGCTTTATATGTCAATACTTTGAAAAAGAAATTTCAAACAATGTTGGTGAAAGACTTTTATAGGATTCCCCAATCCATAGCTTACATAACATATCAAGTGAGTAATACTTTTGCAAGTCCTTTAATAAGCACCTAACCTAAAGTGAGAGTAAGAAGGGGACGATTTTCAGTAGACTGGACAGACATTTCTGCTTAAAGGGGAACTTCAGTACTAGACATCTTATCCACTATGCACAAGATAGGGGATAAAGTGTCTGATCGCGCCACCCCAGGAATCTCCTGTCCAGCACATCAGTAATATGCATGTACGGAGCGATCTCCACTCCGTGCCAGATTACTGTCAACCACAGCCCAAAACTGTGGCTGTCACAACCTTTTCATATATCTCTATGGGAGATCCGGAGATGCATGAATGCTATGTGGTGTCCCAGTACAGGACTTGGTCCTGTTCCTCTGTCAGTGTCCCCTCAGCCAGAGTCCCTCCATGCTGGTAGGGTTCTCCTGGAGGGCTAACCCCTAGTTGCCTCTCAATAATGTCTAGAAATGTATATATTTAATTATATTTTACTATGGTGTGTTTATATGTAGGACCTTTGGGTCATGTGACTGTAAATAAATTGTGTTATGCTTTGGTTCAAGGACCTTTGGGTCATGTGACATACCCATAGTTCCTTAGGTCAGGACTGACAGGTTTGCAGAACCAATGAGCTTTGTACCTGCCCCCTCCATATATAAGGGGCTGCTCCAATTAATTCATGCTGTTTCCTGTGGGATATGAAAGAAAGCACATCTCAGCACAACTCTACAATTCAAGCTAGGCCTGAAGCCTATTCTTCAGCAGCCACAAAACGTGAGATACTCCAGCTCAAAACCTACAGATCCTGTGTGACTACTGAACCCAAATTACCCCTAAATTCAGTAGCACAGTGGCTAGCAAAATCCAAGCTCATTCAACTCAAAAGTCCCAGCAAACCTGTGAGGAGCCTGTACCACGGTCCTCTTACAAAAGACTATCTGTTATCTGCAGTTGCATAAAAGATGCAGTGAAGTTATTTTTGGTTTACCTCAACTCCTGCTGTGGACATTCCTTTACTCCTCCCTATCGTTTGTGGGATGGGTGGCGGTAGGACTATTGCATTGAGAAACCAGCACCCTGGCGTCACGACAATCAAGGGTTAATCCTTTAACCTACACTACCACTCCGCAACACTCCTGTTCACCATCACCCCTCAAGCTCACCACAGCTATATCTTGGCTTCTCCCGTAGAGATGAATAGAGGGGCCACTCCAAAGCCTAGCACAGCCCGCATTTATAAATGTTCAGAATGCCAGAGTTCCCGGCCCGAGATCACAAGGGTCCCATCGGTTGGATCCCCCCACGATCAGACATCTTATCCCCTATCCTTTTAAGGAATGCTCATTGGAATTCAACTACAAGTAGAATCACATTACATTGGCATATTATACCTTCACATAGAATGGTTTTTGGAAATCCTTATAGAACGATCTTTTTACTGTAAGCTGATCACAAAGGTTCCTTTGGCTAGAACCCTCCAGTTATCAGCTGTTATTTGTGGAGGACCCTGCCAGTAAATTGTACATTTCCCCTACAGTGCCACCATAGGGGATTTTAAGCATTGACAGTGCCTATTTAAATCTATGGTGTAATGCAGGGCATTAAAACTAGTCTCCATCTAGCCAAAAGAATAAGAGTTTTCTTTACTGGAAAATAAGTTTTTTCTACTGGAAAACCCTTTCAACAAACTTTAATAAACAGTAATATAAGTCACTGGTTATGAACTGTTTTTTCTTAAAGTAGTTACAACTGTCATTGGGATTTTTCTGTACTTGTACATATATTTTACATACATAATCCTATAGATGTTATAGATATTTTAGCATTATCTTCTTGTTTTTCTTATTTCAAATCTAAAATTTATTGAAAGTGTCAGAATTTTCCATGACAAAATGATAGTTTGCTTATCACAAAGAGTTGTTGAATTACAACTCACCATTTACATTCATCATATGACTCATCACTCTTTTTATATAACTTGGATCCTGACTTTCGTAAGTCCATATGCAAGTTCCTGTCACCACAATGGTCAATACGAAACAAATCATACAATATGTAGCTTAATACCTGGCATTCAATCTTCATTATATCATTCTCTAAGGACCCTTACGCATAGTTTGATTATGTGCTGCTCAACTCTTTTACTGTCCTGTCAAGCTTTACTAATACTTTCCTCACCAGATTGCTGCTCTTCACAAACATCCACTTTTTGGCAGACTAATGCTTCCAAAATATATATTGCAAGTTATAAATAGCATTACCTGACAAAAAAAAAAAAAAAAAAAACAGAATCTACTGAGTGAATTTATTATCCTAAAAATTATCTTTTTTTGCCATTTCTACAGAATTACATTGAAAAACATAAGGGCCTTTGAAAGATCAGGTCTGATTCCAAACCATAGTATAATATCTATCTTATTTTTCAAAACATATTTATGATATTTCTAACTCTATTGTTGGCTATATTATGTTTTATGTATATACCCATCAGTGGGAAAACAGGGATGTAAAAAAGCCCTTGGCTAGATAGAGCTAGTCATCAGGATTCTGGGATAGTTCTCTCTATAAGCCTTTTTGTTAATATGTAAATAAGGCTATAATGCCCAGGGGGCGTTCCCTAGAGCTCAGGTAGTCAGGCCCATGCTCTCTTTATCACAAACCTCAGCCCTCTTGCATCTCACCACCGTGTTTGACTGACAGCCACTTGATTAAAAGTACAATGGCTGGACTTACCTGAGCTCTTGCCATGCATTGTAAATCCCTCCTGGGCACTGGAACCTTATTTAGTAAAAAGGCTAATATCTCACCAATGGAGACGACTATAGAGATAAAAATATATTCCCTGATAAAAATCCCTATCTAGTCATTAGTAAATTTGTAGGTTTCTTTCAAAAATGTTTTTTTTTTTTTTTTTGAGACATGCCCCTTTTCGCTGATGGCCAGGGTTTAAAGGAGAGTAAGGAGTGTTTTTTGGATTTTTTGGTCGGAAATTCTGGCACAAGACACATGCAACACTAAAAACCCTACAATATCTACTCAGAAAAGCCTTTGTAAATGAGGCTCAATAAGGATTCATTCACATCACGTTTTAAGCTCAACATTGGGCTACACATCAGCATCCTGTCAAAAATAGAGGTCAATATGAGAGATGTTGCCCACAGGCCCATAGAGTTGTATGTGTTGAATGTTGTCTAGATGTGACTATGTTCTGTCCATTTCCCGTAAGTGTGCGCTGTCTGTCGGAGACTCAAAAATATGGTCAAGGCTTGACAAAGGCTCAAGAGTGAGCAGAAATGGTATCCTTAAATAAATTTGTGAAAGTCACCTTTTTCACTTTCACCTGATTTTTGAGTGCTGTGATTTTTTTAATGCTGTGAAATCTATATAGATAGGCAAATAGTTGGGAAGATAATAGATTATTAAAAAATATCTAAAAAAGAATGCAGAATTACTGAACCAGTCTCAGTGTAGATGTGACATGGGCCAATAAATTTACCTCTATTTTTTTTTTTTTTAGATTTTGGAGCGTTGCACCATTGTTTTCTAGGTAGATAGATAAATAGAAAGGTAGGTAGACAATATAACAGTGTGTATGCAGGATATATTTTCTAGAACCCATTTTACTCAAAGCATTCTCTCAATGACTCCTTTGCACAAAGATATTTCATAATACATACATTTTATGAATGGTTCATCTGAATGCAAGAGCATTGTAAAGCATACAGTTTTCTTTATTCGCAAGGCCATAATAAGACAGTACTTTCTGATGTTGCGGCAGAAGCCATGTGAGAGCATTGTCACAATACTGTATATTGTACTCTCAATGCCATTATTCCATGTAGATGGCACATTGTGGCCCTGTTGCTCTGAAAGAATTAATTGGCTGTGATCTGCAGTAAGTAAGGTTTGAAGTTTGCTGTAAGAAAAGAACATTCTTAACTAAAAAAATATCCAATGTCTTCATGATATATGCTGACTCCTATTAAGGATTAGGCTGAGATCACTTATTCCATTTATTTGTGCCTCTGGCTTCATTTGTAGCCAGGCTTTTCCAGAAACGAAAGGATTACATCTCTGTACCATCTAACTCTATGGAGTGTTTTTCATCTTTTTTAATGCCTTTAGCATTATAACGGTGCTTTTGCTGCAATACGGTATTCACTTAGTACATTGCCAGTACATTTAAAGGGATTACCATGTGGTATGCTGAGTTTTAGCTTTGTTCCAGTGGGGAGGAAAGAGAAGCTTGTCGCATCTTTATATTGTTAAGCTGTTTGTCTGGCCGAAATAATATTCAAAGAGAATAGCATCGTCTTTAAGCCAGATCCCTTCCGTGTTCCTGCCAACCACATTAGTCACAGGCAAACAAATTACTGTGCCTTGGATGCTACAAACATGTGCGATTTTAATGTTACCAACTGTAGGGGGTTGTGAAAGCCCCACTGAGCCTAATGTTTTATAAGAAAACACACAGGGCTCTAATGGTCGATACAGATAACCTCTAGATGTCAGCTTGGCTGTCTCTGGATATGCTCTGTACAAAAGTTAGCTGCTTGCTTTCATTAAAACACAAGTCTACTCATTATAACCTTAAAAATGAACAGCATGGGAGAGGTTGTCTGTAACCTGAAACATTCTGCAGTAAATGTGCACTGGTCCCCTCTGAATGAGACTTGTAATAGGAAACAAACACACACACACACCGTACAAATATTTATTGAAATGAAATTTCCCTGTTTGTGCAGAAAATATTTTCATTTCCTAGTGCAGATAAAGGGGTTTGTCCGAGTAAAATGTACTTATTAAAATGTGATCAGGGGAGGGGTCCTTTGTATGGGGGATAAGATGTCTAGAATCAGAGTACCACTTTAAGGCTTAGCCTTAAATTCTCAAATTTCATTATGGGATGGCATCTGTGGGATGTGCTGTAAAAACAAATCCAATTTATGAAGGCTCCATCTTGCAACCTACAAAATGTAAAGGATCTGCAATTAAAGGTGATGTCTCAAAATTGTAAAGGATCTGCAATTAACAGTGATGTCTTAAAATTACAGACAGCTGGGGCCCCCCACAATCTCCTATAAAGAGTCTTGGCTCTCCCTGGGAGCGGTAAGTCCACACCTCCTCCATATATCTCTATGGGAGAGCCCGAAGATCCAATAGCTCTCTCATAGAGATACAGTGTATGGAGGGCCGACACAGCGGTGATCTAAAACCCCTGTGATCTAAAACATATCCTTAACCTAACCTGCAGATAGGGGATACGTTTTTCTGTAATTTTAGGTATGAGACATCTCCTTTAAAGGGGTACTCCAGTGGAAAACAAATTTTGGTGCTAGAAAAACACATCTGGTGCTAGAAAGTTAAACAGATTTTTAAATAACTTCTATTAAAAAAATCTTAATCCTTCCAGTACTTATCAGCTTTTGTTTACTTCAGAGGAAATTGTATTTCTTTCTGGAATTCTTTTCAGTCTGACCACAGTGGTCTCTGCTGACCCCTCTGTTCATGTCAGAGACTGTCATGACATGGACGCTATTACCGGTGGGTCCCTGGCTGCTGATAGCAGCAGGGACCCACGGTCTATGATGCAAGTGCAGCTCCTGTATATCTGTATGCCCTGTATCCTCTAGGGGTTAACCCCTTAAAGACATAGGGCGTAAAGGTACGCCCTGACGTCCTGGTACTTAAAGACACCGAGCATAACTGTACGCCTGTGGGAATTCCGGTCGCTGCCGCAAGCTGGGTGGGGACCGGACTGAGATGCCTGCTGAAATCAATCAGCAGGCACCACGTGCAAACCCCTGGGGCAGTCCTGAGACCCCCTCATGTCATGTCAATTCAGACCGGCGATTTGTGGTGATTACGGGTCAATTGAGTCTCTGGTGACCCAGTGACTCGGAAAAAAGGGTGAATGGAGCTGTACAAGACAGCCCCATTCACCGTTACCAGCAGGAGTGGGGTGGCACAGGTGCCACCTCATGATCACGTGATTGATCGGTCATAACAACCAACCAATCACTACACTGCCGGGCGGTGATCTGGATATTGATCAGGCCCAGCGGGGGTCTCCTACCTTTGCCTGTCCCAGCAGGGGTCCCCACAGGAGTGGCGGCGGCAGACAGGAGCAGCAAGAGCGGTGGCAGGAGCGGTGGCAGGAGCAGTGGCAGCAGCGGCAGCAGTCCTGTCTGTGCAGGCGGCAGGATACACCAGGAGGTGAGGCCTGTTTACCTCCAGCTGTTGCTTAGTAACAACTTTCAGCATGCACAGCCAAAGGGCATGCTGGGATTTGTAACAGCTGGAATTCCAACTACAACTCCCAGCATGATACCGTACATTCTGTTCTAGTTTTGCATCAGCTGGAGGCACGCTTAAGTAACAAACTCTCAGTGTTTCGCAGCCAATGTGCCTCCAGATGTTGCATGACTACAACTCCCAGCATGTATGGTCTGTCAGTGAATGCTGGGAGTTGTAGTTTTTAGAAACTCACTGTAAACCCCCGCCCATGTGAATGTATCTTAAAAACACTAAACGACACTACACCTACACAAAATAAAAAGTAAAACACTACATATACACACCCTTACATAGTTCCCCCCCCCCCCCCCAGTATTGCCGGACAGCCACTAACTGCCAAGGCATGCTGGAAGTTTTGCAACAGCTTGAATCACCCTGTTTGGGAAACACTGTCGTAGGGTATTTTGGTAGCGGATGCAAAAGGCCTTTAGGCCTCAAATGCGCATGGTGCTCTCTTGTTTTGGAGCCCTGTTGTATTTCAAGGCAACAGTTTAGTGCCACATATGGGGTATTTCCGTACTCGGGAGAAATTGTGTTACAAATTTTGGGGGGCTTTTTCTCCTTTTACCCCTTATGAAAAGGTAAAGTTGGTGTCTACACCAGCATGTTAGTGTAAAAAAAAATATTTTTTTACACTAACATGCTGGTGTTTCCCCATACTTTTAATTTTTAAGTAAAAGGAAAAATGCACAAAATTTTAACACAATTTCTCCTGAGTACGGCACAGCATGGCTCAGAAGTGAGAGCGCACCATGTACATTTGAGGTCTAAATTGGTGATTTGCACAGGGATGGCTAATTTTACAGCAGTTCTGACATAAACACAAAACAATAAATACCCATATGTGACCCCATTTTGGAAACTAAACCCCTCACGGAACGTAACAGGAGGAATAGTGAGCCTTAACACCTCACAGGTGTTTGACAGATTTCCGCAAAATTTGGACGTGAAAATGAAAAATTTTATTTTTTTTCGGCTAAAATGCTGGTGTTACCCCAAATTTTTCATTTTCACAAGGAGTAATAGGAGAAAAGCCTCCCAAAATTTGTATCCCTATTTCTTCTGAGGATGGGAATACTCCATATGTGGATGTTGCTCTGCGGGCGACCTACAATGCTCAGAAGAGAAGGAACGGTTAGGTACGGTTAAAAAAAGTTCAACTATCAAGTTCAACCAGGGAGGTGAAGGAAAGGGATATGTGTGGATGAAGGGGAAGGGATGTGATTTTATATTTCTGCATATGCATTCTTGTTACTTTGTTCTAGAAATGTATCTAAGCTTGTTTTGAAGGGCGATCATTCCTGCTGTGACCATTTCCTGAGGTAGACTAAATTCACAGTTCATGTGATAAAGCAGGCTTGCCCCCCTGGAAACTAAACATATTTTTTTACAGGCGGTGCAAGTGCCTCCTTATCTTGTGATTGGATTCCATAAAAAAAACGTTTTATGTTAGCTTTTCTGCTGTATACTTCTGGCCACCAGGGGTCTCCCTTCTTGGCCAGAACACATTCCATCTGGTCAAAATCTCAGATTTTGGTCTCCTGCTTGTAATGGCAGGAGATCAAACTCAGAAAGTGTTTCTCAGCACTGAGCTTGATTGACAGCTGCAAAGAGCCTCACTGACAGCTGTACAGACTAAAAGCTGCACAGACTGAAAGCTTCAAAGAGCCTCACTGAAAGATACACAGACTGAGAGCTTCTGCACAGAGCCTGAAGTCTTCTATTCATTACAGCACTGCAGTGATGTGAGGGCAGAAGTGGTCCCCAGCAGGCTTCAGTGATGTCATGCCTTCTGGGAAACGCCCACTTTTTCCTGATGGGAGACTGCACTATGTGAGCAAGAAGAAAGGTATGATACACAGCTTTTTAAAGCTCTGAAATTTTTTTAAGGGTTGGTGGAGCATTAGGAGTAATTAGGGAACATAGCCTTAGTTAGTTTAGAAAAGTTTATTTGGTGACAGGTACTCTTTAAATAAAAGTGGGCCCAGTAATGAGTATTGGGGTACACCACTAGTAACCGGGGACCAATCCGAGGATGAATCATTGACCCTCTCTAATGGTCCTAAAGAAAGTTTTAAATCCAATTGCAATCTAAACTATCAATATCTAAAGTTATAAGATGCTTAATTAATTTCATTAAACATAATCCAGATTTTTACTATTTATTATTGCTCATTTTCTTATCTACAAAGTGTAAATATGATGATTTTTACCATTATTGCATGTAAATGGGCCTTTAGACACTATTATAGTACAGGTGTTCTGTGTTTTCTTTTATAGAAACATTATATTGTATATATATAATGCAAACATGTTTTATATTGGTTTTTATCCCAGTTGAAGTAAAAATGTATGTGATCACAGAAAAACATGACAGGCCAGGTTGGTTGCCATTAATGGTTTAAAATACAAGTCATCTGATCAGGTCAAGGTAGGGAGAAATTGGTAATTTCTGACAACTTAATACACTGAGCTAGCATAGAAGAATATTCCAACACACCCTGTTGTTACGCCGAGCGCTCCGGGTCCCCGCTCCTCCCCGGAGCGCTCGCTACACTTCCCTCACTGCAGCGCCCCGGTCGGTTCCACGGACCCGGGGCGCTGCGTTACTACCTCCGGCCGGGATGCGATTCGCGATGCGGGTAGCGCCCGCTCGCGATGCGCACCCCGGCTCCCGTACCTTACTCGCTCCCCGTCAGTTCTGTCCCGGCGCGCGCGGCCCCGCTCCCTAGGGCGCGCGCGCGCCGGGTCTTTGCGATTTAAAGGGCCACTGCACCGCTGATTGGTGCAGTGGTTCCAATTAGTGTTTACACCTGTGCACTTCCCTATATCACCTCACTTCCCCTTCACTCCCTCGCCGGATCTTGTTGCCCTAGTGCCAGTGAAAGCGTTCCTTGTGTGTTCCTTGCCTGTGATTCCAGACCTTCTGCCGTTGCCCCTGACTACGATCCTTGCTGCCTGCCCCGACCTTCTGCTACGTCCGACCTTGCTTCTGTCTACTCCCTTGTACCGCGCCTATCTTCAGCAGCCAGAGAGGTTGAGCCGTTGCTAGGGGATACGACCTGGTCACTACCGCCGCAGCAAGACCATCCCGCTTTGCGGCGGGCTCTGGTGAAAACCAGTAGTGACTTAGAACCGATCCTCTAGCACGGTCCACGCCAATCCCTCTCTGGCACAGAGGATCCACTACCTGCCAGCCGGCATCGTGACAGTAGATCCGGCCATGGATCCCGCTGAAGTTCCTCTGCCAGTTGTCGCTGACCTCACCACGGTGGTCGCCCAGCAGTCACAACAGATTGCGCAACAAGGCCAACAGCTGTCTCAACTGACTGTTATGGTACAACAGTTACTACCACAGCTCCAGCAATCATCTCCTCCGCCAGCTCCTGTACCTCCTCCGCAGCGAGTGGCCGCTTCTGGAATACGACTATCCTTGCCGGATAAATTTGATGGGGACTCTAAGTTTTGCCGTGGCTTTCTTTCCCAATGTTCATTACACTTGGAGATGATGTCGGACCAGTTCCCCACTGAAAGGTCTAAGGTGGCTTTCGTAGTCAGCCTGCTGTCTGGAAAAGCCCTGACTTGGGCCACACCGCTCTGGGACCGCAATGACCCCGTCACTGCCTCTGTACACTCCTTCTTCTCGGAAATTCGAAGTGTCTTTGAGGAACCTGCCCGAGCCTCTTCTGCTGAGACTGCCCTGTTGAACCTGGTCCAGGGTAATTCTTCCGTTGGCGAGTATGCCGTACAGTTCCGTACCCTTGCTTCAGAATTATCCTGGAATAATGAGGCACTCTGCGCGACCTTTAAAAAAGGCCTATCCAGCAACATTAAAGATGTTCTGGCCGCACGAGAAATCCCTGCTAACCTACATGAACTCATCCATCTTGCCACTCGCATTGACATGCGTTTTTCCGAACGGCGTCAGGAGCTCCGCCAGGATATGGACTCTGTTCGCACGAGGCGTTTCTTCTCCCCGGCTCCTCTCTCCTCTGGTCCCCTGCAATCTGTTCCTGTGCCTCCCGCCGTGGAGGCTATGCAGGTCGACCGGTCTCGCCTGACACCCCAAGAGAGGACACGACGCCGCATGGAGAATCTCTGCCTGTACTGTGCTAGTACCGAACACTTCCTGAAGGATTGTCCTATCCGTCCTCCCCGCCTGGAAAGACGTCCGCTGACTCCGCACAAAGGTGAGACAGTCCTTGATGTCTACTCTGCTTCTCCACGTCTTACTGTGCCTGTGCGGATGTCTGCCTCTGCCTTCTCCTTCTCTGCTGTGGCCTTCCTGGACTCTGGATCTGCAGGAAATTTCATCTTAGCCTCCCTCGTCAACAGGTTCAACATCCCGGTGACCAGTCTCGCCAGACCCCTCTACATCAATTGTGTAAACAATGAAAGATTGGACTGTACTATACGTTTCCGCACGGAGCCCCTTCTAATGTGCATCGGATCTCATCACGAGAGGATTGAACTGTTGGTTCTCCCCAATTGCACTTCTGAAATCCTTCTTGGACTTCCCTGGCTTCAACTCCATTCCCCAATCCTGGATTGGTCCACTGGGGAGATCAAGAGTTGGGGGCCCTCTTGTTCCAAGGACTGCTTAAAACCGGTTCCCAGTAAACCTTGCCGTGTCCCTGTGCTTCCTCATGTAACCGGTCTCCCTAAGGCCTATATGGACTTTGCGGACGTTTTTTGCAAAAAACAAGCTGAGACTCTACCTCCTCACAGGCCTTATGATTGTCCCATTGACCTCCTCCCGGGCACTACTCCACCCCGGGGCAGAATCTATCCTCTGTCCGTCCCAGAGACTCTTGCCATGTCTGAATACGTCCAAGAAAATTTAAAAAAGGGCTTTATCCGTAAATCCTCCTCTCCTGCCGGAGCCGGATTTTTCTTTGTGTCCAAAAAAGATGGCTCTCTACGTCCTTGCATTGACTACCGCGGTCTTAATAAAATCACGGTTAAGAACCGCTACCCCCTACCCCTCATCTCTGAACTCTTTGATCGTCTCCAAGGTGCCCATATTTTTACCAAACTGGACTTAAGAGGTGCTTATAATCTCATCCGCATCAGAGAGGGGGATGAATGGAAAACGGCATTTAACACCAGAGATGGACACTTTGAGTATCTGGTCATGCCCTTTGGTCTATGCAACGCCCCTGCCGTCTTCCAAGACTTTGTTAATGAAATTTTTCGTGATCTACTATACTCCTGTGTTGTTGTATATCTGGACGATATCCTGATTTTTTCTGCCAATCTTGAAGAACACCGCCAGCATGTCCGTATGGTTCTTCAGAGACTTCGTGATAATCAACTCTATGCCAAAATAGAGAAATGTCTGTTTGAATGCCAATCTCTTCCTTTTCTAGGATACTTGGTCTCTGGCCAGGGACTACAAATGGACCCAGATAAACTCTCTGCCGTCTTAGATTGGCCACGCCCCTCCGGACTCCGTGCCATCCAACGTTTTTTGGGGTTCGCCAATTATTACAGGCAATTTATTCCACATTTTTCTACCATTGTGGCTCCTATTGTGGCTTTAACAAAAAAAAATGCCGATCCCAAGTCTTGGCCTCCTCAAGCGGAAGACGCCTTTAAACGACTCAAGTCTGCCTTTTCTTCGGCTCCCGTGCTCTCCAGACCTGACCCATCTAAACCCTTCCTATTGGAGGTTGATGCCTCCTCAGTGGGAGCTGGAGCTGTCCTTCTACAAAAAAAACTCTTCCGGGCATGCTGTTACTTGTGGTTTTTTTTCCAGGACCTTCTCTCCGGCGGAGAGGAACTACTCCATCGGGGATCGAGAGCTTCTAGCCATTAAATTAGCACTTGAGGAATGGAGGCATCTGCTGGAGGGATCAAGATTTCCAGTTATTATTTACACCGATCACAAGAACCTCTCCTACCTCCAGTCTGCCCAACGGCTGAATCCTCGTCAGGCCAGGTGGTCTCTGTTCTTTGCCCGATTTAATTTTGAAATTCACTTTCGGCCTGCTGATAAAAACATTAGGGCCGATGCTCTCTCTCGTTCCTCAGATGCCTCTGAAATTGAACTCTCTCCTCAACACATCATTCCTCCTGACTGCCTGATTTCCACTTCTCCAGCCTCCATCAGGCAAACTCCTCCAGGAAAGACCTTTGTTTCTCCACGCCAACGCCTTGGGATCCTCAAATGGGGTCACTCCTCCCATCTCGCAGGTCATGCGGGCATCAAGAAATCTGTGCAACTCATCTCTCGCTTCTATTGGTGGCCGACTCTAGAGACTGATGTGGTGGACTTTGTGCGAGCCTGCACTATCTGTGCCCGGGATAAGACTCCTCGCCAGAAGCCCGCTGGTTTTCTTCATCCTCTACCTGTCCCCGAACAACCTTGGTCTCTGATTGGTATGGATTTTATTACTGACTTACCCCCATCCCATGGCAACACTGTTATTTGGGTGGTCGTTGATCGATTCTCCAAAATGGCACATTTCATCCCTCTTCCTGGTCTTCCTTCAGCGCCTCAGTTGGCTAAACAATTTTTTGTACACATTTTTCGTCTTCACGGGTTGCCTACACAGATCGTCTCGGATAGAGGCGTCCAATTTGTGTCTAAATTCTGGAGGGCTCTCTGTAAACAACTCAAGATTAAATTAAATTTTTCTTCTGCATACCATCCTCAATCCAATGGACAAGTAGAGAGAATTAACCAGATCTTGGGTGACTATTTACGACATTTTGTTTCCTCCCGCCAGGATGACTGGGCAGATCTTCTACCTTGGGCCGAATTCTCGTATAATTTCAGAATCTCTGAATCTTCCTCCAAATCTCCGTTTTTCGTGGTGTACGGCCGTCACCCTCTTCCCCCCCTCCCTACCCCCTTGCCCTCTGGTCTGCCCGCTGTGGATGAAATTTCTCGTGATCTTTCCACCATATGGAAAGAGACCCAAAATTCTCTCTTACAGGCTTCTTCTCGCATGAAGAGATTCGCAGATAAGAAAAGAAGAGCTCCTCCCATTTTTTCCCCTGGAGACAAGGTATGGCTCTCCGCTAAATATGTCCGTTTCCGTGTCCCGAGCTATAAGTTGGGACCACGCTATCTTGGTCCTTTTAAAGTTTTGTGTCAAATTAATCCTGTCTCTTACAAACTTCTTCTTCCTCCTTCTCTTCGTATCCCTAATGCCTTTCACGTCTCTCTTCTTAAACCTCTCATCCTCAACCGTTTTTCTCCTAAATCTGTTCCTCCCACTCCTGTTTCCGGCTCCTCGGACATCTTCTCTGTCAAAGAGATTTTGGCCTCTAAAAAGGTCAGGGGAAGAACTTTTTTTTTAGTGGATTGGGAGGGTTGTGGTCCAGAAGAGAGGTCCTGGGAACCTGAGGACAATATCCTGGACAAAAGTCTGATCCTCAGGTTCTCAGGCCCCAAGAAGAGGGGGAGACCCAAGGGGGGGGGTACTGTTACGCCGAGCGCTCCGGGTCCCCGCTCCTCCCCGGAGCGCTCGCTACACTTCCCTCACTGCAGCGCCCCGGTCGGTTCCACGGACCCGGGGCGCTGCGTTACTACCTCCGGCCGGGATGCGATTCGCGATGCGGGTAGCGCCCGCTCGCGATGCGCACCCCGGCTCCCGTACCTTACTCGCTCCCCGTCAGTTCTGTCCCGGCGCGCGCGGCCCCGCTCCCTAGGGCGCGCGCGCGCCGGGTCTTTGCGATTTAAAGGGCCACTGCACCGCTGATTGGTGCAGTGGTTCCAATTAGTGTTTACACCTGTGCACTTCCCTATATCACCTCACTTCCCCTTCACTCCCTCGCCGGATCTTGTTGCCCTAGTGCCAGTGAAAGCGTTCCTTGTGTGTTCCTTGCCTGTGATTCCAGACCTTCTGCCGTTGCCCCTGACTACGATCCTTGCTGCCTGCCCCGACCTTCTGCTACGTCCGACCTTGCTTCTGTCTACTCCCTTGTACCGCGCCTATCTTCAGCAGCCAGAGAGGTTGAGCCGTTGCTAGGGGATACGACCTGGTCACTACCGCCGCAGCAAGACCATCCCGCTTTGCGGCGGGCTCTGGTGAAAACCAGTAGTGACTTAGAACCGATCCTCTAGCACGGTCCACGCCAATCCCTCTCTGGCACAGAGGATCCACTACCTGCCAGCCGGCATCGTGACACCTGTGCTCATTTTCTCATAGCAAGAACATGAACCATATTGAGTCTTTGCCTTCTGTATAGCTGTCAGTAAGACATTTAAAATATATGACCAGCTGTAAGTCAATCTGTCGGGACTCTTCCATTGAAATGATTCAGTTGATGAAATTGTCTAAATGGTTGATGTGGAGCTTTTTTTCTTTGTCACATACACTGTATACCAGAGGAATGATGTTAAATATCATCTGAATAGGATGGCTTTATTAATGCCACTTTTTATTATTTTGACCTTTTCTTGTAATTAGATTGAATTTGAGTATAATGTAGGTGCCATATAAATCCAATGAAATCAGAAGTCACTGTATAAAACTTGTCCTTTTGACTTTTGTTAAGTGCAAATACTTTTTCTCTCAAGCAATAAATACCTTGTGCCAGATTCTGCCTGGATGCTGACTGTTTAAAGAGGGTTTAACCTAAAATTGATCACGAGCTAATAAAATGTTATTAAAAATTAAAAGTTCACCTTTTAACATGCATAAGTCTTTAGGGAACATACAGTATATGTTACATCTAAGGTGGGATAGATTAGATCTGATAAGATGAGAGAGACTCATTTTATCTTATATATGTTTTCTGTAATAGCAGACCTTAGTAGTAACTCTTATAACTCCAAATGGCATTAGAATTCCAGTATGGCCATCTTTAGGGTACATTCACATGGGTGGATTTATTTGTGGGTTTCCCGCTGTGTATTTGAAAGGGGGCTAGCTTTTTGCAGATGTCAGCAGCAGATTTTCCGCAGCAGAAAATTTGCTGCGGACAGCCAAGAAGAGCTAGCCCCTTTTCAAATGCACAGCGGGAAATCCACAAATAAATCCGGCCATGTGAACGTACCCTTTTCCAAAACTTTTATATTGATTGCCCATCCAAAAGGTGTATTCACACATTCAGGTTTTTCATTAAATTATTAAAAACAAAGCCAAGAATGCATATGAAAAAAGGCAAAGTCTAAGTCTATTTATATCTCTAAGAGATAAGTGGAGTAAGAATGATAACATTATTGGCTAAATGGGCTAAGGTATCTATCATATTTACTCCCTTTATCTCCTGAATTCCTAACTCTAACACAGTACCAACTATCCTCTTTATATAGTTATGATTTTTACCTGACTTTTTGTTCAATAATTTCAATTAAAAGATATCCTTAGGATAGGTGATCAGTATTAGAAAGGACTGAGGGGGTCTTGTGTGCTGTACTTACTAGGGCTCTGTACATTTGGTAGTGGCTGTACCTGATATTGCAGCTAGTTTAATGTTGCTGTCCCTGCACATAGCCATTAATGTCTAAACCTTGGAAACAAAAGTGAGCACACCCCGAAGTGGAAATGTCATAATAGGGCCCAATTAGCTATTTTCCCTCCCTGGTGTCATGTGATTCATTAGTATTACAAGTTCTCAGGTGTGAATAGAGAGCTGGTGTCCTAAATCTGGTGTTATCACTCTTACACTCTCTAATACTGGACACTGAAAGTTCAACATGAAACCTCGGTGCAAATAACTCTTTGAGGATCTGAATAAAAAATGTTGCTCTACATATAGGCCTAGGCTTTGCCCAGGCCCTTAAAACTTAGCTGCAGCATGCTGGACAAGACCATACAGCAGTTTCACAGGACAAGTTCCAGTCAGAACAGGCCTCACCATGATAGACCAAAGAAGTTGAGTGCACATGCTCAGCATCATATGCAGACGTTGTCTTTGGGAAATTGACGTATTAGTGCAGTCAACATTGCTGCAGAGGTTGAAAGGGGAGGGTCAGCCTGTGAGTGCTCAGACCATACACCGCACACTGCAATAAATCAGTCAGCATAGCTGTCGTCCCAGAAGAAAGCCTCTTCCAAGTATGTAGTTTGCTGAAGACAAGCAGACTAAGCACATGGAGCACTAGAGCCATGTCCTTTGGTCTGATGAGACCAAGATAAACTTATTTAGTTCAGATGTTGTCAATCGTGTGTGCTGGCAACCAGTTTAGGAGTACAAAGACAAGTGTTTCTTGCTTACAGGCATGGTGGTTGGCATGTCATGGTCTGTACCTGCATGAGTGTTGCTGACACTGAAGAGCTACATGAATTCGAACATGTACTATGACATACTGAAGCAGATTATGATCCCTTCCTTCATAGACAGGGTCACAAGGCAGTATTCCAACATAATCACACCCCAAACACATCTCCAAGACAACCACTGCCTTGCTAAAGAAGCTGAGGGTAAAGGTGATAGACTGTCGAAGCATGTCTCCACACCTAAATATTATTGAATATCTGTGGGGCATCCTCAAATGAAAGGTGAGGGTTCACAGGGTCTCTCATATCCACCACCTCTGTGATGTCAGTATGGAGGAGAGGGGTTGCAACCTGTGAGGCTCTAGGGAACTCCTTGCCTGAGAGGCTTAAAGCAGTGCTGGAAAATAATGGTGGCCACACAAAATTTTGACACTTTGGACCCAATTTAGACATTTTCATTTACACTTAGAGGTGTACTCACTTCTGTTGCAAAGGTTTAGAAATTAATGGGGTTATCCAGTGGAAAAAGAAGGGGGAGGGAGGTTAGAACAATGCCCATTCTAGAGTATAAAAAAAAAAAAAAAAAAAAAAAAACTCTGTTCACCTCCAGCACTCTAGAAGTGCCTTTGGTGTTCTGATTTGGTGTGATCATCTTCCATAGCTGCAGCATGACGCTTCGGCTTAAAGTGATTTCAGGGATCAGTGTGTCATGCTACTGCACAGCCAGTCACTGGCCAAAGTTGGATATCGTTGTGGCCTGGTTTTGACTTAGCAGCAGTATGTCACACTGTCCCCGGCACCATTCTGGGCCCAAGTGTCACACTGCAGATCAGGAACAGGATCGCAACCGGGGACCAGAGCAGGACACTGGAGGCACAGCGGGAGCGCTGGAGGTAAGTAGAAGTGTATATATTTTTTTTTAAATGTAGAATGTGCAGTGTTCTAAACCCCCTCCCATTGTTCTAAACCCCCCTCCCATTATTCTAAACCCCCTCCCATTGTTCTAAACCCTCCTCATATTGTTCTACCCCCCCCCCATCCCATTGTTCTAAACCCTCCTCCCTCTGTATGTTATCCACTGTTATACAGGCTATGCACTCACTACTTTACATTGTAATGCAGTGTCATTTCTTTAGTGTCGTCACATGAAAATATATAATACAATATTTACAAAAATGATACTATACATTTAAGATTTAACTCTTATCAATTGCTTGCTGTTGACATTGTCAAGTGCTCGATTTGTAGAGTGACTGCAAACAGCAATGACAGCCATGAATTACTTCTATAATAATGTTATTCTTTCTGTCCTTTTGCTATATGGGTTATGAACACACTCTTAGTTGCCTTTATTTTTTAAGCAGATGGCTATGAGGCTATGAGCAATGTCTATAGTAATAGTGCTGAAAAGAGATTACTATAAATATAAAAAACTGACAGGACGGCTTTGGAGACAATATCAGTTTTAGTGACTGTGGTAGTGTTAAAAGCAGCTTAGTCACAACACACATTTTTAAAATAAGAGTTACAGAAAGGAAAGAAAATGGTATCACAATGTTCCTCTTGGCTCTCCAGGAATATATGGATGAAAGGATAAACATCCACCTGTACATGGGTTTTCTAAATGAACTTTCACATGCTATAATACATTGTTTTATAATTTAATAGTGTTGTAATGCAGTGTGACTGGTGAAAGGAGTTGTTCCTGGAGAAAACCCCTCTATATCCTCTTTGAAAACATATGGATGTCATAGGGGGTGTAACCCCAGGACACCTACTATTAGCCAAAGTGTTTAGCCACTCTGAAGATTGACTTACCCTACAATGAATGGGTGACTGTTACATGGCCAACCATGAGTAAGTGCAGTGTAACACATTCCCTCTGCAGAGAAAATGTGTAATGCCTGGCCATTTCTCCAATGATAACATTCACTGATGTGGTTGTTTTGTCTAGAAAACTGGTTTCCCATTTGGACAATCTTTTTTAGAATACTGTACATGTATTGGACACAGTTCATGTAAATGCAATAATTTTTTGCCAGGTATTTCAATAAAAAAATAAAAATAAAATATATATATATATATATATATATATATATATATATATATATATATATATATGTAAACTTGTGGACCACGGTATCATATAACCAGGAATATAACAGTGACAATCAGGGACATTCTGTCATTATTAAAGGGAATGTGTAATCAGAAAATGACCTATTGTTGAAATCACATTTTTATGTTAAATATATATTTTTAAGAATTTTGGTTATTATTTTTCAAATTTTTCATTCAGCTATCTATATTTTAAAATAATCCTGAAATCTTTCAGCTTGGTATGTGATGATGATGAGAAGACTGATGGAAAGTCATCTATCTATTCATCATTACAGTGAAAAATGACACCATGGTATAGATAAGAAAGGAGGATCTTCACAAAAGCTGAACATCAGAACTTCCCCCTCCTTGCAGAATGACCTGTATGAAGGTCACAGAGAATGCCCAGAAGCCTTTTCCATTCACATTAATGGGACATCTCCAGTCTATAGTTGCCTATGTCCATGGGGATTGCTGTTAAAGGGGTACTCCAGTGGAATACAATTTTCTTAAATCCACTGGATGCCCAAATATTAACCCCTTAAGGACCAGGCGTTTTTCGTTTTTTGCACTTTCTTTAAAAAATCATAACTCTTTCAATTTTGCACCTAAAAATCTGTATTATGGTGTATTTTTTGCTCCACCAATTCTACTTTGTAATGACATCAGTCATTGTACCCAAAAATCTACGGCGAAACGGAAAATCATTGTGCAACAAAATTGAAAAAAAAAAATGCCATTTTGTAACTTTTGGGGGCTTCCGTTTCTTTTTTTTTCAAAGTATATGTTTATTAAAGTTTTCCATGTAAAGAATACACATAGAACAATAACGTCATTGGAGCAGATAACATCAACCATACATTCTTATTCTCAAATGGACTACATCTTAGTATACTTAGTATACTATCGGCTAGCACTTCCTAATGCATATCCTGGCACTATCCAAGTCTTAGTGAATTCGTCAAAGTAAAAACAAAATCTACAAACTCAGGACTAGGATCACATGCGGCTAGAGCATACTGAGAACATCAATTCCGAACAGATTGTTATCTATTTATTGCATTTCGTGTCAAGCACGAGATGTGCAGAAAGGGTGAAAAGGAAAAACAGGTAGCAAGAACAGGTAGGAAAGCAAGGAGGGGAAAAGAAAAGGGGGGTGCAGGGAGAGGAGAACGCAGAATGGTCTAACCGAATGGACTAATTTACCTTGTGAAGCGGATCGACATCGGGGGGTCCGGACATCCGAGGTTAGTACAATGAGGTGTCAGGGCAGTGGGAGGTTTCGATTAACGTGACTGGAGCCCAAGTGAAGGGTCTCAAAGTCAGTGGAAGACATAAAGTCACTCCATGGGTGCCAGACAGCCAGGAATTTATCCAGCTGATTCCTAGAATCCACCAGCAACTATTCCATCCTATACAGGTGAGAGACCTCTCTGAGCCAGGCCGAGATCGAAGGGGGTGTCGAGGCCCTCCACAGCCTCGGGATGACTGTCCTCGCAGCCAGTAGCGGGAAGTGAATTAGGCGTGACGAAGTCCGGGGTGTGGAAGTAGGTAGTATAGAGAGTAGGAGAATTTTGGGAGAAAGGGTGAGGGAGACGTCCGTGGTTTTAGATATGATGTCTAGTACTTGGGTCTAAAAGGGTCGAAGACATGGACATTCCAACCAAATGTGGGTCATGGAGCCCCTCGCTCCTCCACACCTCCAGCACGTGTCAGAGACGTTCGGGTACATACGTGCAAGTAGAGACGGCACCCAATACCATCTAGTCATAATTTTATAATTAGTTTCTTGTGCTTTACAAGATGTGGAGGACCTGTGGCACCATCTGAAAGCAGTGTTCCACTCCTCTGTCGGAATGGAGCATTGGAGTTCACTCTCCCAGGCTCTGCAGTAGGCCATCGGGTCTTTAGTGTATGTCTCTAACAGATGGGTGTATAATGTGCTGACCGGTCTAGCTACAGGGGTAGTGGCTACACATAGGCTCCCAAATGGTGTGAGGGATCTATGTAAGATCAGGCGATCACCTTGTGTCGTGTAGAAATGTTTGAGCTGGTGATATTGGAAGATGTGCATGAGCGAGGGAGGGGCCCCCTTCAGTAAGTCTGAAAGAGGTTTCAGACCCGACCGGTCCAGAAGTCTTGTCAGTGTAGGTGCTTCATCTCGGGAAAAAGATAAGAAGGAGGCAGAGTTCATAGCCGGTCGGAAGGCCGGGTTGCCAAAGAGTGGGGTAAGGGGTCCCGTAGGGTGAAAGAGCCCCGAGTGGGAAAGGTAAGTTTTGTTAGCTCTAATCACAGAGGCCAACATAGGGGGAATGTCAGTGGGTAACGTTTTCGGGATAGCTGTCAAGGGTAACCATAGTATAGTCCCTACGTCAAGATCTGAGGAGAATTGTTCGAGGGTGACCCATTGTTTCTCATTCCTATGATGTATACCGTCTATGATCCTGGAGAGCACTGTCGCTAAATAGTAAGAAGTGAAGTCCGGTAAGGCCAGGCCTCCGTCTTTTTTCCATCTAATAAGCACTTGTCTGGCCAGTCGAGGGTGTTTGTTTGCCCAGACAAATCCATTTTGGAGCGCAGAGACCTCCCTAAAAAATGAACGAGGCAAATACACAGGAGTACCAGAAAACAGATATAGTAGGTGCGGGAGGACGTTCATTTTAAGCACGTTAATCCTGCCCAGCCACGAGAAGTCCCTGCGCTCCCACCTGGCTAAGTCTGTCCGCAATGTTTGTAGTAGTGGTGGGAAAATGAGTCGGTATGTATCAGCTAGGTTGGTGGGGACTTGAATAACAAGATATTTCAAAGATTGGGATTGCCATTTAAAGGGGAAGAACGATTGTAAGGAGAGTAAGATCCTCGAGGGGATCGTGACA
This sequence comes from Hyla sarda, assembly GCF_029499605.1. Taxonomy (NCBI): domain Eukaryota; kingdom Metazoa; phylum Chordata; class Amphibia; order Anura; family Hylidae; genus Hyla; species Hyla sarda. The sequence continues at coordinate 224,448,850 of NC_079190.1, forward strand.
TTTAGTGCCTCACATTTGGTGGGGTTGAGCTTATAATTACTGTAACTAGAAAATTTCCGGATTGTAGACATGAGAGAGGTTAATGAGATAAGGGGGGAGGAGATGAATAATAAAAAGTCATCGGCAAAAGCCGAGCATTTGTAATGGCACTTCGGCGTCTGCAGTCACTAATGTCTGGCTGTTGACGGATGTCATTAAGCAGATGCTCCATACATAGGACATAGAGCAGAGGGGAAAGAGGACATCCTTGCCTCGTACCATTACAAATTGGGAAGGGTGTGGATAGTTGTCCATTTACACGTAACTGTGCGGAAGGGTTAGTATAGAGGGCCAGGATTCGGCTCATCATCGTAGCGCCCAGGCCTATTTGGGAAAGGGTGGCCGACAGGAATTCCCAGTCCACCTGATCAAAGGCCTTCTCCGTGTCCAATGAGAGCAGCATCAGCTGTATCTTGTGGCTTTGTGCGTAATGTATCGAAGAGAAGGCCCTAAGAGTGTTATCTTGGGCTTCGCGACCACGAATAAAGCCAACTTGATCGGGATGGACAAGGGAATCCATGTGCGATGCCAATCGATTAGCAAGCAATTTCGCAAAGAGCTTAGCGTCCAGATTTATTAACCTCTTCAGGACCCATGACGTATGCATACGTCATCACACTCTGGGTCTTAAGGACCCATGACGTATGCATACGTCATGTCTTTTCCTGGTCTCCGCCGCTCACCCGGCGGAGATCGGAAGCGGATCCCTGCTGAAATCCTTCAGCAGGGATCCAGGGCAAACGCCGAGGGGGGCCATGTAGGGAAATCGCCCTTGCGATCTGCAGCGATACCGGGCTGATCGGGTCTCTGGGACCCGATCGCCCGGTAATTTTGCATGATCCCGGCTGTCACAGACAGCCATGACCATGCTAACGTATAGGAGCGAGGTGGCAAGCCTGCCACCTCCTCCTATACCCTGCGATCTGTCGGTTAGTTAACCGACCAATCGCAGGAGGGGGGGGGGGGCGGTTACTTCCTCCCGTCCTGCCCGGCCCCTGAAAGTCCGGAGAGGACGGGAGGAAGACCGGAGGACGCGGCGGGGAACCGGGGAGGGCTGGGGCCCGGCCCCGGTACTTACCTCGTCCCTGAAGACCCGGATCCCGGCGAGGAAGATGGCGGCGGCGGCTACAGGTGAGTAGATCTTCAGCCACGGTCGGGCCCTTTACAGAATTGCACGTCGCCGTAAAGCGACATGCATTGCTGTATTGGCACCCTATATACTACAACTCCCAGCATGCCCAGACAGCCCTTGGCATCTGGGCATGCTGGGAGTTGCAGTTTTGCAACATCTGGAGGTCCACAGTTTGGAGACCACTGTGCCCTTCCAGATGTTGCAAAACTACACATTCTCAGCATGCCCTTACTGTCCAGGCATGCTGGGAGTTGTAGTTCTGTAACATCTGGCCCTTCAGATGTTGCAGAACTACAACTCCCAGCATGCCTGGACAGTTTTGACATACTGGGAGTTGTAGTTTTGCAACATCTGGAAGGGCACAGATTGGGAACCACTGTATTAGTGATCTGCAAACTGTAGTCCTCCAGATGTTGCAAACTACAACTCCAAGCATGCTGGGAGTTGTAGTTCGGCAACATCTGGTTCTAAAGATGTTGCCGAACTACTACTCCCAGCATGCCTGAGAAAGTTTGGGAGTTGTGGTTTTGCAACAACAGGAGGCACACTGGTTGGGAAACATTGTTTCCTAACTCAGTGTTTCCCAACCCGTATGCCTCCAGCTGTTGTGAAAACTATAACTACCAGCATGCACTGATAGACTGTGCATGCTGGGAGTTGTAGTTTTGCAACAGCTGGAGGTCCCCCCTTGTGAATGTACAGGGTACATTCACATGGGCAGGGGGCTTACAGTGAGTATCCGGCTGCAAGTTTGCGAGGCAGCAAATTTTGCGCGGCAGCTAAAACTCGTAGCGGGAAAATCACTGTAACCCCCCCTGCCCGTGCGACTGTACCCTAAAAACACTACACTACACTAACACAAAATAAAATAAAAAGTAAAAAACTCTACATATACACATACCCCTACACAGCCCCCCTCCCCTCCCCAATAAAAATGAAAAACGTCTGGTACGCCACTGTTTTCAAAATGGAGCCTCCAGCTGTTGCAAAACAACAACTCCCAGTATTGCCGGACAGCCGTTGACTGTCCAAGCATGCTGGGAGTTTTGCAACAGCTGGAGGCACCCTGTTTGGGAATCACTGGCGTAGAATACCCCTATATCCACCCCTATGCAAATCCCTAATTCAGGCCTCAAATGTGCATGGCGCTCTCACTTCGGAGCCCTGTCGTATTTCAAGGCAACAGTTTAGGGTCACATATGGGGTATCGCCGTACTCGGGAGAAATTGCCTTACAAATTTTGGGGGGCTTTTTCTCCTTTCACCCCTTATGAAAAGGTGAAGTTGGGGTCTACACCAGCATGTTAGTGTAAAAAAAATAAATTTTTTACACTAACATGCTGGTGTTGCCCCATACTTTTCATTTTGGCAAGAGGTAAAAGGGAAAAAAGCCCCCCAAAATTTGTAATGCAACTTCTCCCGAGTACGGAGATACCCCATATGTGGGCGCAAAGTGCTCTGTGGGCGCACAACAAGGCCCAGAAGGGAGAGTGCACCATGTACATTTGAGGTGATTTGCACAGGGGTGGCTGATTGTTACAGCGGTTTTGACAAACGCAAAAAAAAAAAAAAAACACATGTGACCCCATTTTGAAAACTACACCCCTCACGGAATGTAATGAGGGGTGCAGTGAGAATTTACACCCCACTGGTGTCTGACAGATCTTTGGAACAGTGGGCTGCGCAAATTAAAAATTTTGTACAGCCCACTGTTCCAAAGATCTGACAGAGACCAGTGGGGGGTAAATGCTCACTGTACCCCTTGTTACGTTCCTCAAGGGGTCTAGTTTACAAAATGGTATGCCATGTGGGGGTTATTTTGCTGTTCTGGCACCATTGGGGCTTCCTAAATGCGACAAGCCCCCCGAGCAAAAGTTGCTCTCAAAAAGCCAAATATGACTCCTTCTCTTCTGAGCATTGTAGTTTGCCCGTAGTGCGCTTCAGGTCAACTTATGGGGTACCTCCATACTCAGAAGAGATGTGGTTACAAATTTTGGGGGGTATTTTCTGCTATTAACCCTTGCAAAAATGTGAAATTTGGGGGGGAAACACACATTTTAGTGAATTTTTTTTTTTTTTTTTACGTATGCAAAAGTCGTAAAACCCCTGTGGGGTATTAAGGCTCACTTTATTCCTTGCTCCTTCCTCAAGGGGTCTAGTTTCCAAAATGGTATGGCATGTGGGTATTTTTTGCTGTCCTGGCACCATAGGGGCTTCCTAAATGTGACATGCCCCCGAGCAAAATTTGCTCTCAAAAAGCCAAATATGACTCCTTCTCTTCTGAGCATTGTAGTTCGCCCATAGTGCACTTCATGTCAACTTATGGGGTACCTCCATACTCAGAAGAGATGGGGTTACAAATTGTGGGGGGTATTTTCTGCTATTAACCCTTGCAAAAATGTGAAATTTGGGGGGAAACACACATTTTATTGAAATTTTTAAATTTTTTTTTTACATATGCAAAAGTCGTGAAACACCTGTGGGGTATTAAGGCTCACTTTATTCCTTGTTACGTTCCTCAAGGGGTATAGTTTCCAAAATAGTATGCCATGTGTTTTTTTTTTTCCTGTTCTGGCACCATAGGGGCTTCCTAAATGCAATATGCCCCCCAAAAACCATTTCAGAAAAACGTACGCTCCAAAATCCCCTTGTCACTCCTTCCCTTCTGAGCCCTCTACTGTGCCCGCCGAACACTTTACATAGACATATGAGGTATGTGCTTACTCGAGAGAATTGGGCTACAAATATAAGTATACATTTTCTCCTTTTACCCCTTGTAAAAATTTAAAAATTGGGTCTACAAGAACATGCGAGTGTAAAAAATGAAGATTGTGAATTTTCTCCTTCACTTTGCTGCTATTCCTGTGAAACACCTAAAGGGTTAAAATGCTGACTGAATGTCATTTTGATTACTTTGGGGGGTGCAGTTTTTCTAATGGGGTCATTTGTGTGGTATTTCTAAGATGAAGACCCTTCAAATCCTCATCAAACCTGAACTGGTCCCTGAAAAATTGTGATTTGGGAAATTTTGTGAAAAATTTGAAAATTGCTGCTGAACTTTGAAGCCCTCTGGTGTCTTCCAAAAGTAAAAACTTGTCAATTTTATGATGCAAATATAAAGTAGACATATTGTATATGTGAATAAAATAAAATAATATTTGGAATATCCATTTTCATTACAAGCAGAGAGCTTCAAAGTTAGAAAAATGCAAAATGTTCAAATTTTTCATCAAATTTGGGGATTTTTCACCAAGAAAGGATGCAAGTTACCAAAAATTTTTACCACTAAGTTAAAGTAGAATATGTCATGAAAAAACTATCTCGGAATCAGAATGATAACTAAAAGCATTCCAGAGTTATTAATGTTTAAAGTGACAGTGGTCAGATGTGCAAAAAATGGCCGGGTCCTAAGGTGTAAAATGGCTGGGTCCTTAAGGGGTTAAGGATATTGGCCTGTAACTAGGGCACAGGAGAGGGTCTTTACCCTCTTTAGGTATCACCGTAACATACGCCCGCATAAAAGAAGGGGGTAAGGGGATTTCCCGGGTCACATCATTGAAAGCTGACAGCAGGGGTTTAGACAACTCTGTTTTGAACGTCTTATAAAATTTAGCGGTGTAGCCATCAGGGCCAGGGCTTTTCCCTGATGGCAATGATGAGATCACTGAGTCAAGCTCGTCATTAGAAAATGGGGCTTCCAGCTGCTGGATAACCTCTGGCGGCAGGCGCGGTAGGGCCGTGTAATGTTGGGGAAGTGGGAGAAGTTGAGGATAGCGCCAGGGGTTTTGGCAGATTATACAGGTCTGTGTAGTACCTACGGAACGTGTCAAGGATGTCTGGGGTAAGATACGATGTGGAGTTTGAATCCGTGCGTATGGCTGGTATGAAAGTAGTCGAGCGCTTGGATTTAAGAGCTGAAGCCAGCATACGTCCGGATTTGTTACTCCATTCATAAAATACCTTCCCAGTCAGTTGTCGATAGTAACGGTGCTTGGTATTCATAAGTTCCAATAGGTCATATCGCACTCTGATAATCTCTCTATAAACCCGTTCTTGCTGGGTATGCTTGTGTTGTGTTTCTAATTTATGGAGAGTTTGTATCAAGAGAAGGAATTTGGCAGAGGCCTCCTTCTTTAGTCTAGCTCCATGCTTCATTAGCACCCCACGAGCTACACATTTCAGAGCATCCCATTTCAGAGCGGGTGCAGTTGGATCAGAAGCATGGACCAGCTCAAATTGAGTGAAAGCTTCCCTGAGTTCCTGGGTGCAGAGGGTATCCAATAATAGAGACTCGTTTAACCGCCATGAAGCATGGGGCCTACCAAAAGAAGGGATGGAGAAGGAGCAACTCACCGGTGCATGGTCTGAGAGAGTGGTTATGCCGATTGAGGCAGATGTGACTGACGTCAAGAGGTGGTGGGGAAAAAAGATGTAGTCAATTCTACTATATGTTTGTCTGAGGTGGGAATAAAATGTGTAGTCTCTACCCTGAGGATGTAATGCCCTCCATACATCACTCAGCTGTAGAGAGTTTAGTTTATGGCGAAGAGCTCTAAGTTTGCTGTGGGCTATGGTCGAGTGCCCAACAGATGTGTCTGTCAATGGAAAGAGAGGGAGGTTAAAGTCGCCACATAAAACAATATTACCAGTGGCGAAATCAGTCAGGGCATTCAGAGTGGTAATCAAGAAAGGTACTTGTGAGTGATTCAGGGCGTAAATTGAAGCTATGGTTAGGGGCTGACCAGTAACCGTACAGTTAATAAAAAGGTATCTAGCGTTTGGGTCTACATGAGTGGAGGTAATGGCTGCCGGGAAGGACTTGTGGAATGCAATCGACACCGCTCTCGCTTCAGGATTGCTACTATGGAACCACTGCGAGTAATATCTGGTGTTCATAGAAGGCAAATGTCCAGTTTTGAAGTGCGTTTCCTGTAGTGCAATAATGTGAGCTTTTTGCTTATGGAGAGAGTATAAAGTCTGTGCCCTCTTTTCTGGGGTATTGAAACCCTTCACATTAAGGGTCACAATTTTAATGTCAGCTGCCATGTTCATCATGTGGTGCGATGATGTACTCACTCGGATGTCCAGGTAATGCCCCGATGTCCGCTCCACAGCGATAAACGGTCGTGAACGGTGAAGACCTGAGAAAGAAAGAGAGAGAAAGAAGGCGGTTAGAACTAGAGAAAAAGGAGCAAGAGTGACGCATAGTCACGTCAGCACGGGTACTAAAGAAGGCGGCCATAAGGGCCAGGAGAAGGATCAGAACCAGTCTGACCATTAACCTAGTGGGGGTACGTAGGAGACGTAGTAACTAAAGGGCAGAAGAGTGACTGTGTGTAAGGCTAGAGCGAGGGCCTAACAGACTCTAATGGTATCACGCCCCCCAGTAGTAAGTGGACGTGGAAAGTGTATGGGCTATAAGTAGGGCGGCGGGTAAGAACCCTGTGGAGACTGATGAATGGGAGGCAGAGGGACAAAATGGTGGGAACAAATGAGTGGATATGAGTGTGGGAAAGGAGACACCAGGTGTCGGGTGTCGCTAAAGAATAGTCATAACAGGGGGCTTCCGTTTCTACGTTGTACATTTTTCATTAAAAATGACACCTTTTCTTTATTCTCTAGGTCCATACTGTTAAAATGATGCCCTACTTATATAGGTTTGATTTTGTATTACTACTGAAAGAAAATCACAAATACATGCAGGAAAATTTATACGTTTAAAATTGTCATTTTCTGAGCCCTATAACTTTTTTATTTTTCCATGTCAAGGGCGCTATGAGGGACCATTTTTTGCGCCATGATCTGAAATTTTTGTCGGTATCATTTTTGCATTGATCGGACTTTTTGATCGCTTTTTATTTATCTTTTCATGATATAAAAAGTGACCAAAAATACGCTATTTTGGACTTTCTTTTTGCGCGTACGCCATTGAACGTGCGGTTTAAAAAGTATATTTTTATAATTCGGACCTTTCCGCACGCGGCGATACCACATATGTTTATTTTTATTTTTATTTACACAGTTTTTTTTTTTTTTTATTCTTGGAAATGCCAGGTGATTCAAACTTTTATTAGGGGAAGGGATCATTGAAAGGCTTAATGATTTTTTTTTACACTTTTCTTATGCCATATTATAGCTCCTATAGGGGGCTATAACATTGAATGTACTGATCTTTACCACTGATTGATGCATCTCCATAGGAATACATCAATCAAAGGGTTAATAGGGCGCGGCACTGCGAGCAGTTCCGCGCGCTATTAGCGGTGGGTCCCGGCTTCACTATGACACCGGGCCCGCCGTGATATGATGCGGGGTTACCGTGTATCACGGGAGCGGGACTAGGGGTGTAAGTTTACGCCCTTGGTCCTTAACAGGTTAAACGGATTTGTAAATTACTACTACATAAAAATCTTAATCCTTCCAGTACTTATCAGCTGCTGTATGCTCCTAAGGAAGTTGAGTAGTTATTTTCAGTCTGACCACAGTGCTCTCTGCTGACACCTCTGTCCATGTCACGAACTGTCAGGAGCAGGAGAGGTTTGCTATGGGGATTTGCTTGTACTCTGGACACTTCCTGACATGGACAGAGGTGACAGGGGAGAGCACTGTGGTCAGACAGAAAGGAATAACTCAACTTCCTCTGTAGTATAGAGCAGCTGATAACCACTTGAAGGATTAGACATTTTTTATAGAGTAATATACACATTTGTTCAACCTTCTGGAGCCTGTTGAATGAAAAAAATTGTTTTCCACCGGAGTACCTCTTTAAAGCATGTCTTTAAACAGTGTTAAAACAACTCAGGCACCCTCCATAATAATGTGCAAAAAAATAAAAATAAAATTACAATCAGAAAATAGAAACCAATTAGAAAAAATGAACATGTTTCAGTATCTGGGTCCAGTCAGTAAGAAAAATCTAGGCAATAGATTCACTTTAAAAAAGAACTAGTAGGATCTCATTTTTTCCAATCATCCAGTTTGGATGGACAGTGTCCTCCCTCTGTTTCCACTTCTCGGATAACACTGCCTATCACTACTACTGATTGTAGAAACAATACTTCAGTCACTTCACCACGTCTTGGGATTTGTCTTAAAGTATAGATAATACCAAGGGGAGAGGGTGGTGGAAGAACATAAGATTTCACACAACAGCAGAGCTAGCTGTAATGCTAGGAATTGTTCAGACCTTTGTTAGATGCAGCCTTGTTATGTTTATATGTACTACTGTTAGATATATTGTCTCTATATAATACATGAATACATGATATACCAATTCTGCATCAGAAATAATTCACCACATTCCCTTCAAGTTCTAAAATGTAATTAAGTGTAAATCATATATATATATATTCATACAGAATAGAATATTTCCACATTCATTGCATATTAGGTTTGGGTTACTCACGCCATAATTTCCTGTGCGGAATAATCCTGGCACACTTTACTGTAAAAAGCTTTAATTACGGTGTCATATTGATCTTAAACCAGTTAATCGTATAATTTTTAAGTCAACCAATGCTAGTCCCACTGATCTCTCCGTGTGACTCCTAAGTCCTTGTAGTAGGTTGTTGTAGCTGTAGCCTTTAACAGACTTCTGGGTTCTGGCTTCTCTACTCTCCTGCCAACTGTAAATTACTATAATTTACAATGCCATGATAGCACATTATAGTACAACACATTATAGTCATTTACAGGAAGCAAGAGATTTTTTCTTTTTTTTTGGAGAAGCTGTAGCTATAACAACCAAAGGCATGGTCTTGGATATAGTTAAGAAAAATCAGCAATGGTCAGCAATGCTGGACCTCAGTTTACAGTTATTTCAATATTGGATAAGAAAATGTCAAATGAGGTGTTGTACTGGACAAATGGATATATCTAGTGTGATCAACCCTATGTGTTGCCTTTATGTTCTTATTATATGTTGTTTGCATCATGTTTTTAACCCCTTAAGTACCCAGCCATTTTACACCTCAGGACCCGGCCATTTTTTGCACATCTGACCACTGTCACTTTAAACATTAATAACTCTGGAATGCTTTTAGTTATCATTCTGATTCCGAAATTGTTTTTTCGTGACATATTCTACTTTAACATAGTGGTAAAATTTTGTGGTATCTTGCATCCTTTCTTGGTGAAAAATCCCAAAATGTTATGAAAAATTAGAAAATTTTGCATTTTTCTAACTTTGAAGCTCACTGCTTGTAAGGAAAATGGATATTCCAAAATTTATTTATTTTTATTCACATATACAATATGTCTATTTTATGTTTGCATCATAAAATTGATGTGTTCAGCAGCAATTTTCCAATTTTTCACAAAATTTCCAAACTCACAATTTTTCATGGACCAGTTCAGGTTTGAAGTGGATTTGAAGGGTCTTCATATTAGAAATACCCCACAAATGACCCCATTATAAAAACTGCACCCCGAAAAGTATTCAAAATGACATTCAGTCCGTGTTTTAACCCTTTAGGTGTTTCACAGGAATAACACCAAAGTGAAGGAGAAAATTCACAATCTCCATTTTTTACACTCACATGTTCTTGTAGACCCAATTTTTGAATTTTTACAAGGGGTAAAAGGAGAAAATGTATACTTATATTTGTAGCCCAATTTCTCTCGAGTAAGCACATACCTCATATGTCTATGTAAAGTGTTCGGCGGGCGCAGTAGAGGGCTCAGAAGCGAAGGAGCGACAAGGGGATTTTGGAGAGTACGTTTTTTTTAAATGGTTTTTGGGGGGCATGTTGCATTTAGGAAGCCCCTATGGTGCCAGAACAGCAAAAATCCCCCACATGGCATACCATTTTGGAAACTAGACCCCTTGAGGTACGTAACAAGGAATAAAGTGAGCCTTAATACCCCACAGGAGTTTCACGACTTTTGCATACGAAAAATAAAAATAAAAGGGTTAATAGCAGAAAATACCCCCCAAAATTTGTAACCACATCTCTTCTGAGTATGGAGGTACCCCATAAGTTGACCTGAAGTGCACTACGGGCGAACTACAATGCTCAGAAGAGAAGGAGTCATATTTGGCTTTTTGAGAGCAAATTTTGCTCGGGGGGCATGTCGCATTTAGGAAGCCCATATGGTGCCAGGACAGCAAAATAACCCCCACATGGCATACCATTTTGGAAACTAGACCCCTTGAGGAATGTAAAAAGGCGTAAAGTGAGCATTTACCCCCCACTGGTGTCTGTCATATCTTTGGAACAGTGGGCTGTACAACATTTTTAATTTGCACAGCCCACTCTTGAAAAGATCTGTCAGACACCTGTGGGGTGTAAATTCTCACTGCACCCCTCATTACATTCCGTGAGGGGTGTAGTTTCCGAAATGGGGTCACATGTGGGGTTTTGTTTTTTTTGCGTTTGTCAAAACCGCTGTAAGAATCAGCCACCCCCGTGCAAATCACCTCAAATGTACATGGCGCACTGTCCCTTCTGGGCCTTGTTGTGCACCCCCAGAGCAGTTTGCGCCCACATATGGGGTATCTCCGTACTCGGGAGAAATTGCGTTACAAATTTTGGGGGGCTTTTTTCCCCTTTACCTCTTGTCAAAATGAAAAGTATAGGGCAACACCAGCATGTTAGTGTAAAAAGTTTATTTTTTTTACACTAACATGCTGGTGTAGACCCCAACTTCCCCTTTTCATAAGGGGTGAAAGGAGAAAAAGCCCCCCAAAATTTGTTAGTCAATTTCTCCCGAGTACGGCGATACCCCATATGTGGCCCTAAACTGTTGCCTTGAAATACGACAGGGCTCCAAAGTGAGAGCGCCATGTGCATTTGAGGCCTGAATTAGGGATTTGCATAGGGGTGGACATAGGGGTATTCTACGCCAGTGATTCCCAAACAGGGTGCCTCCAGCTGTTGCAAAACTCCCAGCATGCTTGGACAGTCAACGGCTGTCCGGCAATACTGGGAGTTGTTGTTTTGCAACAGCTGGAGGCTCCATTTTGGAAAGAGTGGCGTACCAGGCGTTTTTCATTTTTATTGGGGAGGGAGGGGGGCTGAGTAGGGGTATGTGTATATGTAGTGTTTTTTACTTTTTATTTTATTTTGTGTTAGTGTAGTGTAGTGTTTTTAGGGTACAGTCACACGGGCAGGGGATTACAGCGAGTTTGAGCTGCCGCGCAAAATTTGCTGCATTGCAAACTTGCAGCCCGATACTCACTGTAAGCCCCCTGCCCATGTAAATGTACCCTGCAACCTCCAGCTGTTGCAAAACTACTACTCCCAGCATGCCTGAGAATGTTTGGGAGTTGCGGTTTTGCAACAGCTGGAGGCACACGGGTTGGGAAACACTGAGTTAGGAAACAATGTTTCCCAACCAGTGTGCCTCCAGCTGTTGCAAAACCACGACTCCCAAACATTCTCAGGCATGCTGGGAGTAGTAGTTCGGCAACATCTTTAGAGCCAGATGTTGCCGAACTACAACTCCCAGCATGCTTGGAGTTGTAGTTTTGCAACATCTGGAGGACTACAGTTTGCAGACCACTAATACAGTGGTTCCCAATCTGTGCCCTTCCAGATGTTGCAAAACTACAACCCCCAGTATGCCAAAACTGTCCAGGCATGCTGGGAGTTGTAGTTCTGCAACATCTGAAGGGCCAGATGTTACAGCACTACAACTCCCAGCATGCCTGGACAGTAAGGGCATGCTGAGGATGTGTAGTTTTGCAACATCTGGAAGGGCACAGTGGTCCAAAAACTGTGGACCTCCAGATGTTGCAAAACTGCAACTCCCAGCATGCCCAGACGCCAAGGGCTGTCTGGGCATGCTGGGAGTTGTAGTTTACAGGGTCCTATTACAGCAATGCATGTCGCTTTACGGCGACGTGCATTGCTGTAAAGGGCCCGACCGCGGCTGAAGATCTACTCACCTGTCGCCGCCGCCGTCTTCATCACAGGGATCCGGGTCTTCAGGGACGAGTTAAGTACCGGGGCCGGTCCCCAGCACTCCCCCGTCCCCCGCCGCGTCCTCTGGTCTTCCTCCCGTCCTCTCCGGACTTCAAGGGGCCGGGCAGGGCGGGAGGAAGTAACCGCCCCCCCCCCCCTGCGATTGGTCGGTTAACTAACCGACAGATCGCAGGGTATAGGAGGAGGTTGCAGGCTTGCCACCTCGCTCTTATACGTTAGCATGGTCCTGGCTGTCTGTGACAGCCGGGATCATGCGAAATTACCGGGCGGTCGGGTCCCAGAGACCCGATCAGCCTGGTATCGCCGCAGATCGCAAGGGCGATCGCCGACATGGGGGGCCTACATGGCCTCGGCGTTTGCCCTGGATGCCTGCTGAAGCATTTCAGCAGGCATCCGGTTCCGATCTCTGCCCGGCGAGCGGCAGAGACCGGAAAACGCCAGGACGTACGGGGACGTCCTGGGTCCTTAAGGCCCAGGGTGCGGGGACGTCCCCGTACGTCCTGGATCCTTAATAGGTTAAGTTATGCACGTTATTTGTATACTGGCTCTTGACTATGACTTTGACTGACACCCCACTTTTTTATTGTGTCTATAGATACAAAAAATATATCTTAAGTGCTAACCGCACATTAATCACTTGTCTGCAACCATTCCTATTGATCCTCACAGTCATGTAGTATTTGCTTGGGTCCCTATTTATGCAATAGCAGAATTAGTAGAATACAAGTGGTGATAGAGTTGAAGTAGAATACCTTAGCTTGGAAAAAACTGTGCAATTGGACAAAAGGATAACTCATCCTTTTCATTTCCTGTCACTACAGCCAATGCCTGAGCATAGAAATACTGTACTTGTGGCTCATGCACATGGTAAAGCTAAGTACACAGAGCCTGTAGAGCAGTTTATGAAGGCTATATGGATCCATACTATGTACGTATTTAGAAAGTCAAAATAATTTTCATATACGTCTGTTTGAAATCGAAGTAATACAGATGTACAGTGGAGGCGCTTTTATGGAAAGTCTGTTAGGGCTTCCTACAGATTAAAGTGTACCTGCCATCAATGAAAACTTTTTAAATAATGTAGATAATACCATTATATGTATATTTGTAATATTGTAATATACATTGGTTAAAAAATGTGTAGATTTTTGTCTCTGCAGCTAATGCCTGTGTATCTCTATGAGGAGCCCAAATATAGGAAGTGATGGTGGACAAGCAGGGCTCTGTGCACTGAGGACAAGCAGGGCTCTGTGCACTGATGACAAGCAGGGATCTGTACACTGAGGACAAGCAGGGCTCTGTGCACTGAGGACAAGCAGGGCTCTGTGCACTGATGACAAGCAGGGATCTGTACACTGAGAACATGCAGGGCTCTGTGCACTGAGGACAAGCAGGGCTCTGTACACTGAGGACAAGCAAGGCTCTGTACACTGAGAACATGCAGGGCTCTGTGTACTGAGGACAAGCAGGGCTCTGTACACTGAGAACAAGCAGGGCTCTGTGCACTGAGGACAAGCAGGGCTCTGTAGACTGAGGACAAGCAGAGCTCTGTACACTGAGGACAAGCAGGGCTCTGTACACTGAAGACAAGCAGGGCTCTGCACACTGAGGACAAGCAGGGCTCTGTACACTGAGGACAAGCAGGGCACTGTGCAGTGAGGCTCTGTGACTTGCTATGGATTCACACATAAGAATTATTGACAAGCCAGGAGTCTGCACAAAGCCCCACATGTCCGGCCCTCACTTCCTGTATTTGGACTCCTCATAGAGACACACAGGCAATAGCAGCAGGAATAGCACTTTTTTTACCCCAAAAATATACACATTTTAACCATATTATGGTATTATCTACATTATATAAAAAGTTTTTGTTGACGACAGGTACACATTACGCAATTATACCACTAAGTACACAAGCCTGTTAAATGTGTGAAATTCAGATAAACACACCATAAGGCACCCTAAATAAAGTGTTTTTCTGCTGATATATGAACAATTAAAGAACTACAGTCACAGGATAAATAAATAAGCCCTTCGAAATTACATGAATTTCTGCATCAATTACTAATAAATTGTTGTCTGATTGTCTAAGTCAAAATTATAATTAATTGTCTTGATCCAATTAAAAATTTTAGCCAAACCTAAATTAGATAAGCTAATACCACAAAAATAACTGTGCTGTTTCAGTCATAGATTGAGTAAACATCCACAGTGCAGAGGGAAAAAGTAAGTAAATCTCTATATAAATGACATCTCCAAGGGCCAACTGTCAAAAGGTGTTTCAGTGAAGGAGATTACATTGGAGAGTTGGGTTTTTTAGATGCTTTGCTTACTTTAGGTAATCCAATTAATTACTTTAAGGACCAGGCCAATTTTATTTTTGCGTTTTAGTTTTTTCCTCCTTGCCTTCTAAAATCCATAACTCTATTATATTTCCATCTACAGACCCAAATAAGGGCTTGTTTTTTGTGTGACGAATTGTACTTTGTAATGAATGCTCTCATTTTACCATAAAATGTACGGCAAACCAGAAAAAATATTTTTTTAGGGAGGGAATTTAAATGGAAACCACAATTTTGCACATTTTGGAGGGTTTCGTTTTCACGCTGTACACTTTACGGTAGAAATGATATGTGTTCTTTATTTTGTGGGTCAATACGATTAAAATGACACCCATGGCTAGATATTTTTATATTTTTGTACCGCTTTAAAAAAATCTAAAACTTTTTGTACAAAATCAGTAATCTAAAATTGCCCTATTTTGACCACCTATAACTTTTTCATTTTTCCGTATATAGGGCGGTATGAGGGCTCTTTTTTTGTGCTGTCATCTGTACTTTTTATTGATACCAATAAAACTTTTAAATAATTTTTTATAAACATTTTTGGGAACAAAATGTGAAAAAAGCTGTATTTTTGGACTTTTTTATTTTTTATGTTCACACCGTTCGCCGTATGGGATCATTAACATTATATTTTGATAGATTGGACATTTAGGCATGCGGCAATTTCAAATATATTTATAAAAAAAATACTCTTTTTGGGGGTATAATGGGAAAAACAGACAATTTTCATTTTTATTGGGGGAGATGATTTTTCACTTTTTCTTTACTTTTTTTACATTTTTCAACTTTTTTTTTAAAGCTTTTTATGTCCCCATAGGGGACTATCTATAGCAATCATTTGATTGCTAATACTGTTCAGTGCTATGCATAGGACATAGCACCGATCAGTATTATCAGTGATCTTCTGCTCTGGTCTGCTCGATCTCAGACCAGAGCAGAAGACCCCGGGAGACAGCTGGACCCAGGTGAGGGGACCTCCGGCTGCCATGCTGGAAGATCGGATTGCGGCGGCAGCACTGCGGGCGATCCGATCATCCATTTAAAATACCGTACTGCAGCAGATGCCGTGGTCTATATTGATCACGGCATCTGAGGGGTTAATGGTAGACATACGCACGATCGCACATGTCGGCTGCTACTAGCAGCCGGAACCTGCCGTGTATGAGTGGAGCACCGCTCCGATGCTCACGGTCATACACAGGACGTAAATATATATCCTGGTGCGCGAAGTACCGCCAAACCAGGACGTACATTTACATCCATGGTCGTTAAGGGGTTAAATGGGTACTCTGGTACACTGAAGTTTTTTTTCTCCATTCTGCCTGGGCTGCAAAAATTTAAATAAGAAACTTTAACTCACCTTCTGCCGCTCCCCTGACCCGCATTCTAGGGCCACATAACACTACGCAAAGCTTATTGTCGATCACAGCGATGCCCCACCTTAGCTGGTGACAGGCTTATTGAAAGTGTTGTGGAATGGGCCCGGGCACCAGGAAGAAGGCTGGGCCCAGGCCCATTACATCATACTGCTGCTCAGCATATCATTGGCCGAGGTGGGAAACGCTGGCCAGTGATAAGCTCAGTGCAGTGTTAGGTGTCGGACCCCAGAATGCAGAAAGGGACCAAGGCCTAGAAGGCAAGAGAGCGATATTAGCTCACTGGGGGAGGGGGAGGGACTGAAGATGAGTTAAAGGTTTTTTTTTTATTATTATTTTTGCTGCCCGGGCAGAAAGGAAGAATAAAAAAATTCACTGGGGTACCCCTTTAATGCTTATTCCTTAGTATTTCAGAATTTCACCACTAGGGGTTATGAATACAAAGCCAATCAACAGCTGCATGTGATTGTGAGTGTAGATTTTTTCCTATCCCATGCTTCAGAACAAATAACGCAAAATATTCAACATTTCTATGAAGTTTTCCACACTATGACTAAAATTTTAAGTGAATGTCCAAGCCTGTATTCATTTTGCATGCACCAACATTCATTGACACCTATGTATTACAAGTTACAAGTGTTTGTATCTCAAAAATCTTACACTATGCAAATAAATAATTATCTAGTATAAATTCATGCAACACAGATCCTTGATTCCCCAATTTCTGCAATTCCCCATGGCATTCCTTCTTATTGTTTTCATTCTTCAATAAATGCAATGACAGAGTAACAAGCAGTTTGGAGAAGAATGGAGATAATGTTGCTCTTAGAGAGTAGAAGTGTGAACGAGCCCTCATGCTACATGTAATGAATACAAGCTTCTGAATTTAAACAAAGAAAAGACAATTGAAACATCTGCTTGGATTCTGTGTTTGCACAATAATACAATCCACAAAGACCCTGTTATCAACTACTCTGAGCAGATGTTGAAAAAGCTTTGGGCACAAGTAATTCAGCTATTGCCTGTTGATGGCTGATGCAAATAGGGAGCGGCTTATGGTTCCTGCCTTTATGTTCTTCTTGTATGATGTCTGCATGATAATCCAAGTTTAGCACATTATTTGTATGCGTTCTTTTGACTATGACCCTGACACCCCGCTTCCCTTTATTGTGTCTGTAGATAAAACTACAGTATTTACAACAATCTTTCTAAACAGCTAAACATATGTTAATGGGGTACTCCACTGGAAAGAGAGTGCAGCTCACACAGATGGGTGCTGCATGAGAGATTGTGGGGGTCACCAGCGGCGGGACCCTGCGATCAGACCTCTTATCCTCTATCCTTTGGATAGGGGATAAGATGTCTTAGGGTCAGAGTTCCCCTTTAAGGTTGCGGTATTGTAACAAAAGACAACATTACACCTTATATCTTCTACTGCTGCCCTGCTTGGCATTTTTTCCCCAAAATAAGTAACCTTGTATCCAAGGTCCCTCATTGTAACCTCTTTTAACAGTGGCAAATACTTTGTGTATCATCACATTAAAATACCTTATTTTTAAATGAACGTTAATCAGACTATATGTCATACAAGCATTCATGGTAGATTATAGATGACATGAAGAAATAGCCGATTCTTGATAAGCCAAATGCCTTAAAAGCATTTATCATGATCTATTTGTATTCTTATGTCAGTAAAATGCAGACAACATAGTTAAGGTATTTGCCTCTGTTTCCTTCCATAATTTGACCTTCTTACTAATGAAAATCCAAGATAAAACAGTTTCCAGGATGTTAGGAGCTGATTAAACCACAGATAGTGAGCGCCATCACTGAAGAAATGAATTATATGGAAAAAAAAACATTTTCTTTTTCATTGTTTTTAATCCTGCCATCCATAGGATTTAATACAATTGAAATTACAAGATGTAGGGCTGAATGATTTGCCGCTAATGTATTATACCATAGCTATGTATAGAAAATCGCTGTTAGTACTTCAAGAGAATACTTCAAACTGTCTCCTACTGTGAAATGATATTAAAACAAGCATGCATTCATATGCTTCTCCAAATTTATGTAAATATACTCACTGCGGATTATGAAAATAGTAATAATGCCTGATATGCATTTCTACTGGAGCATGTTTATCTGGTTATACTGCACTACAAATGTTTATTCTGCTCTTTACCCATTTAAAGCAAATTTTCATATATTCACATATATTTTGCATATTAGATAACTGTATAAATAGTAATCTCTTTGTATAATTTTTAGGGTGATCATTCCCTGTAAAAAAAATTTTTTACAATCCAATAATTACAAGCAGGGCTTTATGGCAGTGCATTTGCTGCTGGATACTAAATGCCAAAGACTGAGTAAACAAATATATAAAGGTGCCCATACAGTTTGGTCAAAGTTGACCAGACCTGCCAACTTCAATGAGACTGGCCCACTCTGTATAGTGTATGACTGCCTCCCGAATGTTTGTGTTGGGAGCAAGAATGGCTGAGCATGTTGGATTTCAACCGTCTACACCAACTGTTCTCTAAGAAATAGGCCGCCACCCGAGCTATCTGACAAAGGCTTACCCTTTCTCTCTCCATTGTTTAAACATGATGATCAGCCATGCCAAACTTTGTTGTGTATTGACAAATCGGAAGAGCTAGATGTAGGCTAGACAAACACATGGCCGACAGCTGTTGAACATATTCGGTCCACCTTAAGCCACGGTCAGAGTATTTACAAAAAGGGTAAGTCAGTGAGTTGATTTTTCTGCCCCGGGTGAAGGTAAGACAAGCTACAACTGGGACTAATATAATCTCATACACACATACATATATGCCGTGAGCGTGAGTGATTTCTATCACCGCTGCCGGTGGGGCTGAGATTCGCATCGCGGGAGCCGTCCGCATGTGAATCTCAGCCCGTTGTCACTTACGGTCCTGTGTCTCTGTTCCATGTGTCCTCGCAGCTCTGGCACGCGTGCCTCTGCCTTCTAGGGCGTGCACATGCTGTAGCTCTCTTTCTTATAGGGCCAGCTCCCAATTAGTTCTAGCACCTGCACCTGTTCCCTTGTCTATACGTATCTGCTCCTCCCAGTTCCCTGGGCCAGATATTGGTTGTCTGTCTTGGTTGTTGTTAGTCCTAGCCTGAGTCAAGTCCTGTTTCTGAGTTTAATCCTGTTCCTGAGTCAAGTCGTGTTCCAGAGTCAAGTCCTTTTCCACTTTCTGTGTACCTGTCCCTAGTTCCAGCCTGTCCTGTTCCCGTGTTCCTGCCTTGTCCTTCTGCCTTTCCAGTCATGCCCTGCCCGCCACGTCCTGCCTGCCACGTCCTGCCAGTCTCTGTCTGTGCCACGTCACCCCCCAGCTACCTGTGTGGAGGAGTCATTTCAGGGGTAATGTCCTGGATGCCACCAGCAAGACCAACCCACTTTGAGGCAGGCTCTGGTTAAAACCAGTAGCACCTTACACCCCGCTCCCTGGCATGGCTCAAGTCTCCTTCCATACAGGCCCAGAGGATCCACCACCTGCTGTCCACCTGCCCTGATTCCTAACAATATCCTCAGACTGCCATGACTGTCTGGGGGACAGGGAGAGTGAGCCCTAAACTGACCTTAAAAATACTTTCCCTGCCTACTTGCCCATATACCATAAGCAGTGAATCGCCACTTGGAGCCGGTCCCTGCCTGCGCTAAAGTGCAGTGGCGTAAAAACACATAATATGCATAGTCGTCACAGGCCAGAACAGAAACGGAAAACTACTAGACAACCAGATATACCAAATAGGATACAAATACTAACAGGGCAGAATATAAACAGGCAAACTGATAAGGAAACATAGAACATTGTTCACACTGGGACACAGCACAAACAATCTGAGTAGCCATTAATAATAAAGCCAAGTAGACTACTGGCCAGCGGGCACACTCCACAGTGTGGTCAGGATTCTGACCTAGTAGGAAACAGAAATATAAAACACAGAACTTCATCAAAATGGATTCAGGAACACCAAAATTTACAACGTAGAGGAACACTGGTCAGAACACTAGACAGGATATTTCTCAAGATACAAGACTAGAACTGGTTGAGTCTTAATAGACTCCAGGACACCAAACATGAATTATAAAATACAGAGCATGGCTAACACTAGCAAGACTAACTCAGTGTGAACACAGACAAAGCAGAACAAACAAACATAATTCTAAAATCGACTAATGTAACACAGACTAAAATACAAGGAGCATGCTATATAACCATAGCTAAAAAACCCAGATAAAATGACAAGATAAATACAAAGTAAATGCTTAAGCAGATATAGTCAGAATATTGCACAAACAGACATAGTGGCATTAAACTAAATAACCAGCACTGAATACAGGAGAAGTCCGTCTTAAAATAGACACACCTGAGTTCTCATTCGTTCAGAGCATTAACCATTCCCTATCCAGGGAGAATAGAAAACTGCTCTGAACATCCTAGTGTGTGAATACACCTAAACAGAAAAATACAAAAACAAATAAACGGACATTACACAGACATTTATTGTCACCTGTATTTTCAGCATACAATGCACATACAGACTGCTGTAATCTTTATCTTATCTGCTCCACCCTGCAGCATGCCAGCATTGACATTAACAAAAGCGAAGTTTTCGTTATAAGAAGAAGACTAAAGATTCATATTCATATTCATGATGTTAATGATTCAGACTGTTGGACTGATAATAGTAAATGTAAAGTAGACATACAAAGGATGTAGCCATTTGCTAAATTTAAATGGGCACGGTCAGATCCCAAAAAAATGTTATATGTTGTTAATGAGGAAAATTTAAGAAATTTTCTAATATGGTTGTTTCAAAAATGTTGAATATTTAATAAAGAAAATGACCTCTGAAAATCCCACCACTAGGGTTCCCCTGAGAGACTAACTAGTCCTGCCGCAGCATCAGGCTTGTCCATGAGTCATGGACAAGAGATGAGTTATGAACTACGCTGCATGAGCAGAAACAACAATCACTTCACACCACTACAAGGGACGGACACGTCCACTTCTAGAGGATTTCCAGCACTGTGAGCTAATGAAAAGAGGTATTTTTAAAATAAATATAGGTGATAGAGGCATGAAAAATAGATGTACATGGTCAGTATTAGGCATTGAGTAACATATAATTATTATTTTTATTTTTTTTGTGGGATCTGAAAGGTACGCTTTAAATGTTGGATTATAATGTGGTATCCAGTGTTGTAACTTACCACTTATAGAATCATTTTTATAGAGAAATGTAAATTAATGGAAGAATGGCTCTCATTTGTATCAATTGAAAAGAAGATGATGGCGCTGCCCAAGCCACTTATGTTTATTGCTCTGGAGTACCAAATGTCAAGCAGAACTGAACTGCTCATGCCATCCAGCATTTGCCAGGGATAGTTTGAAAGCAGGGCACGTTTATTTTGATATTTTGCCACAAAATGAAATGGTTGAGTGTTACTGTTGTATGACATGCAGCATGCGTCCGTCAGCTAATATTCTGTCTGCTTCCTGATCCCAATTCCCTGTAGTCTGTCTACCCAGAGAAAAGCTGGATTGAAATGCACCGTCACACACCCATATGCATAATTCTATTATAAAATATCCAAGGGTGGAAATCATTGTTTTCAGAGCTAGCTGAGCTGGAGCCAGGGCAAAATATTAAAGTCAGTTGTGCCTTTGAGCTGCCTATAACAGCGCCCTTTGGAGACCCATTTCATACAAAATTTGAAGCCTGTGTTTATTGCCCATTAAAGCAACCTTTATTTTATGGCAAATGTTGCAGTAATTGCCTTTTACGAAGAGCACTTTGTAACACACATGCACCATTGAAAGAAAACCACTCTGGTATTGTCTATCGGGACTTAATGGCGCAATTAATTTTACTCCATCTGTTCCTGGGACTTTAAAGGAAAATGGATTTTTTTTTTGCGTACTTTAATGAAGAAGATAAAGCGGTCCTGCTGGTGTCCCACAGGCTCAGTGCAGTAAGTTCAGATTATTGCTCAGTCTGTCAGAATGGACTTCTTCCCTCAGCAGCCGCCTCTGCTAGCAGCCAGCTTTGGCCCCTCACAGTGCTATTCCTGATGACAAACTGCCAGCTAGCTCCCACAAAAGCACGATTAAAATGTCAGCACAACATGACGAAAGGGCCAGGAGGGCCCTTAGAGACGAGCAGTGTTCACTGTGAGTTAATACCTCTAGGCAGCCTTGGGAAGGGCTGTTACTTTGATTAAATCCAATGCACGTTTGGAAATGACTTGTTAAAATAGTTTCCATCTTAATATTATTCCTAGTACATTATATGATTTTGTTAGTTAAAGTAAAATCATAGTTGCTCTGATCCTAATAGGGTACTTTGGTGGACAACACCACAAGGCAGGAGATACAGACTCTCCATAACGGAGACACACATTTAAAATCCAGTTATTATCATTTTTTTTACCATGTTTTTGGTATGTTACTGTTATCTGTGACTACTGCTTAATATTGCTCATTGCAATTAGAGTTTTTTCTTTGCTTACTCCGGGTGCACAAAAGTTACACCTGCACCTTCTTTGTGCAAATTTTGTGGGTGCGCATAAGGTAGCAAACAGCCTTACCTAAGCAACTTTCAGTTTTCACTTTGAAGTGGTCACAAATTTATGAAGCGCGAATGTCACACATAGACATAAAAAAAAGTAGCAAACCCCTCCAAACTGTCGCAAGTCAAAGCCAGGTCAGACTTGGCTTACATAAATGCCTTTGAAGAGCACTTTTCAAAAAGTTGAACAAAAAGTTGCAGAGAAGATAAGGAATCATACAAATGGAGTTAGTTTTTTGCTTATGTGCTCCAAATGTATCAACCCCCTTTGATAGTATGATAAATGTGTTGCTCATAAGAAAAACCAAAGAAAAAAAAAGGGCTTCAATACTCACATTCCAAATAGTGTTGAGCGGCATAGGCCATATTCAAATTTGCGATATTTAGCGAATATATTAATGAATATTTGTCATATATTCGCTAAATTTGCATATTCGAAATATTCGTGTTTTTCTCGCATATGCGAAAATTCGCATATGTTAAAATTTATGAACTTTATAGCAAGAATACCAGTGTTACTTGATAGAAGCAGCAGAAGGGAGGGACCAATATTGGCCCGACGGTCTCACACAGTAGTATTAGAGCCTTCTTTAGACCACACAAGTTGGAAGCAGAGAGGGATGATCACTGTGATGTATACTGTGAAGAAAAAAAAACTAATATTCGTAATTTCGAATATATAGTGCTATATTCGCGTATATGCGATATTCGCAAATAAAATTTGAATTGTGAATATTTGCGAGCAACACTTATTCCAAAGACAACAATGATAAATGTCCCTCCTTCACTTTAACTTCACCTGTTACTAGAATACAGTTATAGGAAACCTTTGATTATAGGAGAACTATAACTCCCAACTTGCCGTGCCATCCAGTAGGAGTTGTTGTTTTTCTTTGAGTCTACAAAACTGGTGTAGGCAAAAGCCTACAAGTTCCGCTATCAACTAAGCAAGTCACTGCTCCTATTTTCAAACCTGCTTTAGAAAGTTGACATCTGCAATCTGATTGGTCTCTATGGGTAGCATTCAGTTTTTATAAAGCCCTTATTCTCCAAGACAAAGACATTCTAATATTATAGTACTTTAGAGTTTTTCCTGTTCTGCATTACTGAACATGTTCAAAGCAGAGCAGTAGGTTATATTTAAGCTACATACAAGTAGGTCATATCTGAAATATTCACAACTTTGAATGTTAGATAGGCTTACAAAAGTTTCTCCAAATTAAGTTTTATAACTTTATGGTTAATAATTTTCATGCTACACATAGTTATGATATATAAAGCTCCATGGCAGCTATTTGCCCTTACACCCTCATAAAGGTGTGTGTTCAGATTATTTTGAGAACTCTAGC
This sequence comes from Hyla sarda, assembly GCF_029499605.1. Classification (NCBI taxonomy): domain Eukaryota; kingdom Metazoa; phylum Chordata; class Amphibia; order Anura; family Hylidae; genus Hyla; species Hyla sarda. The sequence goes on from NC_079190.1 coordinate 224,472,621, forward strand.
TCTGCTGTTTCCCTAAAGTCCAAAAGATTGGACAGGGTCTGTCAGACAGTGTGTTGAAAGTATATGATCAGCTTTAGAACGAGTTTCAAACACAATTCAAGTAACAACTGCCTGTTGTTAGGGGAATTCTGTCTCTAGCAGCAGAGGCACTAAGACAGCAGCACAGAAAGTGGGGATGGAGTTAAGTTAGCGCTATGCAAGGGAGAAATCCTTGCCTGTGTACATGAAAGCTTAGCCTGTCTGTCTCCTCTAGAGGGGCCATGATGTGCTCTAGAAGGTCCATGAGGAAAGGTCTGAAAGGTAAATCAAGGCTTCCTTTTCTCTGACCACCTATAAAGTTCAGGGTAGCTCTCCATTGTGTAGCTTATCGTCATCATAATCATCATTAGCAAAATGTCACTTCTTAGAATAGGGCTGCTTTTATGACATAATCCCTTACTGTATTACCTCCCTCCTCTCATTAGATTGTGATCATTATAATAAGCAGCAGGAGTTCATTGCTTAGATCCTGTCTGCTTCTTTGATATATCCGCTTCCCTGCTGTTCTGCTGTTTTCATTTATGCTCACATAGCACCTTCCAAAGCTATTACATCAATAACACCCTTGTCTCCCACGTATAATTTTAGTAGTGTATGGTAACTCATCACACCATGCTGGTGGCCTGTTCTGCCCATTGCCCTTTCTACAGCACTATGTCATGGTGTAGTAAAGAGAAGGAAAGGTTGTCCTGTGATTAGCCAGATGTAAAAGAAAGGAAGCTTAGTGTTAGTACTGCTGTCAAACAGCCCAGTTTTGGTCTTGCACCCTGAAATGGAGAAAATGAAAATAGCTGTGCACCTTCAAAGGGGCTCTTTGGGCCAAATAGCAGACGTGAGAGCACTAAAACCCCCTTGTCACCACTCTGAAGGGTGTATGTAACCAAACCATGTAGGCTTATAACAGTCTTTCACAGTACATATATGCTTTAAGACATTGTTAAATGTATATGTCCATATAGGTACCTATTTAAATACAGTATGTAAAATTGTATAAATACAATGAAAAGGAACCAAGCACAATTTGAATTCAGTCTATTCAGATTTTTTCTTACATCAGTAGCAGATTATAATAAGCACATGAACAGTAGCAAAAGACTTGAATAAGGAAATAGTAAAATATTTAAAGTCAATGGTAAGAGTATGACCTTGACAAGAGATAAAGTATGTTTTGTGAGAGCAATTCTCTGAATAGAGTATATCAAGCACATTGCGAATTATGCTATTTCAGGCAATGTTAGAACAATGGAGTACAGAGGCACAGAGAATATCCTGAACTAAGTAGTAACCTTTTCTACAGAATATAGTACCACCCTTATTTATCCACTGATGTTAATGAAGAGCCCTCCAATTGCACATACATAATGCACTAGAAGATGTGACTAATGGTTATGTATTTCAATATAAGTCCACTAGCGAGTGTGACTTATGGGTATGTATTTCAATACAATATTACACTCAGGTGCATAACAATGGTCCCCAAACTGCTGTGCACCGCAGAACAACTGTTGTGTGGCTTCCAGCCACTAATTTATTCTGTATCCCATACTGTGTTATGTAAGACACAATAGTGTTGCAATTAAAATTTATTACTATCACACCCCAACATGTTTTGCCACTTAATGTGGCTTTATCAAGGAAAGTTGATCACCACGTCAAAAGTGAAAGCTTCCCGGCAGCTCAGTCGGGCTGATCAGGACCATCGCGATAAAATTGCGATGTCCCGATCAGCTAGAACGCGAGTGGAGGTCTCCTCACCTGTCTCCGTCATGTCTGATCGGCGATTGATGGCTCCAAGCCTGAGAAACAGGCTTGAGCACTTGACCGCCTATAACACTGATCAATCCAAAGCTATGACTTTGCAGGGATTAGTGGAAAAGATCAGTGTGTGCAGTGTTATAGCCCCCTATGGGAACTATAACACTGCAAAAAAAAAGGGGGAAAAAAAATTAATAAAGGTCATTTAACCCCTTCCCTAATAAACGTTTGAATCACCCCCCTTTTCCCATACAAAAAAAACTGTGTAAATAAAAATAAACATATGCGGTATTGCCGCGTGCATAAATGTCCGAATTATAAAAATATATCATTAATTAAACCGCACGGTCAATGGCATACTTGCAAAAAAATTCCAAATGTCCCAAATAGGGTATTTTGGTTCACTTTTTATATCATGAAAAATTTATAAGAAGCGATCAAAAAGTCTGATCAATACATAAATGGTACCAATAAAAACTTCTGATCACTGCGCAAAAAATGAGCCCTCATACCGGCCCGTACGCGGAAAAATGGATTTTTCAGAAGACAAAATCTAACCTATATAAGTAGGGTATAATTTTAACTGTATGGACCTACAGAATAAAGAGAAGGTGTCATTTTTACCGAAAAATGCACTGCATAGAAACGGAAGCCCCCAAACGTTACAAAATGGCATTTTTTCTTCAATTTTGTCGCACAACAAATTTTTTTTCTGTTTTGCCGTGGATTTTTGGGTAAAATGACTAATGTCACTGCAAAGTAGAATTGATGGCACAAAAAATAAGCCATAATATGGAATTTTATGTGCAAAATTGAAAGTGTTATGATTTTTAGAAGGTGATGAGGAAAAAATAAAAATGCAAACTCTGTGTCCTTAAGGGGTTAAGGAAACTATGCATTCTTTCTTTGATTAAATACAGAGGTTGTCTACAGGAAACCTTTGGTAGGACGTTTCTGTTCTTCTTTACTGGAAGGTATGCTTGGTCATTATGGATGGTCTCAGACTCCCTTGAGTACAGGTTTTTTATCTCTGTTTGTGTATGTGACAAAAGCCTGCAATGTAAAGTGGAGATTTACTGCCATGCCCCCTGCGGAGGCCTTATGCTATCCAAGTAGACAGCAGGTGTGAGATCTCACTATTGTCCCTAATGGTTATTAGTGAATGATAAGAAGGACAAGTGTGAGGTCACCTCCCCCTGCTGTTAGGTCAGCGGTTGCAGGATTGCAAATCCCCAGTGAATAGATCTCTTATATAGCCTTTTTCTTTCTCCAGACAATATATGATCTCCTATATCTTAGGAACCTAATTATCATTATGGGATGAGGGTGACTGAGGCTAAGCTGGATTCAAAACATATTTCATACTTAATCAAACGCAATCAAAGTCATTCAGCAGTGTGATATAATGGCACTTGAATAATCAGCACTGTACATAGCCAGGTCTTTCTACTATTTATAGGCAAGCATGAAGCCGACAGCAATCGCAATCTGGTGGCAAGCTTAGCTTTCTTATTTGTATTGATGTGTTTTTTTCTTCAGAAACGAGAAGAAAAGCAATATGCTAAGAAAGCCAATGAATAATTTACTGTTGGCAACTTACTGACAAAAAACATGTTACATCGTGAATTCCTGGTGCTCCAACCCACTACCTATTGATAAATCCCAAATGTGTTATACTTGGTCAAACAGAAACAAATAAATGCATACAGGAATAATGGTGGGATGCAGTGTAGACCATGAAATACAGCATAATACCCCTGCGGGAGAGAGAAACATATACATAGTAAAAAGCTTGACCTTGTGTAAAATGGGTTTTTAGACTATAATTCCATCTCAATAAGCTTGACATCCAGGTAATTTCTTATTTACATATCCGTTTAAGCTCTGCATTACACACTGATGCATTCTCCTTGAGTGGAAACAGGAAAATTTGTGCCATCCTAGCAAAACCTCCCATTCTCCGAAATGTAAATATGCGTCTGATCTGATCAGGGAAATATGTATTCATGTAGGGGAAATTGTGATCAAGTATATTATCACTATGATTTACATATGCAAACTACTGTATATGCATGAGATGGCATGGCAGTACACCACAAAGGATTATAGCAATGCAACCTTAGTGCTTTGCTTTGGGAAGCAAGATCATGGGTGACCTTTACACTTTACATGGCTGCAAGGTTGCTATGATTTAGGGCCCTATTACATGTCATTTATTGGCCAAATAGACTGATATTACCCTGTGTAAGAGGCCCAGTGATAAGTCAACGAGTCTATCACATTACACCCAATGTAAAAAAGGGTATATGTGGCCGACAATGATAAAAGTGGAGGGCCACATGAACAATCCAGCTAAGGCTGCATTCACACTTCGTTTTTACATTACGGGTGCCGGATCCGGCTGGGGGAGGGGCACCCTGCCATTGAGGATGCTCCCACAATATATCTGAAACAGGAAATGTTGTTATGGCAGTGTAGTTATCATTTTCTATAACTCATGTCTAAACAACAAGTTCAAGGATCTGGGTACTCATTGACAGAGAAGAATAGACTCCCAGTTGATCAAGACACACTAAGGCTAGGTTCAGACTACAGATTCTCCAGGCAGAAAATTTCCGCGGCCAGCGCTGACTGAATCAGTTGGTGCTAGGACCGTGCGAACACTGCAGTCTCCAATAGACTGCAATGTGTTCCGTGCGGATTTCCGCCTGAAGAAAAAGCAACGCCTTTCTTCAGGCAGAAATTTCCAAGCGGATTTTCTGTTCACAAATTCTGCAGTGGGAATTTGTGAATGGAAAACCATTCACTACACTATACATTTTAGCAAGCGGACATGGTTTGTCACGTGACAAGTAATCATTTGTCAAGTAAAGAGCAATATTGGCATTTCCAAAAAATGGCATGTCATTATTAATAGTATCCCAATAATAGACAATTTTATAACACATTGCCAACACAAAAAGGTCACAGAGGTCTGAGGCTAGTGGGCGACAAAATTGATGTCTGGTTGATCTATTGGTTGGATGAAAGGGGACCCAAGGCTATTTATTCAATGTTTGTCTTCGGTCATTGCTTTTTCACTTAACAGAATTTTACATGCCATTTGCTATATTTAAATCAAATTTGCATATGAATAATTTCATAATGCATATTATATATAGAACAACAGATATGACAATATGACTTTAGACCACTTTATATTTGCCTTGTTTCTTTAAAATGCAATAAAACATGAATTTTATTTTTAACAACAAGCCATCATAGCTTAAATGGGTGGCCTCATCAGTTGTTAGACCTTTACTTACTGGACGAGTCACGGAACAGTGCTGAAACTAAACATAGCAGAAAAATAACAAACCTGGGTCAGCTGAGAGGCTACATGTTTCCCATTACTTAAAACAATGATGGAGTAAACTTTTAGTGTTAGACTGATTGCAATTATGTTCAATGAGTCGTCGATGACCTATAATCCCATTTATGATGAATGACAAACTAATTGCAAGAGTAAATATAGCACATAACCCAGTCGCCGGCCATAGTAAGCAGATATTATCAGATATCCAAGTTAGCAAGCAAGCACAATTGCTTTGACAAGTAAGTAGAGTTCATTTTTATTACAAAATTGCTTGTTGATACTTAGAATATATGATTAATATACACAAATTATTGGAATCTCATTTGAAACATACTGGGGGGAACAGATGAAAAACGTCCACACTTCTTATAAATTAAACAGGGCACATTTTTAAAAATGTTCTTTTTTTGGCACATCTGTTCCAAGTTAAATTTAGTATACAATCTATGCCAGAAAATGACTGGGCACTATTTTAAAAATACATCAGATAATTACTTTTTGCTAGTGAGTCAGGCTTTTACCCGAAAATTATGGGTTGGATGCCGTTTGGCACAGCGTGGGCAGAAGAAGACGTGTAAAAAATTTTGTGCAATAAAAACCAACAAATGTTGGACACAATGGGGGGATTTATCAAAACCTATGCAGAGGAAAAGTTGACCAGTTGCCCATAGCAACCAATCAGATAACTTCTTTCATTTTAAAAAGGGACTCTTAAAAAATTAAAGAAGCAATGTGATTGGTTGCTATGGGCAACTAGTAAACTTTTCCTTACACAGGTTTTGATAAATCTCCCCCAATTTTTCTTTATCCCACCCACTTAACCCCTTAAGGACGCAGGGTTTTTCAGTTTTTGCACTTTCGTTTTTTCCTCCTTACCTTTTAAAAATCATAACCCTTTCAATTTTCCACCTAAAAATCCATATTATTGCTTATTTTTTGCGTCACCAATTCTACTTTGCAGAATTCACGGCCAAACGGAATAAAAAATCATTGTGCGACAAAATTGAAGAAAAAACGCCATTTTGTAACTTTTGGGGGCTTCCGTTTCTACGCAGTGCATATTTCAGTAAAAATGACACCTTATCATTATTATTCTGTAGGTCCATACGGTTAAAAGGATACCCTACTTATATAGGTTTCATTTTGTCTTACTTCTGGAAAAAATCATAACTACACGCAGGAAAATGTCTGCGTTAAAAATTGTCATCTTCTGACCCCTATAACTTTTTTATTTTTCCATGTACAGATCTGAAGTTTTTATCGGTACCATTTTTGTCTTGATCAGACTTTTTGATCACTTTTTATTAATTTTTTAAAGGTATAAAAAGTGACCAAAATACGCTTTTTTGGGCTTTGGAATTTTTTTACGTGTACGCCATTGACCGTGTGGTATAATTAATGATATATTTTTATAGTTCGGACATTTACGCACGCAGCGACACCACGTATGTTTATTTTTATTTACACTGTTTTATATTTTTTTTTATGGGAAAAGGAGGGTGATTCAAACTTTTATTAGGGAAGGGGTTAACTGACCTTTATTAACACTTTTTTAAACTTTTTTTTGCAGGTGTTATAGGTCCCATAGGGACCTATAACACTGCACACACTGATCTCTTACACAGATCACTGGCGTGTATTAACACGCCAGTGATCAGTGTTATCGGCACTTGACGACTCCTGCCTGGATCTCAGGCACGGAGCAGTCATTTGTCGATTGGACACCGAGGAGGCAGGTAAGGGCCCTCCCGGTGTCCTTTAAGCTGTTCGGGACGCCGCGATTTCACCGCGGCGGTCCCGAACAGCCCGACTGAGCAGCCGGTTCACTTTCACTTCAGACGCGGCGGTCAGCTTTGATCGCCGCGTCTGAAGGGTTAATACAGGGCATCACCGTGATCGGTGATGTCCTGTATTAGCCGACGGGACCGACCCGATATGCCGCGGGGACACCGCGTGACCCCGCGGCATATCGCGGGAGCGACGGAGGAGGTAAATATACGTCCTTCGTCGTTAAGGGGTTAATGCATTTTCCTTTGTAAAATATATGACAGCTTTACAAAGCGGTAATAAAATCTGCAAAATATTACATAAGGAAATAAACTTCTTATATGTGTTCATATAGTGGCCATTGTGGTTCCATTCTCCATGTTACTGTTTCTATTAAAGGTTAGTAAAATATCACATTTTACAGAACATACCTTATAGAGATCAATACTATGGCCATAGTTTTCCTTTCTGTATTGTATAATTCAGTGTTGCTGAATCAATCATAAATTGTACATTTGCTAAAGGTCATTCTGCTTTTTTTCTATAAATTTCACCCAACTAAATTCCCTTTATTTAATGTCTACTAATATCCTAAAGGTCCCATAGACTGTATGTGTTAAAGGAGGTGAGGGGGGTCAGTTTTGTTTATATCATAAGCTAAAAAGCCATAACAAATGGAATACTTCTCATAGCAGAAGGTCAGCTAAATACATGAACAGAACATATTTCTTATATTGATGGTTGCTGCATTGTATCAGTGGCTATAAAGATGTGTTTTCTAAAGAAGAATAGTCATCCCTTTCATGCAGCCTAAATCAAAAGACATTGAGGTGGCCCTTGATGACTTCTTATCACCCCACCAGCCTTAAAGGACAAGCATCATGAACAAAAATGTATCCCCTATCGGAAGGATAGGGGATAAGTTTTAGATCACGGGGGTCCGAGCACTGCCCCCCCCTCCGCGATCTCCTGTTTGGAGACCCTGTTTTCTAGCACAGGATAGACGCCCCCCTGTGCTGGAGAACGGGGGCTCCAAACAGGAGATTGCAGGGGGTCCCCAGCGCTCGGATCCCTGCGATCTAAAACTTATCCCCTATTCTTGTTGATGATACTTATCCTTTAATTGATAGATGTCTCTCTGTTTGGGTATAGGGAGAGGTCTAACAACCAAGGCAGGCGGGACAGGCCGTAGCCATCTAGACCACCCTAATGACTCATGGTTCAGGCAGCAGGAAAGTGATGACAGGTACTCTTTCGCAGTCAAATAGAGCTGTCCTAAATGTTCATAAGCCTCCTATTGCATATTTGTATATCTTCATACATGTTTTATTCATTTTGTTGAAGGATTCCACACACAAGTCTCAAAAGTCCCACACTTTTGCACAGAAATGGTGATGTTTGCTTAAACATCACGATTTATGTACAACAATGTTGGACTTTTATTGGATTTAGGCTGTTCGCACCAAGGGGGACTAGAAAAGGCATGAAGGAGGCTAGATGTGGGCTCGGCCTTGCATGGGGGGGCCAACTTGCGACACCTAAAGTTGCAGAAATATACACCATCTTAATAGGTAGCATATATTTGTGCACAGTGGGCAACGGCAACCATAGTGCCACTGGATTTACTAAGTAAGTAGATCCAGGGGACCGACAATTGGTGGAGCGTTACATATGTGCAGCGCATCAAAACATTGCACATATTAAATCTCCCCAAGGAGTCTGACAGTGCCTATATGGTTGTGCACAGGGCTGTACATGAGAAATTATGCATAGGGATGAGAAATTATGCATAGGGATGAGAAATTATGCATAGGGATGTACATACTATAGCACATAACCTAAGATAGTTTTTGCTACCAACACACATCACAATCTTCTGACAAGAAAGTCTAGCATTCACTAACTACATTTACCATTCCCATTTGGAGAAAGGGTAACATGACCCTCAGGCTGATTTCTTTCTTGTTTCCTACAAATGTGGTGGTAAAATGTAATGCTTGTCAGCTTCAGAAAGAGATTAGCACCATCTAGAAAAGTTTTATGCTGTTCACTCAGTGCCACCGCGAGCGTGTTGCTGAGCCTATAGACTTGTGCATTATGGGTAGATATATAGGGAGATAAAAAAATTTCTAATAGGGGTTTGCTATAAGCCACCGAACATAATGGAAGAGGCAGAAGATCAATTACTGAGGCAAATAAACAAGGCAGCAAATCAGAATGAGGTGATAATAATGGGGGACTTTAACTATCCTGATATAAACTGGGAGACTGAGACCTGTGAATCTCATAAAGGAAACAGGTTTCTGACTATAGCTAAAGACAATTATCTATCCCAAATGGTGCAGAGCCCAACCAGAGGGGGCACCCTAATAGACTTAATATTAACCAACAGACCTGACAGAGTAACTAATGTGCACGTAGATGGATACCTAGGGAATAGTGATCATAATATAATACATTATAACTTGTTCTGCAATAAGGGAACCTTGCGAGTGGCCACAAAAACAATGAACTTTAGGAAGGCAAAGTTTAATCAACTCAGAGAAGCCCTTAACAATATAAAATGGGATAATGTCCTCATAAAGAAAAATACTGACACTAAATGGGAGACTTTTAAGAAATGTTTTAATTCTCACTGTAAGCGGTCTATACCTTATGGGAATAAAAGGGTCAAGAATAAAAGATAAGGGGGCAATAAATGACAAAAACAAAGCATTTAAACTACTAAAACAGGAAGGGAGTAAAGAAGCATTAAAAAGCTATAGAGAAAAATTTAAATTGTGTAAAAAAACAGATAAAAGCAGCAAAAATAGAGACAGAAAGACTCATTGCCAAAGAGAGTAAAACTAACCCAAAAATGTTTTTTAACTATGTAAATAGCAAAAAGGTCAAAAATGAAAGTGTAGGCCCTTTAAAAAATTATGAGGAAGAAATTATAGACGGGATCAAGAAAAAGTAAATATATTAAACAAATTCTTCTCCACTGTATTCACCAGGGAAAAATTAGATTAGGTAGACTCTTCAGTACAGGTCATCTATGTAAGCCAGGAAGAAGTACAGTGCCACGTACAAAAAATCAAATAGACAAATCACAAGGCCCAGAAGGCATTCACCTCTGTGTTCTAAAGGAATTAAGTAATGTAATAGACAGACCCTTATTTTTAATATTCAAGGACTCTATAGTAACAGGGAAGGTTCCCCAGGACTGGTGCATAGTAAATGTGGTGCCAATATTTAAAAAGGGGTTTTCTAAGCTATTTTGGAGTATCTTGATAAAAATAAATGTCCTGTCAAACTAACCTGATCAGCTTTTATGAGGAGGTGCGCTCCAGACTGGAACAGGGCGAATCACTGGATGTCGCATATCTGGATCTTTCTAAAGCATTTGATACGGTGCCACATAAAAGATTGGTACATAAAATGAGAAGGATTGGGCTGGGGGAGAATGTGTGTAAGTGGGTAAGTAACTGGCTCAGTGATAGGAAACAGAGGGTGGTTATTAATGGTACTTATTCTGATTGGGTGACTGTTACTAGTGGGGTACCACAGGGATCAGTCTTGGGTCCTGTTCTATTTAATATATTCATTAATGACCTTGTAGAGGGGCTGAATAGTAAAGTAGCAATCTTTGCAGATGATACTAAACTCTGTAAAGTGTTCAACACAATAGAGGACAGTGCACTGTTACAAATGGATCTGGATAGGTTGGAGGTTTGGGCTGGGAAGTGGCACATGAGGTTCAACACTGATAAATGTAAGGTAATGCACATGGGGAGGAATAATCCGGGCTGGAATTATGTATTAAATGGGAGCACACTTGGGACGACTGACATGGAAAAGGACTTAGGAGTCTTAGTTAACAGTAAATTTAGCTGTAGTGACCAGTGTTGGGCAGCTGCTGCCAAGGCAAATAAAATCATGGGGTGCATCAATAGGGGCATAGATGCCCACGACAAGGAAATAATTCTACCGCTGTACAAATCACTAGTCAGACCACACATAGAATACTGTGTACAGTACTGGGCACCAGTGTACAAGAAAGATATGGTGAAGCTGGAGAGGGTTCAAAGATGGGCAACCAGAGTAATACGGGGAATGGGAGGACTACAGTACCCAGAAAGATTATCAGAATTGGGGTTATTTAGTTTAGAAAAAAGAAGGCTTAGGGGCGACCTAATAACTATGTATAAATATAATCAGAGGGCAGTACAGAGATCTCTCCCATGATCTATTTATACCCAGGACTGTATCTATAACAAGGGGGCATCCTCTACAGCTTGAGGAAAGAAGATTCTACACCAGCACAGACGGTGGTTCTTTACTGTAAAAGCATTGAGACTATGGAATTCTCTGCCTGAGGAGGTGGTCATGGTGAACTCTGTAAAAGAGTTCAAAAGGGGTCTGGATGCATTTTTAAAGAATAACAACATTGCTGGTTATGTATACTTGGTTTAAAGGGACAGACCATTGATCCAGAGATTTATTCTGACTGCCATATTTGGAGCTGGGAAGGAATTTTTACCTCTAGTATGAGGGTTTTTTGCCTTCCTCTGGATCAACTCAGTAGGGACTCATTAGGGATATAGGTAGAACTTGGTGGACTCTGGTCTTTTATCAATCTTATGAACTATGTTACTAAATGAGGCGACCTAAGAATTATGTAGTACTTTCCATTACGACACTAGATGCAGGCGCGCTCTAATCACTCACTGGAACTTATTTTGTAGTTAACCTCTATAAAAGATTGTAATGCCGAGCAAAGAGCTGTCACACACACATTATTTAGAAGCCTGTATTATTATTTTATTGCCAGTCCTTGACAGCTGAGAAAAAGCCAAAAGCTTTAATCTTTTCTAGCTTTTATTTTACAGCATAAGAGCTGCATGTAAGATAGATTTGATTAATATGTAACAGAGATGCAATTCTCAGTAAAATGTGCTGTACTTTAGCACCCCTGGAAAACAAACTACATCACAATGGTTTAAATCTCAGTCCATTGTATTATATAGACATCATAAATAATAGAGAGCAGGCAGATATTGCTGCAGGCTTCATCTACATAACACATCTGAGCTCTCCATAATGTGTTCTACTTGTCACTTTTAGTACAGAAGAGAGGCAATAAAGCTAACAGCTGACTGAAACACATCCGAACTCCTTTCACTTCCAGGGTGGCAAATGCTCATTAAGTAATCTTAGCTGTGACTTTTCAAACCCATAACTCTTAGAAATGTAAAAAAGTTGCCAGGAAAGATTAAGCACATAATCTATGACAGCGTAATAATTCTTTTGTGCGGCATTCAAAATTTCATCTGCTTTGTTTTGTATGCCGGGTTGGAAAGAGAAGGTGTAACTACATCATGTATTATTTGCCGGTATAGAGCTGACTGGAATACATTTAGATGATAGACAAGTTCATTAGAAACATGATTGGGAATTGGCGCATTGCAACCTTTCTGCTTATAGCGTAGAGTCTTACAGTCCTCTATTAAAATAATATAAATAAGCCATTTAAAAGCGGTCGTTTTTATTCCACTGCTGTTTTAACAGCTAAGCCTAAAGAGCCTGGAAGAATCAAAAAAATGTTCTACACATACCGTGCATTTAAAGCAGGAAATCACAGCATTGCCTAGTTGGCCGATCAAAATCTTTGAGACCTTATGATATGCCGTGGCATGCCTATCGGCATTTTTACATATATTATTTGTGAAAAACTAAAATAAAAATAAAAAAGTAGGTCCGAAATAGCTTTCAAACCTTTCAAACTAAATTATATACTACTCCCCTACGCAATCCTATACTTATCGAGCTGTGAACACATCAGGGGAGAATTTATTAAGCTTGTAAATCAGGGGAAGCGCAAAGGTGGGGTGGGATAGGTGTAGTGGTCTATGGCTGAGCATTAGAGTGGGTCAGGAATAGGATTGGTGTAGTAGTCTATGGCTATCTATTAGAGTGGAGTAGTATAAGTGTAGTAATCTATGGCTGACTATTAGAGTGGTGTAGGATAGGTGTAGTAATCTATGGCTGAGCACTAGAGTTAGGTAGGATAGGTGTAATAGTCTATAGCTGACAACTAGAGTGAGGTAGGATAGGTGTAATAGTCTATAGCTGACAACTAGAGTGAGGTAGGATAGGTGTAGTAGACTATGGCTAACTATTAGAGTGGGGTAGAATAGGTGTATTAGTATATGGCTGAGCACTAGTGTGGGGTAGGATAGGTGTAGTAGTCTATGGCTGATCATCAGAGTAAGGTAGGGTAGGTGTAGTAGTCTATGGATGATCATCAGAGTAGGTAGGATAGGTGTTGCAGGCTATGACTGAGCACAAGAGTGGGGTAGGATAGCTGTAGTAGTCTATGGCTGATCATAAAAGTGGGGTAGGATAGGTGTATTAATTAATAACGGAGCAATAGAGTGGGGTAGGATACATGTAGTAGCTTTTGGCTGATCATTAGAGTGAGTAGGATAGGTGTAGTGGCTTTTGGCACATCACTAGAGAGAGGTAGGATAGGTATAGTAGTCTATGACTGAGCCCCAGAGTAGAATAGGATAGATATGTAGTCTATTACTTCTATGGGGCTATACAGGGAGCTACTACTATATACAAAAGATTGATTATACATAGAGGGGGCTGTTAATATATATATACGGGGAGCTGCTACTTCCTATAGGGGGATGCTACTATACACGGAAGACTGCTCATACATACAGGGGGCTGCTAATATGTATGGTGGGTACTACTACCTACAAGGGGCTGCTGTTATGTAAACGGGAGCTGCTCTGATATACAGGAGGCTGCTAATATATACACAGGGGTGGCTGCTACTTCCAAGGGAGCACCTCCTTGTTTCCCCTACCTTCCCCTCCTTGATTGACATACAGGGCTTACTGGGGAATACCCACAGCTGTCTCGTTGATGCCCATTGCAGTGCACACACAGTGAGTGACTGAGACTAGTGTTCACAGCCAGGAATCTTAATGCATGTGCGCTTTCATTGTTGTCCACAGTGCACATATAAAGTATGAAGGGGGGGGCAGTGAATAAAACTTTTAATTAATATGCTGTTAACATAGATCAACAAGTGCATGATAAATTGCCAAGAGATACTGATTGGCCCATGCGACACAGGAAATAAAAACAGTTATACTGTCTTATTTTCTATGCGCCAGTTAGGACCGTTCACAGTCGACTTAGAAATTCCACTGGCCATATACCCAAAATTATGTTCAATGCCCTGTCCTATGCGTTTCAGTACACGAATGTCGGTGGCCTCATCAGGGGCCTTTTGCAAAATGCATATACAAGAGGATCATCTGTCCTCATACATAGACAATAATTGCCAGGGCCGAAAATACAGTAACAGCCCTGATGAGGCCACCGACATTGGTGGACTGAAACGCGTAGGACAGGGCATTGTATATCATTTTAGGTATATGGCCAGTGGATTTTCTAAGTCGTAACTTGCGCATAGAAAATAAGACAGTATAACTGTTTTTATTAACTGTGAGTTATCTCCTGTGTCCTATGCGCCAAGGGAGCTTCATCAGTATCTCTTGGCAATGTATCATGCACTTGTTGATCTGTGTTCACTTGTTGATCTGTGATCATGCACTTGTCGATCCCTTCATACTTTATACATTTATTGGGGGTTTCATCAGAGTGGGTAGATACTTTATATATCTACGGTCTACAGTGGGGATCATAAGCTTGTATTAATGTGTATAAAGAACCCAAGGAAAGATGGAAAAATCTCCAAAAGGCATCAATTTACAGATTAGACATTCTTATAATATGTCAACAAAAGTTAGATTTTATTTCCATCATTTACACTTTCAAAATAACAGAAAACAAAAAAATGGCATCTGCAAAAGTTTGAGCACCCTGCAGAGTTAATATCTTGTACTGTCCCCTTTGGCAAGTATCACAGCTTGTAAACACTTTTTGTAGCCAGCCAAGAGTCTTTCAATTCTTGTTTGAGGTATCTTTGCCCATTCTTCCTTACAAAAGACTTCCAGTTCTTTGAGATTTCTGGGCTGTCTGTCACGCACTGCTCTTTTAAGGTCTATCCATAGATTTTCAATCAGGAGATTGGGAAGGCCATGGCAAAACCTTCAGTTCAAGCCTCTTGATGTGATCCCCCGTGGATTTCGAGGTGTGTTTAGGATCATTATCCATTTGTAGAAGCCATCCTGTCTTTAACTTCAGCTTTTTCACAGATGGCATCAAGTTAGCATCCAAAATATGCTGACATTTTATTGAATCAATTTTTCCTTCTACTCGTGAGATGTTCCCTGTGCCACTGGCTGCAATACAACCCCAAAGCATGATTGATCCACCCCCATGCTTAACAGTTGGACAGAGGTTCTTTTCATAAAATTCTGTTCCCCTTCTCCAAACGTATCTTTGCTCATTCCGGCCAAAAAGTTCAATTTTAACCTCATCGGTCCACAGAACTTGTTTCCAAAATGCATCAGGCTTGTCTATATGTTCACTAGCAAAGTTCAAATGCAGATTTTTGTGGTGAGGACGTAGAAGAGGTTTTCTTCAATGACTCTTGCAAAGGACGAGGGGGCACTCCCTCCGTCTGGAGAAGAAAAAGTTTAGTCTCAAGGGGCGACACGCCTTCTTTACCGTGAGGACTGTGAATTTATGGAACGGTTTACCTCAGGAACTGGTCACAGCTGGAACAATTAACAGCTTTAAAACAGGATTAGATACATTCCTGGAACAAAATAACATTAATGCTTATGAAGAAATATAAAATCCCATCCCTTCCCCAATATCGCGCCACACCCCTACACCTTAATTCCCTGGTTGAACTTGATGGACATATGTCTTTTTTCGACCGTACTAACTATGTAACTATGTAACTATGTAACTAAGACCATATTTGTACATTTTGAATTGTCTGATATTTTTTTGGTCTTCCAGATCTTGCTTTAACTTCCACTGTTCCTGATGACTGCCAATTCTTAATTACATTCCGAACAGAGGATATTGACATCTGAAAACATTTTGCTATCTTCTTATAGCCTTCTCCAGCTTTGTGAGCGTCAACTATTTTCAGTTTCAGATTTCTAGACAACTGCTTAGAAGAACCAATGGTGCTGATTGTTGGGGCAAGGTCAGATGAGTCTGGGGATTTAAAACCTTTGAGATTGACATCTCCTGGTCTTCCCAGATGATGATTGAGAACAATCCATGACAATGGAAGGTCTCAGCTTTGCAAAGGGGGCAGTGCATGCTATAAATTCTGCAGAGTACCCAAACTTTTGCAGACACCATTTTTTGGTTTCTGTTATTTTGAAAGTATAAATGATGGAAATAAAATCTAACTTTTGTTGACATATTATAAGAATGTCTAATCTGTAATTTGATGCCTTTTGGAGATATTTCCATCTTTTCTTGGCTTCTTTATGCACATTAATACAAAATTTTACCTGTTGTGCCCAGACTTTTGATCCCCACTGTATACACACAGTGCACATATGTAAGCTGAGCCTTGTACATCAATCAAAGCACAAAGGTGATTGTTAAAATTATGGATAAGCCACCAGCAACATCAAAGGTACTATCTAATTTTTTAATAAGGATCAAGAGGTTGTCCGAGATTAGCCAAAAGAGTCAATCCATAGGATGATGGGGAGGATACTACATATCCTCAGACCATTGGATGGGACTAAAATGCAATATGAAACACCCTCCATGGATAAGATGGGTGTAGAACGCCAGACATGTAGAAACTTTAGTAATTCACTAGTTGTAAAGATATAAACTGATCCATTTGGGGTACCCATCTTCTTTTTATGAAACTCAATTTACAGACTCTGTGACCTCTAACCACCAAACCCCACTACAGTATTCAGGTTATATTGTAAAAACCCTGATACAGAGTCTAAGTTCAGAAAGACGTTTTTCTCCGACCTGTTTTGAGTCCATATTTTTTTTGCACTGAACGGAGCTAGAATGACTACGAGCACAACTGACCCTGCCGGGTCCCAACAGATCCAATTGACTTGAATGGGGTCCCTCACAGATCCAGTATTTTACCAGAGTTGAGCGTAGAGAAAAAAAATTGTCTCTGCTGAACTCCCATCCTTACAATGGACTGGCTAATGGTGCTCTCTTTATCGGAGCACAACAGCAGTGTGAACGAGCCCTTATGTGCAATCCCCTTCTGTAAGCCCATACATAGGTCATAGCCTGCATGCTGATGCATAAAAAGGACTCCTGTTTGGGGCTTACAGACAGGGAATGCAGGTGAAAACATACAGTATAAAAATTACCGTATTTATTGGCATATAACAAGCACCTTTTAAACTAAAATGTGCAGCTGAAACCCTACCTGCATGTTGTACGCCAATAAATCCTCTTCTTGTGTCTCACTTCTGGGCCCTGGGTGTTGCATCAGGCAGCCAACGCTGGTCTCTGTTCTAAAGTGTCGGGCTGCTGATCCTAAACAAGCATGCGGCGTCGCTGGCACTTTAAATCAGTGACCATCAGCAGCTTCCAGGACTGAAAAGTGACATCCCTGACGTTACATTGATGAGCCATGCTGAGCCTGTCACTCAGCACAGGGGGATCAGAGGGAGAGGGAAAGATATGGCACAAGGGGATCAAAGGGGGAGGGAAAGATATGGCACAAGGGGGATCAGAGGGGGAGGGAAAGATATGGCACAAGGGGGATCAGAGTGGAAGGGAAAGATATGGCACAAGGGGGAACAGAGGGGGAGGTTAAGATGTGGCTCAGGGGGGATCAGAGAGGGAGCTTAAGATGTGGAACAGGGGGGGGGAATCAGAGGGAAAGGTTTAGATGGGGCACAGGGGGGGATCAGAGGGGAAGGAAGAGATATGGCCCAGGGGGGAACAGAGGGGAAGGGAATTACATGGCACAGGGGGGATCAGAGGGGGCAGGACAGATGTAGCACAGGAGGTGATAAGAGGGAATGAATTAAATGACACAGAAGTCACATTGAGGAGGAGGGAGGTAAGATGTGGCACAGGGGGGATCAGACTGAGAAATAATGTGGCAAATGGATGAATAAGAGTTGGGGGAATTATGTTGCATTATGTTCAGAGCTTCCAAGTAATTTATTTAAAATTTATATATATTTTTTAACTAAAATGTTCTTGTTTAAACAAGGGTGCGTGCTATACGCCAGTGTGTGTTATATGCTGATAAATATGGCAAAAATTCTCGTAATCAGCATTTTTTTAAGCTATGTACCAGATACTGTAGTTTAGGGGGTTTTAAAGTCTCTTTAATCTAATGATAGCCACCACATTTTTGTGCTGTAGATACAGAAGTTCTTTTAATTGGCGCTATTTTGGAGAACAGAGCTGACACAATTCCGTAAGATCATTCAGTCTCTGTGAAGTGACAAAATTTATAAATTAACAAATGAAAATAATAGAAAATTGATGAAGATTGTATCCTAGCTAGCAGCAATTCTATGATGAGGGCCAACGTGAATCTCTGCTCGCCAGCAGCCACTGAAACCATCAGAACAAAGCCAGATGGTCTGGTGCAAAAACAGCCTTTCAGAATTAATAAGTGGTTCTCATGAGGATGAGCTCACGCTGTAACTGCTTCGCATTGACGTGCGGGTATCTCTTCTATCCTGGACACTTCACTCAGTGCAGGATTTTAACTGAGCTTTAAGAGGTTGTAGGTGCCACTCAATTTATCTACCATGCTTCTGATTCTAAATGGGCCAGCTTTTAATCTAGAAATTATAGTAACGTGTATGTGCATTTGAAGTATATCATTGCTGCAGTTAATTAACAGTTATTAGCGTTAGCGTACTGTGCTGTATTATATGTCACAAATCATCGCTTCTCCCTGTGCAGTTACAGCAATTAAGAACTCCATCACACCTTCTCTATAGTCATTTGGTTCTTTTCCAGGTCTTTTCAAAAGTGGAAATTGCTAATCAAATCATTTCTGCTCTGTGCCTCTGTGTCGTTTATTCCATTCCTAATGATGTGCGACTTTTTTATTTTTATTATTTTTTTTTCTTTTTTTTTTCCGGCTTTGGCCGTTAACAGAGGCATCCGTGCGTCTAACCCATTTCACACCACCGTCATGCTTTACAGAGGCGATAATGAACTTCCAGGACTAAGGGGAGATTTTTGGTTGTCTGAGAGCAGTGCCTTCCCCCTCCTGCTGTTCCAAGATTGAATTTTGTTAACTGTAAAATGCAATGGCAGACACACAGCTTAAGTGCCAAGGCTGCAGCTGTTTTGCCATTGGTTGAAATTAAACTTTGGTGAACGTTCTTGCCTGATCAATTTGTCACCCTTCTGACTGGTAAATTATATATACTTATAGATAAAATGCACAGAGCAAATAATGAGATGTTATTTTTTTTTTATATTTTTGAAAGCAGCTGCTTTATAGTTTTAAAAAGGCAACTGCTACTAAAAAGAAAAACATTCAGTCCAGTCATGAATTGAATTATAAGAGAATGAAATATGGGGTCATATTCTGATTAATAAGAAATAAAAGACATTTCACAAAATGGTGCGAAACATAACTCAAAACGAAAGAGGATCAGTCAACAAACCAATGTGTCTGATACTCTTTCAGTGTATATATGGAAAAATGGTGGGGTCTAAACATGGATCTTGTGAACAAAAGCTTGATGTACCTGGTGATTCAAAAAGGATGGTGCATAATTATAGCCACTGTATATATAACAGAGAAAACATAACCCAACTGTATTAACACACTATCTATTCAAGTTTTATCTATAAACTACAAATGTTGAAAGTGATTTCCATTGTTTACACAGCAGATGTCTAGGTGGTAGTCCTGACACATGCCAGAGTATCAGCGGACATGGACTCCACTGTTTCAGTAATGGGTTGGCTCAGGTCCAAGGAGTCCTTCATAAAGTCCCACAGAAAGAATCCACAGTTCTGATAGAGTTTTATTTAGACATCGGCGAATATCAAAATATGGAGGTGCACCATCCTGTTGATATATTACGTTTGGCAGATCTTCCTCAATCTGAGGCACAAAGGAAGGGACCGTATACTTTGCGACTGCTCATTAGACAGAATAAAGCCACATGGGGGGGGTCTTTTTTTACCCCTAAAGTTTAAAATTGTAGGGAATGATCCTCCCACTGAGGTGAAAGGTCACCTCATCACTGAACACCAGCCTTCAGTGACTGCATACCCTTCCAATTGGCTCTGCACATCAATGCAAGTCACTGGCTAGTTACTACTGATGTTATTATAAAGAGGTTGTCTGGCCAAAATGTTGGTATAATGGAGCTCTGCTCCTCTCAGTTATCTACTGTAAATCTACTGTTAATTAAATTCAGGTTCTTAGAAAAAGTATGCATAGGCTCCTATTCACATTAGAAAAAAGTCAGATGAGCCTGTCTATTTCAGAAAGTATGAATGACTGTCTAATGTGTATGGGGGCTACCAAATTTCCCCCAATAATTGTGAGAGAGAAAGATCGGACATATTGGATTTCAACTTGCCCGATCTAAGCCCTCACCAAACGAGAAATGGACAGAATGTATATTTATGTGTATTGAGCATGGATGTCTCAAAGGGGTTATTCAGTGAAAGACAACTTTTCTCCTATGTACAGGACATGGGATACCGTAAGTGTCTGACAGTGGGGCATTTGACCGCTGGGATCCCAACTTCCTGAGCAAATCCTCCATTCGTTTCGATGGGAACACTGGAGAGAAGTGCTGTTCTTGTGCATTTGTGGTGCTCCTATAGAAATGAATAAGGTCCTGTTCAGGGGATCGTGGGGATCCCAGCGTTCGGACCCCCAGCAATCAGACACTTATCCACAATTATTTGGATATGGGATAAGTTATCTTTCACTGGACAACCCCTATAAAACTTGCCACTTTAGACGTGTGTTTTGACAAATTTCTCCATTGAATGGTATTCCAAATGGCAATTGGATGGATGATCCAGTTATTTTCCTTGACGATAGATGGAACATACTTTCAAAGAATGTTAAAATAAAAAGACAAATGTCCATTCATTTAACCACAAGAAAAATAGAAGGGTAAGTAGAAGAAAAGCAGGAGAAATGGGAAACTTAGTCATCTAATTTTGCGCCATCTATTTTGTTATTGTGGAGTCATGATTGTGACCTTTGCAACTTCTGCAGTTTTAGTGGTCTTTTTGAAGGTTTATACAAAGGATGAGTTGTTGATATGGTTTTGAGGTAATGTTGGCCTACCAGCTATTTCTGGGAAGCTTTACCACTCACCAAGTCTCTATGCAGCTGTTTAGAGATAATGGGCCTCATCTATAAGAAATATTGTACACAAGAAGTGAAGCAATTGCTTATTATAACCAATTGGATTTCAGCATATATGTTCTGAAATGTATCCAAATTGGATGTTATGGGCAGATGGTTTCATTTACTTTTCGATATTGGGGTCGGATAGATAAATGTACCATTATCAAGTGTGACAGTTATATGGTATTAGCTTCTACATGCATTCATACACTAAAGTAATCTACACTGCGTAGTGTAGGCATGATTAAAGTCCCATATGCTTTGTATAAAAAAATATATATATATATATACTTTTTTCAGCGATTTACAAACTATTTTGGAATGGGCCTTTTTATTCCTTCTATGTACCTATACATCAAAATAGAAGCTGCCATTATGAAATAAGCCCATTTTTTGTTATAGGGAATATCAGAATGGCAGCTCATGCATTCTCATTACAGTAAGGCAGTGTACAATGTACAGAATCCAGTTCCTGAAGCAATAGAAAGCTTTGTCTGACAGTACGCTCAGTGCCTCTCGCAGCTCATTGGCAGTG
Source organism: Hyla sarda (assembly GCF_029499605.1). Taxonomy (NCBI): domain Eukaryota; kingdom Metazoa; phylum Chordata; class Amphibia; order Anura; family Hylidae; genus Hyla; species Hyla sarda. The sequence goes on from NC_079190.1 coordinate 224,494,359, forward strand.
GCATGCATTTTCCACCTCAGTGGCTCCTCTCTGTGGGATAACCAGGTCTGCCTTTCTTTTTGACATTTCTGCTAATAATGACTTGAAAAATCATCCACTTCTATTTAAAATTGCTACATGAAATAGCAGTCCATCTTTTGCAATGTGACAGCCAGCAACCAATGGGATAACGCATGTTCAACCACATGAAGCTAACTCTATAAAGCATTGCCCAGGGTGCACTGCAGGACTGCTTGAAATAATTAGCCACTGGAGGTTGGAAACCTATGCTGTAAATCCCAGCTCCACACGTGATGAGACTTTTTAGCTCTCTCCTAGGTGAAAAATGGCACAACAGAGGCTAATTCCCTCCTTGACATTCTAAACTGTGTGCAACAGACACTAACGGGAAATAAGAGAGCTACAACTCAGCAGCTTCTGTAACAGGAGGCAGAGGGAAATGTCTTCACAGAAAGGTTTGGAAAAGTAGTCTACAGGGAACCTAGAATGCAAACCGTTGAGTTAGGAGTGAAATATTTAGTTAGAAATCACGACAGCCCATTAACACTACATTGCATACTTAAAACTCACACAAAGAGAAGAGAATAGCTGCTATATGTATACTTTAAGTGTGGAAAAAGACAGACATTCTTACATTTTATGCTCCCAGGCCCTATATAAATTCCTATCATAACCACTTATGTGAGCATGGATACATCAAGGGTTTCTCGTTGGAGTAAAAAGAAACCAGATTATTCTGGCATCACATTCAATGTGAATATAAACTATCCTGGTTCATTAGATGGCATAAGTTGATGTTAAAGGGGTACTCCACCCCTAGACATCTTATCCCCTTTCCAAAGGATATTGGATAAGATGTTTGATCTTGGGGGTCCCATAGCTGGGAAACCTGTTAATCTGTCAATGGCCTAGATACTGTGAAAGTCCAGGCAAAAGTACTCACCGGCTGGCGTTTTTACTCAGATATTTTTTTAAGTGTACTGTAGCGCATTTTTCGGTCCTCATAAGTGCATACCACATACATACATCTAAGTAGAATACTATTTTGTACCTGTTAATCTGTCAACGGCCTAGATACTGTGAAAGTCCAGGCAAAAGTACTCACCAGCTGGTGTTGTACTCAGATACTTTATTAAGTGTACTGTAGCGCATTTTTCTGCCCGCATAAGTGCATAGCACATACCTACATCTAAGTAGTGTACTATTTTGTACCTCTTAATCAGTTAAGGGCCTAAATACTGTGAAAGTCCAGGCAAAAGTAATCACCGGCTGGTGTTTTACTAAAATAAGTTTTTCTAAGTGTACTGTATCACATTTTTCTGCCCTCATAGGTGCATACCACATACGTAAATCTAAGTAGAGTACTATTTTGTACCTGTTAATCTGTCAGGGGCTAGATACTGTGAAAGTCCAGGCACAAGTAATCACTGGCTGGGGTTATACTAAAATAAGCCAGGCTGTGCCATTCAGCCACTATATGGTCTCCTCATGCTTCAGCCACCTCTAGGCTTTGCCTTTCAGCCACTATAGGGTCTCCTCATGATCCACCCATCTCTAGGCTGTGTCATTCAGCCACTATATGGTCTCCTTATGCTGACAACATCTCCACGCTGTGTGATTCAGCTACTATATCGTCTACTCATACTTATGCCCCCTCCAGGCTCTGTCATTGTGCAGCTCTGTGGCAGTGATTCTAAAAGTGATGCCTGTAATCTGCATATAATTCTGAATAACAGTATTATTTCATGACCCCAGCACACTCGATATGCGTGTTAGAACAAAGCAAAGTGTTCTACACCCCTATTGAGGCTCTCTGTAGGCCAGAAATAGTCGTTTTTAATATAGATTCGGCACTAATAAATTTGGATCGAAACAATTTTTTGGGGAAAATTCGGCAAATCGGACAAATCAAATTTTTAAAAAGTTTGCTCATCTCTAGCTGTTACATCAGGAGCATCTGCCCCGCATCGCCAGTCATCCAGCACAGAGCGAAGTTCGCTCCATGCAACGGATGTCTGGGGGTGCCGCAGCTGAGATTGCGGGGTCCACAGCAGTGGGACACCCGCTATCAGACATCTTATCCCTTATCCTTTGGATATGGAATAAGATGTCTAGGGGCGGAGTACCACATTAACTATTCATATTCCTCTTACATTGCCATTTCCTCACCATGTTACATTTAATAACCTGGAATAGAGTAAAGAGGGTTAAAAGCTGGACTCAGGGATAAATTATATTCTATGATTAGATTCAGTATTTTCATGTAAAAACCTGTGAGGACCCACTGCCCCAGATTTATTACAAGTGTCTAATACTTAGAAATGACAAGCCCCGATCTCAGGGATCGGCGCTCATGTGCTGTAGCTTCACATGGCTCAATCAATCATACGGCCAGGATGCACTGCGGTTGCTGGATCATTTGTGCGGCCCTTTAAATTCATCATTGTCAACCGCACACACCCTGTTTTCATAGATGTCCTCAGTCAAAGTGCTCTCTCTTCAAAATGCTTAGACAATTTGATAAGTGTGTCACATTCTTAGACCATGTAGCCTAAGTTTAGACCAACTAAGCCACAATAAAAAAAATGTCACATTTTGAAACACACCCATTTTGCCGAGGGCACCTACCTTTTTTTGAGTGTGCTGGAAATGTGTCTAAAACCATTACCAACTGTGGTGCAAGTCATGTGAGAGTTTTGTAGTGCAAATTGCACCAGAATTCTGGTGCATTTTCAATAGTAAATCTTGTTTAATTTTGCCCACAGCTGATTGACAGCTTTTCTAGTGTGAGATTTTCCATATAAAGAGCTATCAATCATTCTCTGTGGGCAGAGGAGGCAGGACTAAAAGACTTTCCCAATGCTGGGAAAATGGAAACAACTTTCCATATGACATGAGAATCCACTTATCAAAAAAAACAAAAAAAACAAAAAAACAATAATAATAATAATAATAATATATATATATATATATATATATATATATATATATATATATATATTTTTTTTTTTTTCTTTCTTTTTTTCCCCCAAACATAATCTGCATTCTTTTATTCTAAGATGTCCACAAAGAATCAAAAATAGGTGGTACTCCACTACTGTCCTCAAAAAACATATTGTAGGCAGTATTATAAAATTCTGGGTTTTCAGCTAGTGAGGTTTAGTCTATTGGGCAATATACATTATATTAAACACTTATGGCAAACAAGATGTAGAAAATATAGGCTTTTAAAATATCACCATATGTTAAAGTGGTACTCCGGTGGTAAAAAACAAAAAACAAAAAAAATTCAAATCAAATGGTCCCAGAAAGTTATAAAGATTACTTCTATATAAAAAGCTTAATCCTTCCAGTACTTATCATCTGCTGTATGCTCCAGAGGAAGTTGTATAGTTCATTTCTGTCTGACCATAGTGTTCTCTGCTGACACCTCTGTCAGGAACTGTCCAAAGCAGGAAAGGTTTGCTATAGTGATTTGCTCCTGCTTTGGACAGTTTCTGACATGGACAGAGGTGTCAGCAGAGAGCACTGTGGTCAGACTGGAAAGAACTACACAACTTCCTCTGTAGTAAACAGCAACTGATAAGTACTTGAAAGGTTAAGATTTTTATATAGAAGTAGATTACAAATCTGTATAACTTTCTGGCACCAGTTTTTTTTTTTTTTTTTTTAAACCCTTTAAATCACAGAATCCATTGTGGTGTGTAATGCAGAAGGTCACATCTACAAATGAATGGTTGCACACAAAATATAAGTATATAACACTAGGAGATCCAAAGAAATATTGATTTAAAATAAAATAAATAGAAAAAAAAAAAGGCTCATCAAATTATGTCAACCATTTTATTTGCTACTATTCAATAGACACCAATTGTTTCCTTCTAATAACCGACATCCCTTTAATGCTTGCATCTGAAATATCCCTATTGACCATGCATACTTTTATATATGAAATATTTAATAATGTGGTAAAGTTTAAAATTCAGACATCAGTCAAACCGTATGTTTAAAGATTTAGTAGTACGCAGTCAATGTATAAGCATTGGGAATAGTATCTGGCTTTTGCTGTCTGATCATATACAGGATGAAGAGAATTATTATGTGGAAGCATAAAACACTGGTTCCTTTCTGTTTACATGGCATTTTATAGCCTGGACTGGCTGTCGCCAAACTATTGCACTTGACATGCCCTCTAGATTAATTTTTTTTTTAGCACAGGCCTTTAAGATTTCCTGTAAACTCCACGCTGTGTGTTTTGGTAATAAGTAGTCTAAATAAATTCTTAATGACCAACTATCAAAACAAGACACAAGATTCATTGGTTTATGATTTACGCTGGCAAATACTACTATAAAGAACTTGCTTCATTGCAAGAAAATATTCTGGGGCTATATAATCCTTCAAATGAATTATGAATTGTGTTTTAGATTTTAGATTGGAGAAAATGTGAATGCATATCCTGTTTCTTACGTTAAGTCATTTAAATGTTTCTATGTTAATTAAAAAATACCTACATTATTCTGTAAATGTTGTAAAACTGAGAAGTGTGCTGTACAATAATCCATGAGGTGACCCCTGGCGTATATTAATTGTTAGTCAGGGATAGTCAAAAATCTACCCTTTGGGAACGATAAATATGGATAGCGGCTATCTAGGAGCCAGGTGTCATGATGAAAAAAAAACTTTAATTTATTATAAATAGGTAGTCCTGGTCTGAAGTTACCCCATATACTTGTCTCTTATTCTCACACAATTGCTGCAATATGTAACTCTTCGGCTATTTTTATGTGTTGATCCCTGTTATACGTTGGAGATATATGAGAGAGACTTTAGATTTTCCTTCCAGATAGAAGAGAAGTCCAGGGTCAAATCATGTACGGCAGGAACTCCAGATGAAGTGGGGATGGGGAGGGGGGGAAGAGGGTGACGGCCGTACACCACAAAGAACGGAGATTTGGCGGATGACTCAGAGTTTTTAAAATTGTACGAGAATTCAGCCCAGGGTAACAGGTCGACCCAATCATCTTGACGGGAGGAAACAAAATGTCGCAGGTAGTCACCAAGGATCTGGTTCACTCTCTCCACTTGTCCATTGGACTGCGGGTGGTAGGAGGACGAGAAATTTAATTTGATCTTTAATTGATTGCAGAGAGCTCTCCAAAATTTAGACACAAATTGAACGCCTCTATCCGAGAAGATATGCGTGGGAAGCCCGTGAAGACGAAAGATCTGCAGAAAAAATTGCTTCGCCAACTGTGGCGCAGAAGGAAGGCCTGGAAGCGGAGTAAAGGGAGCCATTTTGGAAAAACGATCAACGACCACCCAGATGACCGTGTTGCCATGGGATACAGGAAGATCAGTGATGAAGTCCATGGCTATGTGGGACCAAGGCTGTTCAGGCACCGGCAGCGGATGGAGAAGACCTGAAGGCTTCTGACGAGGGGTCTTGTCACGTGCACATACTGTACAGGCTTGTACGAAGTCGGTCACATCCTTTTCCAAGGAGGACCACCAATAGTGTCTGGCAATCAACTGTAAATTCTTTTTTATTCCAGCGTGACCAGACAGAAGGGAGGAATGGCCCCATTTGAGGATCGGGAGGCGAAGACAGGGAGGAACATAAGTCTTTCCTGGAGGGACAGGTATCAGAGAAGCAGGAGCAGAAGAGATCAGGCACTCAGGGGAAATGATGTGCTGAGGAAGGGTCTCAGCTTTAGAGGCATCGGTGGTACAAGATAGAGCATCAGCTTTGACATTCTTGTCTGCGGGACGAAAATGGATCTGAAAGTTGAGACAAGTTGAGATAAGACAAATTTTTGTGATCTGTATAAATGGTGATGGGGTGAAGGGATCCTTCCAAAAGATTTCTCCACTCCTCAAGGGCCAACTTAATCGCCAACAGTTCACGGTCTCCAATTGAATAATTTTTTTCTGGAGGTGAAAAGGTTTTGGAGAAAAATCCGCAAGTGACATTTTTTCCTTTGACGGATTTTTGTAGAACAGCTCCGGCTCCAACAGAGGAGGCGTCAACCTCGAGGAAGAAGGGCTTCTGAGGATCAGGTCTGGACAAGACTGGAGCAGAGGAGAAGGCGGCTATGAGGTGGTTAAAGGCTTCCTCCGCCTGTGGCGGCGAGGATTTCGGATTAGCATTTTTCTTAGTCAGTGCTACAATAGGAGCAACGATGGTGGAGAAGTGGGGAATGAATTGACGGTAGTAATTAGCAAATCCGAGAAATCTTTGGATTGCTCGCAGGCCAGTGGGACGAGGCCAATCCATTACCGCAGAAAGTTTATCAGGGTCCATTTGAAGACCTTGTCCGGACACAATGTAACCCAAGAAGGGAAGACTGCTGCGTTCGAATAGACACTTTTCGATTTTGGCGTAAAGTTGATTTTGGCGTAGTCGCTGTAGCACTTGACGAACATGAAGGCGATGTTCCTCTAGGTTGGAGGAAAAAATTAGGATGTAGTCAAGATAGACTACCACACAAGAGTACAGCATATCCCGAAAAATTTCATTAACAAAGTCTTGAAAGACTGCTGGGGTGTTGCATAGACCAAATGGCATAACTAGGTATTCAAAGTGACCATCTCTGGTATTGAAGGCGGTCTTCCATTCATCACCTGCTCGAATACAGATGAGGTTATAAGCGCCACTTAGATCTCGTTTGGTGAAAATCTTGGCACCTCGCAGTCGGTCAAAGAGTTCGGAGATAAGAGGCAGAGGATAGCGATTTTTTACGGTAATTTTACTGAGGCCGCGGTAATCAATACCAGGGCGGAGAGATCCATCTTTTTTGGCGACAAACAAAAATCCAGCTCCAGCTGGGGAAGAGTATTTCCAGATAAAACCTCTTTTGAGGTTTTCTTGTATGTACTCAGACATAGCTTGGGTTTCCGGGGCAGAAAGTGGGTAAATCCTACCACGGGGCGGTGTGGTACCAGGGAGCAGGTCGATAGGACAATCATAGGGTCTATGTGGTGGTAAGACCTCTGCCTGCTTTTTACAAAAGACGTCCGAAAAGTCCTGATAGGCCTCAGGAAGACCTGGCAAGAAGATCCCCAGCTTTTAATGTCTCCAGTGACCCAGTCGAGGCTAGGCGAATTACTTTGGAGCCAGGGCAAGCCCAGAAGAATTTCAGAAGTGCAGTTGGGTAGCACAAAAAATTCAATATGTTCATGATGGTGAACTCCAATAGTCATGAGTAGCGGTTGAGTGCGGTAACGCACGGTGCAGACCAGTCTCTCTCCATTGACGGATGAAATGAAGAGAGGCTTGACGAATCTGTTTACTAGGGAGGCTTCAATGAAACTTCCTGCTGAATCCGAGTCCAAGAAGGCCACAACGGAGAATGAAGTAGCATTAGCGGGTATAGCAATCCGCACAAGTAAAGTCAATCGTGGAGAGGTAGAATTCACTCCTAGCAACGACTCTCCTACATTGACTAGATGAGTGGGTGCGTTTCTCAGACGCGGAGGACGAATAGGACAGTCTTTTAGGAAATGTTCGGTGCTTGCACAGTAAAGACACAGGTTTTCATTCCTACGGCGAGTCCTCTCTTGTTGGGTCAGGCCAGACCGATCCACTTGCATTGCCTCGGCAGGAGGCATAGGAACAGATTGCAAAGGACGTTGGAAAGGAGGAGCCTGGGAGGAAAACCACCTGGTGTGAACAGGATCCTTTTCCTGACGAAGCTCCTGGCGTCTTTCCGTGAAACGCATGTCGATGCGGGTGGCCAAATGGATGAGTTCAGACAAGTTCGCAGGAATTTCTCGTGCGACCAGGACATCTTTGATGTGACTGGATAAGCCTTTCTTGAAGGTCGCACAGAGGGCCTCATTATTCCAGGAAAGCTCAGAGGCGAGGGTGCGGAACTGGATGGCGTATTCACCCACAGAAGAACTCCCTTGGACAAGATTCAGCAAAGCAGTCTCGGCTGAGGAAGCCCGGGCTGGCTTCTCAAAGACACTACGTACTTCTGAGAAGAAGGACTGGATTTTAGCTGTGGCAAGATCGTTGCGGTCCCAAAGCGGTGTGGCCCATGGCAAGGCCTTTCCAGACAGGAGGCTCACCACGAACGCCACCTTAGACCGTTCTGGAGGAAATTGGTCCGACATCATCTCCAGGTGTAGGGAACACTGGGACAGGAATCCATGGCATAGTTTAGAGTCCCCATCAATCTTGTCTGGAAGAGACAGGCGGAAACTGGGAGCAGCCACTGGAGATGCAGGAGCTGGTGGAGGAGATGGTTGCTGTTATTGCGGCAGTAGCTGTTGCAGCATAGCGGTCAACTGAGTCAGCTGTTGTCCTTGTTGCGCGATCTGCTGAGATTGTGGGCGACCACGGAGGTTAGGTCAGCGACACTGGGCAGCGGGACCTCAGCGGGATCCATGGCCGGATCTACTGTCAGGATCCGGACTGGTATGCGGAGAGGACACGGGTGGTGGATCCTCTGTGTCAGTGAGGCGATGGCGTGGGCCGTACCAGGGGAACGGAATCTAAGGGGTTACTGGTTTTCACCAGAGCCCGCCGCAAAGCGGGATGGACTTACAGCGGCAGGTAACCCCCAGATCGTTCCACCCGATAGCGACTCAACCTCACTGACAGCTGAGACAGGCACGGCACACATGGACAAGGCAAGAGCAAGGTCGGACATAGCAGAAGGTCTGGGCAGGCAGCAACGGTTCGTAGTCAGGGGCAACGGTAAGGGTCTGGGTACACAGGCAATGGAACAAACAGAAATGCTTTCACAGGGCACAAGGCAACAAGATCCGGCAGGGATAGGAAGGGGAAGTGGGTTTATATAGTGTAGGGAGTGTAAGGAACCAATTGGGCCAGGCACCAATTAACTGTGCACTGGCCCTTTAAATCTGAGAGACCTGGAGCGCGTGCGCCGCCGGGACTCAGCAGGAGGACGGGGCAGGTGAGAGACATGGGGTGCGATCCGAGAGCGGGCACGTCCCGCACCTCGGATCGCGTCCCCTCCGGGAACATGGAAGCAGCGCTCGCAGAGGGACCTGGAGCGCTCGGCGTGACAGCAAGAAGCGATCTGATTGGTTGCTATGGGCAACTCAGCAACTTTTCCTCTGGATGGGTTTTGATAAATCTCCCCTATAGAGGCTGGGCACTCACTAGGTTACATTATAGCAGAGTGTTATTACTTTAGTGTTGGCACATGAAAAGATAGAATAAAATGTTTAAAAAAATGTGAGATATTTAAAAAAATGTGAGTTAGAAGATATTATATTGTGTTACTATTATATTAGTCTTCATAATGTAACTATAAATACTATGAAGACTTCCATACCTATATGTGCCACCCTAAGCGACATTTATCAAGGTATTTAGAGCCTTTTTCTTTGCTTACTCCAGGCGCGCACGTGCAACTTAGCATTTTGTGTGACTTTTGTGGGTAAGCAAAAAGTTGCAAACAGCCTTACTAAAGCAATTTTCAGTTTTCACTTTGCAGGGATCATGCAGTGGTAGTTGTGATGTGCGAATGTCGCATGTAGGCAAAATAAAGTTGCAACCCCCTTTTAAAAAGTTGCAAGTGTACTCCAGGTCTGGCCTAGAGTACAAAACTCCATATGCCAGCAAACTTAAAAAGTCGCTAAAAAGTCTCACAAAAGACTCAACTGCATTTTCAGTCTTTGTGTTTTGCTTATGTGCTCCAAATTTATCAACCCCCTGTGTTAGTATGATAAATATGTAGCACATAAGCAAAACTAAAACAAACAAAAAAATGATTTTAGAATTGCTTACCAAAGCAAGCAATGATAAATGTCCCCTTATATGTTTGAACAAGCTATAGAAATCTCCCTATATAGAAAGCTTTATTCAAATAATGTCTACAAATTAAACAAAGAAAAAGAATAAACTAAGTCATGTGGATATAACATTGCTGGCAAACTAGTGGTTTATGGATTTAGTTAAAGGGGTATTCCAGGGAAAAACTTTTTTATATATATCAACTGGCTCCAGAAAGTTAAACAGATTTGTAAATTACTTCTATTAAAAAAATCTTAATCCTTTCAGTACTTATGAGCTTCTGAAGATAAGGTTGTTCTTTTCTGCCTAAATCCTCTCTGATGACACCTGTCTCGGGAAACGCCCAGTTTAGAAGCAAATCCCCATAGCAAACCTCTTCTAAACTGGGCGTTTCCCGAGACAGGTGTCATCAGAGAGGATTAAGACAGAAAAGAACAACCTTAAGTTCAGAAGCTCATAAGTACTGAAAGGATTAAGATTTTTTTATGGAATTAATTTACAAATCTGTTTAACTTTCTGGAGCCAGTTGATATATATAAAAAAGTTTTTTTTCCTGGATTACCCCTTTAACCCCTTAAGGACCAAGCCCTTTTTCACCTTAAGGACCGGAGCGTTTTTTGCAATTCTGACCACTGTCACTTTAAACATTTATAACTCTGGAATGCTTTTAGTTATCATTCTGATTCCGATATTGTTTTTTCGCGACATATTCAACTTTAACTTAGTGGTAAAATTTTATGGTAACTTGCATCCTTTCTTGGTAAAAAAATCACCAAATTTGATGAAAAAAATGAAAATTTTGCATTTTTCTAACTTTGAAGCTCTCTGCTTGTAAGGAAAATGGATATTCAAAATATTTTTTTGGGGTTCACATATACAATATGTCTACTTTATGTTTGCATCATAAAATTTATGAGTTTTTACTGTTGGAAGACACCAGAGGGCTTCAAAGTTCAGCAGCAATTTTGAAATTTTTCACAAAATTTTCAAACTCGCTATTTTTCATGGACCAGTTCAGGTTTGAAGTGGATTTGAAGGGCCTTCATATTAGAAATACCCCATAAAAGACCCCATTATAAAAACTACACCCCCCAAAGTATTCAAAATGACATTCAGTAAGTGTATTAACCCTTTAGGTGTTTCACAGGAATAGCAGCAAAGTGAAGGAGAAAATTCAAAATCTTCATTTTTTACACTCGCATGTTCTTGTAGACCCAATTTTTTAATTTTTGCAAGGGGTAAAAAGGAGAAAATTTTTACTTGTATTTGAAACCCAATTTCTCTCGAGTAAGCATATACCTCATATGTCTATGTTAATTGTTCAGCGGGCGCAGTAGAGGGCTCAGAAGGGAAGGAGCGTCAAATGGTTTTTGGGGGGCATGTCACCTTTAGGAAGCCCCTATGGTGCCAGAACAGCAAAAAAAACACACATGGCATACCATTTTGGAAACTAGACCCCTCAGGGAACGTAACAAGGGATAAAGTGAACCTTAATACCCCACAGGTGTTTCACGACTTTTGCATATGTAAAAATTTTTTTTTTTTTTTTACCTAAAATGCTTGGTTTCCCAAAAATTTTACATTTCTAAAAAGTGTAATAGCAGAAAATACCCCCCAAAATTTGAAACCCAATTTCTCCCGATTCAGAAAACACCCCATATGCGGGTGAAAATTGCTCTGCTGGCGCACTACAGCTCTCAGAAGAGAAGGAGTCACATTTGGCTTTTTGAAAGCAAATTTTGCTCTGGGGGCATGCCGCATTTAGGAAGCCCCTATGGTGCCAAAACAGCAAAAAAAAAAAACACATGGCATACCATTTTGGAAACTAGACCCCTCGGGGAACGTAACAAGGGGTAATGTGAACCTTAATACCCTACAGGTGTTTCACAACTTTTGCATATGTAAAAAAAAAAATTTTTTTTTTACCTAATATGCTTGGTTTCCCAAAATTTTTACATTTTTAAAAAGGGTAATAGCAGAAAATACCCCCCCCCAAAATTTGAAGCCCAATTTCTCCCGATTCAGAAAACACCCCATATGGGGGTGAAAAGTGCTCTGCTGGCGCACTACAGGTCTCAGAAGAGAAGGAGTCACATTTGGCTTTTTGAAAGCAAATTTTGCTCTGGGGGCATGCCGCATTTAGGAAGCCCCTATGGTGCCAGGACAGCAAAAAAAACCACATGGCATACCATTTTGGAAATTAGACCCCTCGGGGAACGTAACAAGGGGTAATGTGAACCTTAATACCCAACAGGTGTTTCACGACTTTTGCATATGTGAAATTTTTTTTTTTTTTACCTAAAATGCTTGTTTTCCCAAAAATTTTACATTTTTAAAAAGGGTTATAGCAGAAAATACCCCACAAAATTTGAAGCCCAATTTCTCCCGAGTACGGCGATACCCCATATGTGGCCCTAAACTGTTGCCTTGAAATATGACAAGGCTCCAAAGTGAGAGTGCCATGCGCATTTGAGGCCTAAATTAGGGATTGCATAGGGGTGGACATAGGGGTATTCTATGCCAGTGGTTCCCAAACAGGGGGCCTCCAGCTGTTGTAAAACTCCCAGCATGCCTGGACAGTCAACGGCTGTCCGGCAATACTGGGAGTTGTTGTTTTGCAACAGCTGGAGGCTCCGTTCTGGAAACAGTGGCGTACCAGACGTTTTTCATTTTTATTGGGGAGGGGAGGGGGGCTGTGTAGGGGTATGTGTATATGTAGTGTTTTTTACTTTTTATTTTATTTTGTGGTAGTGTAGTGTTTTTAGGGTACAGTCACACGGGCGGGGGTTCACAGTAGTTTCTCGCTGGCAGCTTGAGCTGCAGCAGAAAATTTCCTGCAGCTCAAACTTGCAGCCGGATACTTACTGTAATCCTCCGCCCATGTGAGTGTACCCTGTACGTTCACATTGGGGGGGGGGGGGGGAACATCCAGCTGTTGCAAAACTACAACTCCCAGCATGTACGGTCTATCAGTGCATGCTGGGAGTTGTAGTTTTGCAACAGCTGGAGACACACAGGTTGTGAAACACCGAGTTATGCAACCACCAGATGCACCACTACAACTCCCAGCATGCACTTTAGCTGATTGTGCAAGCTGGGAGTTGTAGTTACACAACAGCTGAAGGTACACTTTTCCATAGAAAGAATGTGCCTCCAGCTGTTGCAAAACTACAGCTCCCAGCATGCCCTTGTTGCATGCTGGGAGCTGTTGCTAAGCAACAGCAGGAGGCTGTCACTCACCTCCAACGATCCACACTGCAGGACTGTCCCTCGCCGCCGCCGTCGCTCCTGGGGCCCCGATCCCAACAGGGACGCCGGGGATCGGGGTCCCCAGCACCCGGGGTCGTCTTCCCGCACCCGCTCACGTCCTCCGGAAGAGGGGCAGAGCGGGTTGCGGGAGTGACACCCGCAGCAGGCGCCCTGATTGGTCGGCCGACGACCAGGGCGATCGTGAGGTGGCACCAGTGCCACCTCACTCCTGCAGGCTCTGGCTGTTCGGGGCCAGAGCCAGTAATTCCGGGTCATCGGGTCACTGGAGACCCGATTGACCCGGAATCCACCGCAGATCGCTGGACTGAATTGTCCAGCGATCTGCGGCAATCACCGACATGGGGGAACATAATGACCCCCCTGGGCGATATGCCGGGATGCCTGCTGAACGATTTCAGCAGGCATCCGGCTCCGGCTCCCCTCCGGCTAGCGGTGGGGGCCGGAAATGCTCAGGGCGTATCCATACGCCCTCGGTCCTTAAGGACTTGGAAACGGGGACGTATGGATACGCCCTATGTCCTTAAGGGGTTAAAGGGTTACTTCGGTGGAAGACTTATTTTTTTTTCCAAATCAACTGGTGCCAGAAAGTTAAACAGATTTGAAAATTACTTCTATTTAAAAATCTTAATCCTTCCAGTACTTATCATCTGCTGTATGCTTCAGAGGAAGTTCTTTTCTTGTTGAATTTCTTTTCTGTCTGACCACAGTGCTCTCTGCTGACACCTCTGTCCATGTCAGGAACTGTCCAGAGCAGGAGAAAATCCCCATAGCGAACCTCTCCTGCTCTGGACAGTTCATGACATGGACAGTGGTGTCAGGAAAGAGCACTGGGGTCAGACAGAAAGGAAATTCAAAAAGAAAAGAACTTTGTGTGGAGCATACAGCAGCTGGTCAGTACTGGAAGGGTTCAGATTTTTTTTTTAAGAAGTAATTTACAAATCTGTTTAACTTTCTGGAGCCAGTTTTCAACCAGAATTCCCCTTTAAGTTATGCCCAACAAAGGATGACCTTCTACAGAAATATGATAATTGGATTGGTTTGATTTTGTTTTCAATAAAGTTTAATCTTGGGACAATTTAATGGCCATGCTTTCATTGAATGGATTGTCCACCCAATACCAGATTTGGGACTATATAAAAAATCCATGAATGTTTGTCACGAATATACATCATGTATGTAAATGGAGCTAGATGGTCATCTGACACTTGCTATTAATATGTCAAACGAGCATTGTCGTGTTATCAGCAGAACTGATCTAGCTTGACAATATAACAGTTTTTGATCAAAAGACAGAAGTGAATCTGCAGCAGGTTCCGCAGCACTGTAGACTGGTCCCTGTCCTCACTGGGGTTCACAATCTAAATAAACATATCAGTATGTTTTGGAATATGGGAGAAAACTGGAGTACTAACATAGGTAGAACATACAAACTTATAGTTCATATTGATGGCTGGCTTGACCAAAGAAAATGTTTTCACCTTAAAAACAATCTTCATTTTTAAAGGAGTACTCCAGGATGGAAAAATTGTCCTCCATACTGCCGGCAGTAAAAAAAATTTAAGAGATACATACCTTCCTTCGCTACCCCGGTGCCTCCGGTAACCCACTCTGTTCTCTGCCATGATCCTCTTCCTGGTTGCCGGTGGTTGGCAAGTCATACTGCACTCAGCCAATCACCGACCGCAGCAAAGTCCTGACTCGACCAGCGATAGGCTGAGCAGCAGTGTGATGTTTTCAGGCCCGGCAGCAGGTGTCGGGGCCAAAAACATCACACTGTCGCTCAGCCTATCACCGGCAATGTCGGGACTTCGCTGCGGCCGGTGATAAGCTGAGTGCAGTATGACTCACTGACCACCGGCAACCAGGAAGAGGATCACGGCGTAGACCAGAGTGGGTTACCGGAGGCACCAGGGGAGCGAAAGAATGTATATATCTCTTTATTTTTTACAATTTTCCCATCCCGGAATACTCTTTTAAAGAGTTAGTGCATCATCTAAGTTAAAAGTGCATTTTATTTTACTGTGTGATAGTCCCAAAGGTAAAATTCAGATAGTATAGATACATATACATTTGATTTTATGTTTTTTTTTCCATAGCAAATTGGGGGTAAAGTATAACAATCCAGTTTAGAAAATTCTTAGCTGTAAAAAATATGGGTAGCAACTATAAGCAGAAAGCAGTATTTGCCAAAAGATGTGAACCGTGGGCACAAACCACCTGCTGTGTCCAGTGCCTTATCCGAAAATTACTTCTCAATTGCTTTTTAAGGATTTAGTCATTGTTGTTTACTTCAAAAGTGCAGCTAAACCAAATTAAAAAGACAACAGTGTTTATTGACTGGAGCACAAGATAAGCCTTGAGTTTTTTAAAGGTGTAATACAGGACTCACATTTATACATTGTATACTATATATAACCTCTATTTGCCACTTTCTTAAATGATGCAAATTTAATTAAAAAAAAAAGTTAAAATATGAAGCAAGGCTCAATCTGTTTCAGGAAAAGTCTCTCTCTCTGGTAAACTGGGCCTGTATAGTGGACTACTGCTATGAACTGCTAACGGGAAATGTATGGCCACTTACTGCTTTCACTTTAGCTGATCACAAGGGTGCGTGAAGCTTAAAGGGGTATTCCTGGATTTTTTTTTTTATTTGACTATGCTACAGGGGCTGTAAAGTTAGTGTAGTTCATAATATAGTGTCTGTACCGTGTGTACCTATTAGAAGTTGCATTCTAGCAAATACTGGCTTTAGTTAATAAAGTAACTTTTAAAGATGGTGGCTTTAATTCAGATTTGATGTCCAATTCAGATGCTACTGAAGATTCACATGGCCAGGCGCAGAGCACGGCACTGTGAATCTCCTAAGGAGTATAAAAAGTGATGCACAGAGCATTGCCACTTGCTTCAGACTCCTGCCTTTGATGGAAATCCCTACACCTCTATGGGGGGAAATTTATCAAAATCTATCCAGAGGAAAAGTTGCTGATTTGCCCATAGCAACCAATCAGATCTCTTCTTTCATTTTTCAGAGGCCTTTCAAAAAAGGAAAGAAGCGATCTGACTGGTTGGTAGGGGCAACTTTCTTCTGGACAGGTTTTGATAAATCTCCCCTATAGTATGTAAATTCCATGCTGCCCTATTCTCCTGGCAGATCTAGGAGGGAACCTAGTAAGTGTATACAAAATTAGCTCCCACCCATCTTAATAGTCCATAAAACTTAATATCCTAGAAATATGCTAAACATTATGTGATGGAGTTACCCCTAAAATAGTAAATAATCAAAAAATTGGAAATAAATAAAGTTTTTTTTTCTCTATTTAAAGGGGTTCTCCTGTGCTTAGACATCTTATCCCCTATCCAAAGGATAGGGGATAAGATGCCGGATCGCGGGAGTCCCGCGCTGGGGTCTCCCGGGATCTTGCACGCGGCACCCCCGTTTGTAATCTGTCCCCGGAGCGTGTTCGCTCCGGGTCTGATTACGGACGACCACAAGGCCGGCGGCGTGTGACGTCACGCCTCCGCCCCAGTGTGATGTCACGCTCCGCCCCTCAATGCAAGCCCATGTGAGGGTGCGTGACAGCTATCACACCCCCTCCCGTAGGCTTGCATTGAGGGGCGGAGCGTGATGTCACATGGGGGCGGAGGCGTGACGTCACACGCCGCCGGCCTTGTGGTCGTCCGTAATCAGACCCGGAGCGAACACGCTCAGGGGACTGATTACAAACGGGGTGCCGCGTGCAAGATCCCGGGGGTCCCCAGCGGCGGGACTCCCGCGATCAGGCATCTTATCCCCTATCCTTTGGATACGGGATAAGATGTCTAAGCACCGGAGAACCCCTTTAAGGATAAGCAAGGCCTACACTGTCACTTAACAACTATAAACATTTTGCTTTATTATTCATTAGGGCAGTGTTTCCCAAGCACGGTCCTTAAACCTTTGTCGCGAATGGACGTGAATGTACGTCCACTGCAGGCTCCCGAGGTATGATACGCGCTCAGCAGGTATGCCACCGGGACCCACGGCTAATGCCAGACATCGCCGATCAAGCTGATGTCAGGCATTAACCATTTAGACACCACGATCAATGTTGATCCCGGTGTCTAAAAGTGGTTAATTTCCTAGCCGGTTAGCTCAATGGGCTGATCAGGACTGCCACGCCAAAACCACGACATCCTGATCAGCTGAGAGGACGGAGGAAGGTCTCTTACCTTCTTCCTCACTATCAGATTGTCGCTCTATTGATCCCTGCCTGAGATCCAGGCCGGAGCAGTGCAGCGACAATAATAATGATCTATGCTATTTTTTGGCATAACATTGATCAGTGTCTGCAGTCAAGGTATTGCATGCTATAGTCCCCTATGGGGGCTATAACATTGCAAAAAAAAGTGTAAAAAGAGAGTTAATAAATGTGATTTAACCCCTTCCCTAATAAAAGTTTGAATCACCCCCCTTTTCCCATTAAAAAAAAATGTGTAAACAAAAATAAATATATGTTGTATCTCCACTTGCATAAATGTCCGAAATATAAAAATATAATGTCAATTAAATTGCACGGACAATGATATATACGTGCAAAAATTCCAAAGTCCAAAATTGCGTATTTTTGGTCATTCTGTATACCGTAAAAATTTTATAAAACGTGATTAAAAAAATCAGATACAAACAAAAATGGTACCGATAAAAACTTAACATAACAGTGCAAAAAATGCGCACTCAAACCGCCCCGTATGCAGAAAAAGAAAAAAGTTATAGGGGTCAGAAGATGACAATTTTGAACATACTAATTTTGGTGCAAATAAATTTAATTTCCTCAACAATCAATCAAATATAGTCAATGGGAGGAACTGCATATATAAAACTTAACCTTTAATCTTACAATTAAAATATTTATTGCAGGGCTCATACAAAACAATAATGGTGTGTAAACAAACAAAGTGATAGTGCATATACCATGTGTTAGTGTCAGAGCTATACTGGGTGACAGTATCCGGTGATTGTCACATGTGATATTGGGCCAGGGGTAGGGAGTTCTCACCCTAAATTGTCCTTCCTGACAAGTTTTGCCCTAAAATGGTGGCCCCACACCAGAACCTGTCCCTAAGTGTTTGGGACATAGAGGGACACTTAGGGACATGTTCTGGTTTGAGGACGCCCTTTTTAGGGCATGCAACACTTGTCAAGAAGTGCAAGTCAGGGGACAATTTAGGGTTAGTACTTCCCTACCCCTGGCCCAATATCACATGTGATCACCAGATACTGTCACCCAGTATTGCTCCTGCTACTGACTGTCAGAGGCCGCGCCGCGTCCCGCTGCCCGGCGCGGGGTCGCCTGCGGCTTCTCTCCCGTACCTCTGCTCTGACGAGCTCACGGTCCTCACCCCGCTGCTCTCCTCCTCCCTCCGGCTCCTTTCCCCTGGGCGTCCCCGGTGTGCGGCTCCCTCCTTGTGGCCGCACGACAGCCGCATCACTGTAATGTTGCGGCGCATCTCCTGTGCGCCCTCCTGTGGTGCCGGTGCGTGCGTGTCTCTTCCTTAGGGCGCGCGCGCGCCAGTCACTAAGATTTAAAGGGACAGTGTCCTTTTAATTGGTTCTTGCCTGAACAACCCTTATTTAAGGATGTCACTTCCTATGTCTACCTGCTGGATCTTTGTGCTCAGTGCCTTTGAGAAAGCGTTCCCACTGTTCTGTTTCTGACCTGACCGTGTACTGAACCCTTGCTACGTTTCTTGACCACGAACCTGAGCCACCTGTCCCTGACCTTACTGCTATTCCTGACTACGAGTATTCTCGCTGCCTGGTCGGCCATCTGCCTCTAGCATCCAAGCTCCATCACTCCGAGCAAAGCGTCACCTCGGCTATCCGCGCGGACGAGTCGTGCCAGGCGTAGCGATCTGGACGTCGCCTGCCGCAGTAAGTCCATCCTGCTTTGCAGTGGGCTCTGGTGAAGACCAGTAGTGTCTTAGATTCCGCTTGCCTGATATGGCTCTCTACTCCTTCCACGCGGGTCCAGCGGATCCACCTCCTGATTCATCCCGGTGAGTGTGACACTGACTCTAACACATGGTATATGCACTATCACTTTGTTTGTATATACACCATTATTGTTTTGTATAAGCCCTGCAATAGATATTTTAATTGTAAGATTAAAGGTTAAGTCGTGTATATATATATATATATATATATATATATATATATATATATGTAGTTCCTTCCATTGACTATAAGTGATGGCAATGCCAAGAGAATCAGGGCTGGTGCTGATGGAGAAAAGCTGGTCAATTTGTTTACAGACAACAAGAACCCTCATTGAGGTCAATGGGTTGAAACTAAACACTCAGAATGCACAGCTTAGATATGTGGAACCACATGATTCACTATATGTCAGGGTTGTTTTTAAGCGACAGCATATCTCAAATGCTTGAAATTAAGTTATGATGTTTTCCATCCAATTAATGGGTTGGCATATTTTTGGGGCTTTGTCATTAGCTAGTAAATTCCTATCGGTTAAAAGATAGTTCATTAATGACTTCATATGTCAGTGTAAAATGGATATCAATGTATGTACATTTATTCAAGTTCAAAGATTTGGAGGCTGGCATGAATCTGTTATCAATAGGCATTTTGGGAAGTCTGTATGCTCTCCCCATGTTTGTGTGGGTGTCCTCTAGATACCCCAGTTCCCCATACACACACTCCTACCCACCCTCTCCATAAATTCACATAATTCCTATGTAACTGATCCATGTGGATGTATGTTTGAAAGAAGTATATTAGACTGTAAAGCCCCATGGAAAAACAATATGTGAGTAAGGATAAAAACTGTATCTTCTGAAAGGCGATCTGCAGCCATAGACACTTATCCACTATCCACAGGATAGGGAATAAGTGTCTGATCACGGGCGGTCCGAACGCTGGGATCCCGGCAATCCCCTGTACAGAGCCTCGACTCTGCAGTGGCTCTCCCGTGCATGCCCCCTCCATATATCTCTATAGGAAAGTTGGAGATGCAGTGTTCGTGCATCCCCGCCTCTCCCATAGAGATACATGAAGGAGGTTTGTCACACGCCACGTGCATTAACCGTGTTAATGCCGGGTCCCTGTACGGGAGATCGGGGGGTGGGAGAGAGTTGCGGATAGGGAATAAGTGTCTAAGACTGCAGTATTAATTTAATATGTTGGTGTTAAATCAAATAGAAAAACATTTGGATTGTCTTTTTTTTTTATTGTAGTACAGAATGAAATTTTCCTGATAATATATGTAGCATTATACTGAGCAACATGAAATGACCTAAACTATCTTGTGCAACATTGTAAATTAAAGAATTAAGAAATAAGTTCAGAACAATTACATATCAAACTGTAACAATGGGAAATCTGACAATTTTGTTACATTAACAGATGCTAATACATTCTCCAGTTATTTTACACACAAGACCAGGATTGTATGGTACCATTGGTCGGTAATGTCTAACATGGCACCTGCAGATTACTCAGGAGGTGCCCTCGACAAATTTACAGTAGTGCTCCTGCCAATCCTCATTGCTACAAAATGCCAAGGCTACATGATGCAGGCATCCTTCGTTTGAAAATTCTGGCAAAGAGAGCATTGTACATCAACCTGGCCTGATTTACAAGTCCCACAATGATAATTTTTTATAGCTCTGCAGTTGAGAGACAGATTTGAGGCAAAGTGGAAATGTAGCCAGCTAGAGGGACTCATCCTCTTTATTGCAGAACTGCTGAGAAACACAGGAAAATGAGCCATACATCTAACAAGCCCCAGAAGTGATAAAAAGTCATTCTGTAAATATTAGTTCTTTGGGTTGAACATTTACTTCTGCAGTATGACAGCTCCATAGCTACTTTGCCAACATTGTTTCAGCCGCAATAAATCTGTGCATGTTTAACCTATTTCTGTCAAGCAATGTCATGGCTTTCCATAAACAAGCAGGTTTATATCACTGGGTGTCTCCCATACTGATTTGCATATATCACATTTATTTCACTACACTTTTGGCTGTCCCTTGGCAATGTTCTTTCTTATAGCCCCATAGACTACATGGATGGCACGTTGCTGTCATAAAATGGCTCTAAGAATCAAACAAGAGCTCCAGATGACTGTTTGCTAAAGGAGGTTTGGTTTCACAATATTGTTTTTCTGATTTTATGTCTCCATGTTTTTTACCTGAACAAACAGATTGAAAATTCCCAATTGTTTTGCAATTGTTGTATTGTAAAAAGTTATATGTTCAACCAGCCCAAAGCTTCACAATGTGCTTTATACATATGGCTTTGGTTTACTGACAAGTTACATTGGGCCAACCCTATAAACCAGTCTGATTTTATGTGACGTTTCCAAACCCTTCCTTAAATGTTCTAGTACGTTCATATATAGACTGGAGGTAAGGAACAGTGGACCTCAGACTTTAAGAGTTACTGTAGTGAAAAAAGCAAACTTGCAGGCAACATGAGTGTTAATTTTCTTCAGATATTTTCCATTTTTATTTGATGGCTGGGGGTGGAGCTTAAATGGGCACTGTCAAATCCAAAAATGTTTTATATGTTGTTACTGATATAAATTAAAGACCTTGTGTAATATGGTTGTTAACATTTTTTGGGATATTTAATAAAGAAAATGGCTCCTGAAAATCCCATCACTAGGCATCCCCATACCTACTGGAACACTAACCAGTCCTGCAGCAGCATCAGGCTTGTCCATGAGTAATGGACAAGAGATGACTCATGGACAAAGCTGCATGAGGAGACACACCAATCACCTACCACAACCACAAGGAGGGACATGCCCCTTTCCCCTGAGAGGCTTTCTAACACTGTGAGCTAATGAAAAGAGGGATTTTTTAAATAAATATGGGTGATAGAGGCATAAAAATATGCATGTATATGTACATGATCAGGATAAGGTACAGAGTAACATACCCTTTTTTATCTTCCGGATCTGACAGGTACGCTTTAGGTACCAGCTCTACTACTGAAGATAGTACAATGGCACAGGACTTGTGCAGCAGCTAGTTGCCTTACAGTCAGGGATGATTTAAGGTTTAATAAATGGAGGAAGAAAAGTCAACTTACTCCTGGGGCACATATAAAGGAATTCTTTATATATTTCTAAGCTTTAATTGCATTATGGGCAGGATTGAAGAAAATGAGAAGGGAGGACATTAAATGGTGTCCACCTTACATTCTCTTAAGTTAGGTAACAAAATCCAGTTTCCTTTTAATCCCATTCAGCACATCATTTCCATCACGAGTTAAGATGCTTAGATGGGCTAAGTGGGTGGGGCATACAAAAAGTGAGCAAAAATATTGTGACCTCCAACGCATGCAATATTTACTACACTTTACGATAGATTGCGAGAGTAAGGGTGGTTTCACACCACGTTTGGACTTACGGTTCCCGTTTACGGCTGGGAGGAGGGGGCGTGGCTTAATTGCGGCACCCGCGCTCAGCCGTATAGGGGAACCGTATTTAATGCATGTCTATGAGCCGACCGGAGTGAACCGCAGCCTCCGGTCGGCTGCGTTTTCGGCCGTATGCGGTTTCCCGACCTTAGGCAAAAACACAGTCAACCACGATTAAGCCCCGCTCCCTCTCCTCCCATAAGTACAAAACGTGGTGTGAAACCACCCTAACTTGCAGGAGGAATGTACACTAGCTCATGACTAGCAGCACACGGGGCAGCCTCTGCAGTGCCTGATTTATTAATAGGTGTGTGTCACCTAATAAATCAAGCAAGCCAGGGGAAGTTGTGCATATCTGTTATTCTCTTGAGGAATTTGGACTACTAAAGACATATGGAACTATGTTAACACTTTGTGATACTACATTCTTTAAAGGGGTACTCCGCTGCTCAGCATTTGGAACAAACAGTTCCGAACGCTGGAGCTGGAAGTTCGTGATGTCATTGCCCCGCCCCCTCATGACGTCATGTCCCTCTCCCTCAATGCAAGTCTATGGGAGGCGGTGACGTCACGAGCTCCCGGCGCTTTGTTCCAAATGCTGATGTAACATTCGCGCTCTGGCCAAACACACACGCCGTGAGCACTCTGTCATGTCCCCACTGCCAGCGAATCCCAGCCCGTCACTCACCTCCCTGTCCTCGCAGCCCCAGTGCGTGTGCCCCCCCTCCTAGGGCATGCGCGCCAGAGCTCTCACTCTTAAAGGGCTAGTGCTCATTTAGTCGAATGTCTACACCTGCACCCTGGCCCTTAAATATGAGCTCCTCCCTTGGTTCCCTGCCGGATATTTGGTTGCCTATTGCCATAGTGAAAGTTCTGCGTCTCTGTTGTTACTGTGTTCCTGTTCCTTGCTACCTTCCTACCCTGCACCTGTGTTCCTGCCCTGACCTACTGCCATTTTGCCACGTCCTGCCAGCCTACTTCTTTGCCACACCACCTCCCAGCTACCTGTGTGGACGAGTCATGCCAGGGATAGCGACCTGGGTGCCGCCTGCCTAAGCAAGGTTCTGGTGAAAACCTTAGACTCCACTCCCTGGCACGGCTCACGTCATCATCCACACAGGCCCGGGGGATCCACCACCTGCCGTGACCATAATAGCTGAGCAGCAGAGTACCCCTTCAATGTGTCAGTACTGTTTATGAATATACTCCTACAAAAAAAAAATGCATATTAGTTTTTTAACTTTCAAATTAGTATTCTCATTCTACCAATTTCCTTAGACCTTTGAGGATAAGGTTTAAAAAGGCACGATTTATGCATTTTCCTTAGTACTAGTTCAATTTCCCCAAATATTGAGAGACATAAAAAGATCCCTGTGTCAAGTGTCCTATTTTTTTCTTAAAAGCAAACAGTTTTATTGTCATTAGGCATGTCTAGGCATTAGGAATAGAAAGGCCTGCTATATTGTTAAGTAATTATGCATTTATTACAATATGTATGTCCAGTAGGCATGGTCTACCGACAAATTTTTTTTATTTTTCAGTCAAATGCTGTGTAAATAAGTAATAGGTGATAAGTCAGGACTCTCATGAGCCTTTATATTATAGTAAAATAGTGAATAAGTAGCTTGTTAAAGTGCTGCAATGTCATTTTGTATAATTTGCTATTTATTTATAGTGCTTAAATATATTCCATAGTTCTACTGAAAATGTTGATGCCTGATAAACAGAGCAAAATAATAATAGTGCTCAACAATAGGAGTAATAGCTGTTCTGCAGAATATTTTATATAACTTGGAACTATATCCAGAAAATGTAACCTAATTTAAAATCTCTCTGTAATGGGAATCTATTCAAATATGTTTATGTAAACAACATATATTTTGTTTTTTACATATTTTAGGCTCTATTTACTGTATTTTCCCATTTTACGAGTGTTCCATTGGTTTAAACACCAAACTGTATTTAAAAGTTAGACTTTTTTAGCCCACTACCCCTTTTAAACTTTTTTATATAGTACAAAATAAAATAACTTTGTGTTGTATTATATCAAATATCCGGTAATATATGAGTAGATACTATGAAAATAGAAAATTAAAGTAGAAAATAATATGCATTGGGTTACAAGTGGCAAACAATTATTATGGGTTACAGTCAATTGAACTTTACATTGTTGGGTTAGTAAATTCTATTATAAATCTATTGAAAACAAAATACTCTTAATCAATAGTTTAAGAAAAAAAAAACTAAGTACAGGGACATGAAACATCTAAGGAAGATATGAAGAAAGAAACCAATGTTTGATTGCTTCACCCCTTCTTACATGCAATAAAGCCAATGGACAAAATGATGGGTATCAGACAAGAAAGAGCTAGAACTTGAATCTGCACACACCAGAAATGGTGCCCCTCCCCAAGAAGGATATTTATCCATTTTGCCTTTAACCATATTATACTTAGTGAATCCAGAAACATCGTCAGAAGAAATAAAATATGTTTTATTGTTTGTCACATTCCAAGGGCCATAAATATTTTATTCTTGTGTCATTCTAGACATAGGAGTTTTTCCTGGTAGGATATTTTTTGGCAAGGTCAAATTGCCAAGGATTTAAAGGGGTACTCTGGTGGAAAACATTTTTTTTTATCAACTGGTGCCAGAAAGTTGAAAAGATTTGTAAATTACTTCTATTTAAAAATCTTAATCCTTCCAGTACTTATCAGCTGCTGCATGCTTTACAGGAAGTTCTTTTCTCTTCTGTCTGACCACAAGGCTCTCTGCTGACACCTCTGTCCATGTCAGAAACTGTCCAGAGCAGTAGCAAATCCCCATAGAAAATCTATCCTGCTCTGGACAGTTCCTGACATGGACAGAGGTGTCAGCAAAAAGCACTGTGCTCAGAAAGAGAAAGAAAAATAATTTCCCCTCGTAGTATACAGCAGCTGATAAATACTGTAAGGATTAAAAAATTTTAAATAGAAGTAATTTACAAATTTGTTTAACTTTCTGGCCCCAGTTGACGATTTAAGAATTTTTTTTTCCACCAGAGTACCCCTTTAAGACTTGGAGGCATTTAATAGGCTCTCAGCTGCCAATACAACACACTAGCACCCAGTCTTCATGCCACACAAGATAGGCCCCTTCCCTCATTAAACCTAGGTGCCTCTGGTCAATGTCATCCATGCTGTTAAATAACTGGTATTAGAGTTTCCTTTATGGTCTATTGACATGTACAGGTTCCTGCGCAGATGTGATGCCAGGATTTTCTGTTACAGAATTCGATGTAAACTGCATGTAAAATACAGCTGCAGCAGACTTAAAGCTTTTTTTGAATTAATACACAACTAATTTAAGACCTTAATATAATACCCAATGACACTCCCCTCCCCCATATTTGGATCACATTGACCAAAGTTAATCCTGTGGCTTTTGGGTCTGGGTATAATAGAAATTCTAATTTGTGAGTACATTGCACCACTTAAAAAGAACCTTATAATTCCAATACAATAAAAACTGTATTTGCATTTTTTTTTATTTTTTTTAATGTAGTAAAATTTCCTTGGCAGCATTGGTTTGAAAACCACTGTGATATGTTCTATTTACAGGGAGGATCTAAATAAAAAAAGGAAAATTTCTTCTAGATTTTTTGTGAACTTTTCTTCATTGTATTCCTTATTAGAGCATATGAATGTTAGGGAGAAGACCCACCTCTTTTTGTCAGGGCTAGTAAGAGTAGCTCCTGATCTGGTGGATACAGTCTGTCCATGTTATACATGAATTACATATTTTTGACTGGCTGGCCTATCATATTATTTTTCTCCTGCAAAGAAAAGTCTAACACCAGATACTGATCGGATTCTACTTAAAAATAGTCTATGTTTACAACACGACACCTTTAAATTAAAGGGGTTATCCACCATAAGGTGATTTTAGTAGGTGCCTGTCAGACAGTAATGGACATGCTTAGGAAGGATCTGTGTTTGTCTTGGGCATAAATGGCTATGTTGTGAGATTACCATAACACTGTGGCTAGCTTTTAGTGAACTGGTATTTCCTGTTTCAGTTTTCTTTTTTTGACTACAAATCCCATAATTCCATTTTCCTCCCTCCCACAAATCAGCCACCCCACCCATTGAAACATTAATGAGATGCATCCATTTAAAAGACCTGTAATTTTCAATCAGGGTGCCTACAGCTGTTGCATTAGTTGCAGATTGATCTCTCTCCCACCAAGCGATTGCTTCACCCATTGAAGCATACAGGCTCCCTATCATCAGCTGACTATTGAGTCAGGTCTCGGACGCATTGCAACCTGGGAAATATCTGAGACAACAGTCATTTTGTATGCTGATAAAAAATAAATATTGGGGTGGAAATCACATAAGAATTGTGAGAAAACCTTCACACACAGATACAGACAATATATTATGAACTACACTAACTTTCCAGCCCCTGTAGCATAGTCAAATAAAAAAAAAAAAAAAAATCCTGGAATATCCCTTTAACCACTAGCAGTTGCTATTATACATATTTTTTTCCTGCCAGCCTTTTTTCAACTTTTTGTAATTCCATTCGGCGTGAATCAATAGAGTCTTATGATTATTATTTACATTCTGTAAGCTATTGTAATAACACAATATACTCCTCCACTAGCTTAACATGCCCTAAAGGGGCTTTGAGATTAGGTTTTTATAAAACTGGGAAAAGCCATAGGATTTACTTTGTACAATGATTGAGTTTCTATGTAAAAAGCTTTGCCAGTTTATGGCACACAGACTTTTATTATTGCTATCTAATATGAAATATCTTTCTAAAATATTTTTCTCATATACAGTAACAGTAGTTAAAAAAAAAATAAAGGTTGCAATTTACATCAAGTTTAACCAGTCTGAAAATTCTCTGTAAATATAAACAAGCATGAAAATAAAGCCATTTCCCCATAATTCAATAAAGCGGCGTCTAGGTATGTGTTTTATTTGTAACTCTCACCCATTCCATAGCAAATCACCATTAAAATGGTTGAGTTGCATTTTCTGGCCCTTTCACAGCTGCAGCGTTGCTTACAAAGTGTCACATTAGCTTTCATTTTTAAAGATGACCTTTGAAGCGCACATTTAGAGATGTACGGTATTATTAAATCATAAGGCAATTTACCTTGCATTCATCTGTGGTTATTTTTTCCCATAATGGCTAATCGTTTAAGGCAATCATTAAGAAACCAAGTTTCCTTTCACACAACTGACTTTCAAATACATAAGGTGAACCTAGTCTTTATTTCTTTTTTTTTATTATTTCTTTTTTTGCTTTTTTGTTTTTTCATTTCTATTTATTACAGCATGATGGGAGGGCTATGTATGCGGCATTTATTTTCTTGTATGGTTTTTGAAACATTTAGCAGCATAATTATACATGTCGGAATAACTGTATGAAATACTAACATGTATTATATATACACTGCTCAAAAAAATAAAGGGAACACTTAACCCCTTAAAGGGGTAGCCCATTGGTGGAAAACTTATCTACTATCCTAAGGATAGGAGATAAGTTTCAGATCGCAGGGTTCCGACCGCTGGGGGCCCCAGTGATCTCTCTGTACGGGGCCCCAGCTCGCTGGCCAGATAGCGCGTGTTGACCACTACATGAAGTGGCGGCCGACACGCCCCCTCAATACATCGCTATGTTAGAGCCGGAGATTGGCTCTGCCATAGAGTTGTATTGAGGGGGCATGTCAGCTGCCTCTTCGTGCGGTGATCAACATGCCCCCTTCCCGCGGGCTGTCGTGGCCCCGTACAGGAGATCGTGGGGGGGGGGGGGGCCCAGCTGTCGGACCCCCCTGCAATCTGAAACTTATAGATAGGGGATAAATACCAGGGGTTTTTCCATTTTTGCACTTTCATTTTTTCCGCCTTACCTTTCAAAAATCATAACTTTCAATTTTGCACCTAAAAATCCATATGATTGCTTTTTTTTGCACCACCAATTCTACTTTGTAATTGCATCAGTCATTTTACCCAAAAATCTACGACGAAACGGAAAAAAAAACATTGTCCAACAAAATTGAAGAAAAAACACAATTTTGTAAGTTTTGGGGGCTTCTGTTTCTACGCAGTACATTTTCTGGTAAAATTGACACCTTATCTTTATTCTGTAGGTCCATACAATTAAAATGATACCCTACTTATATAGGTTTGATTTTGTCGTACTTCTGGCAAAAATCATAACTACATGCAGGAAAATGTATACATATAAATTTGTCATCTACTGACCCCTATAACTTTTTTATTTTTCCACGTATGGGGTGGTATTGGGGCCTAATTTTTTTTTGCCGTGGTCCGAAGTATTTAGTGGTACCATTTTTGTATTGATCAGACTTTTTTATCGCTTTTCATTCATTTTTTCATGATATAAAAAGTGACCAAAAATACGCTATTTTGGACTTTGGAATTTTTTTGCGCATATGCCATTGACCGTGCGGTTTAATTAATGATATATTTTTTATAATTCGGACATTTACACACGTAGTGATACCACATATGTTTACACTGGGGTTTTTTTTAAATGGGAAAAGGAGGGGGAGATTCAAACTTTTATTAGGGAAGGGGTTAAATGATCTTTATTAACTTTTTTTTCACTTTTTTTTGCGATGTTATAGCCCTCATAGGGGGCTATAACACTGCACACACTGATCTTTTACATTGATCAATGTTTTCTCATAGGAAACCATTGATCGATGATTCTGCCGCTTGACTGCTCATTCCTGGATCTCAGGCACTGAGCAGTAGTGATGTCGCGAACATAAAACCGGGCGAACCGCCATTGACTTCAATGGGCAAGCAAATTTTAAAACCCACAGGGACTCTTTCTGGCCACAATAGTGATTTAAAAGTTGTTTCAAGGGGACTAATACCTGGACTGTGGCGTGCCGGAGGGGGATCTATGGCAAAACTCCATTGGAAAATTACATAGTTGATGCAGAGTCTGGTTTTAATCCATAAAGGGCATAAATCACCTATTATTCCTAAAGTCTTCAGAATAACATGCTTTAGCCCCCTTGAGGCATCACATAGTTAGAGCCCCCCTTTTTAGGCAGGACATAGTTAGAGCCCCCCTTTAGGCATCACATAGTTAGAGCCCCCCATTTAGAAAGCACATAGTGGGATTTGAACCCAAGGCCCCAGCGATGCAAGTCAGCAGTGCTAACCTCTGAGCCACCATGCTACCCTTACCATACATCTAATATGCACGGTTGCTAAAATGGACAGAGATGTCAGCATGTACACATGATGTCAGCAGAAAAATTAGGCATGTACACATGGCTCAAAAATTTGGTATTGTTGCAGCCGCAGCTGTAGCAGCGCCCAGAAAAATTGTGGCAGCATAAAAAGTGCAGCACCAGAGGCCAGAAAAATTAGGCATGTACAAGCGCATATCCAAGAGTCCAGAAGACTCTATAATGTAGGACGGAGAAACAGACAAAGAAATTATTTTCTAAATAAAATTTTTCATCAAATACAGAAACAGAGTTCTTCCCTCTCTGTATTTTACTTTTGAAAATTGAAGTTAAAAAATCACACGCAACAAGCGTTCCTTTGTGTAATGGTTAGTACGCTTGAAAATTCTAGTT
Source organism: Hyla sarda (assembly GCF_029499605.1). Classification (NCBI taxonomy): domain Eukaryota; kingdom Metazoa; phylum Chordata; class Amphibia; order Anura; family Hylidae; genus Hyla; species Hyla sarda. The sequence goes on from NC_079190.1 coordinate 224,524,437, forward strand.
TAAATTATGATAAAGTCCAGAACACTCTATAATGCAGGACGGTGAAAACACAAAGAAATCCTTTTCAAAATAAAAGGGTCCCTCAACAGGCACGACAGCATGAAAGGTTGGATGTCGAGCTACTCATGTCCCATTCCTTGTCCTCAGTCATGTAAGGGAAGGTATCATCTTCTTCCCCCCAGCCACGTACAACACCACGGGAACCAGATCTGGGATGCCTGTTGTGGTAGGTCTTCCTCCTCCTCTTCAAAGCCACATTCCCCCTCTCACTCCTCTTCCTCACAATCCTCTTCCAGCGTTGCCAAAGGTCCAGCAAGCGATGCTGATAAGGCTGTTTCTGGTGGTGATGGTATCCACAACTCTTCCTCTTCACGCTCATCTACTGCCTGATCCAGGAGTGTTGAATTCCAAAGTGTCGGGCTGTCGCAAATCAAGCGCCTCACTGACATGTTGTTTCGACGCTGGATATCTGACAAGTGCGCCATGGCCGTGTAGGAACGCCTGAAATGGCCACACACCTTCCTGGACTTCTTCAGGACATCCTGTAAGCCTGGGTACTTGAGCACAAAGCGTTGTACAATCAGATTACACACATGTGCCATGCATGGCACATGTGTCAACTTGCTCAACCTCAATGCCGCCAACAAATTTGTTTCGTTGTCACAAACCACCTTGCCGATCTCCAGTTGGTGCGGAGTCAGCCACTGGTCCACCTGTGCGTTCAGGGCTGACAGGAGCGCTGGTGCGGTTTGACTCTCCGCTTTGAGGCAAGTCAACCCCAAGATGGCGTGACACTGCCGTATCCGGAATGAGAATAGCACCTAGGGAGCTGGGGGGGTGCCGATGATGTGGAGCAAGACACAGCAGTGGAAGAGGACTCGGCCGAGGAGGTTATGGAAGAGGATGGAGTAGGAGGAGTAGAGGAGGTGGCAGCAGGTCTGCCTGCAAGTCGTGGCGGTGTCACCAACTCCTCTGCAGAGCCACGCATTCCATGCTTGGCAGCCGTCACCAGGTTTACCAAATGTGCAGTGTAGGTGACATACCTGCCATGACCATGCTTTGCAGACCAGGTATCAGTGGTCAGATGGACCCTTGTCCCTACACTGTGTTCCAGACATGCCATAATTTCCCTTTGCACAATGGAGTAAAGGTTAGAGATTGCCTTTTGTGCAAAAAAATTTCGGCCGGGTACCTTCCACTGCGGTATCCCAATGGCTACAAATTTTTTAAAGGCCTCAGACTCCACCAGCTTGTATGGTAAAAGCTGGCGGGTTAGCAGTTCCGACAAGCCAGCTATCAGACGCCGGGCTAGGGGGTGACTTTGAGACATTGGCTTCTTGTGCTCAAACATCTCCTTGACAGACACCTGACTGTGGGCAGATGAGCAGGAACTGCTCAAGGCGAGAGACAGAGAGGCGGATGGTTGAGAGGGGGCAAGGAGGGCAGCAGTGGTTGACCTGGCTGAAGATGCTGGACCAGGAGGAGGATGGCAGCTTTGACTTTGTGTGCTGCTTGTACTGACATGTTGATCCCATAGGCGTTTATGATGTGACATCATGTGCCTTCGCAATGCAGTTGTGCCTAGGTGGGTGTTTGACTTCCCACGACTCAGTTTCTTCTGGCACAGGTTGCAAATGGCCTCGCTGTTGTCAGAGGTGTCACGATGCCGGCTGGCAGGTAGTGGACCCTCTGTGCCAGAGAGGGATTGGCGTGGACCGTGCTAGTGGACCGGTTCTAAGCCACTACTGGTTTTCACCAGAGCCCGCCGCAAAGCGGGATGGTCTTGCTGCGGCGGTAGTGACCAGGTCGTATCCACTAGCAACGGCTCACCTCTCTGGCTGCTGAAGATAGGCGCGGTACAAGGGAGTAGGCAGAAGCAAGGTCGGACGTAGCAGAAGGTCGGGGCAGGCAGCAAGGATCGTAGTCAGGGGCAACGGCAGAAGGTCTGGAAACACTGGCAAGGGACACACAAGGAACGCTTTCACTGGCACTAAGGCAACAAGATCCGGCAAGGGAGTGCAAGGGAAGTGAGGTAATATAGGGAGTGCACAGGTGATAACTCTAATTGGAACCACTGCGCCAATCAGCGGCGCAGTGGCCCTTTAAATCGCAGAGACCCGGCGCGCGCGCGCCCTAGGGAGCGGGGCCGCGCGCGCCGGGACAGAACAGACGGGGAGCGAGTCAGGTAGGAGAGCCGGGGTGCGCATCGCGAGCGGGCGCTACCCGCATCGCGAATCGCATCCCGGCTAGCAGCAGGATCGCAGCGCCCCGGGTCAGAGGACGTGACCGGGGCGCTGCAGCGGAGGAGGTGAAGCGAGCGCTCCGGGGAGGAGCGGGGACCCGGAGCGCTCGGCGTAACAGTACCCCCCCCCTTGGGTCTCCCCCTCTTCTTGGAGCCTGAGAACCTGAGGAGCAGACTTTTGTCAAGGATGTTGTCCTCAGGTTCCCAGGATCTCTCTTCAGGACCACAACCCTCCCAGTCTACTAAAAAAAAATTTTTTCCTCTGACCTTTTTGGCAGCCAAAATCTCCTTGACCGAGAAGACGTCCGAGGAGCCGGAAACAGGAGTGGGAGGAACAGATTTGGGAGAAAAACGGTTGAGGATGAGTGGTTTGAGAAGAGAGACGTGAAAGGCATTAGGGATACGAAGAGAAGGAGGAAGAAGAAGTTTATAAGAGACAGGATTAATTTGACACAGAATTTTGAAAGGACCAAGATAGCGTGGTCCCAACTTGTAGCTAGGGACACGGAAGCGGACATATTTAGCGGAGAGCCATACCTTGTCTCCAGGGGAAAAAACGGGGGGAGCTCTTCTTTTCTTATCCGCGAACCTCTTCATGCGTGAAGAAGCCTGTAAGAGAGAATTTTGGGTCTCTCTCCATATAATGGAAAGGTCACGAGAAATTTCATCCACAGCGGGCAGACCAGAGGGCAAGGGGGTAGGGAGGGGGGGAAGAGGGTGACGGCCGTACACCACGAAAAATGGGGATTTGGAGGAAGATTCAGAGACCCTGAAGTTATACGAGAATTCGGCCCATGGAAGGAGATCTGCCCAGTCATCCTGGCGGGAGGAAACAAAATGTCGCAAATAATCACCCAGGATCTGGTTAATTCTTTCTACTTGTCCATTGGACTGGGGATGATATGCAGAGGAAAAATTTAATTTAATCTTGAGTTGTTTACAGAGAGCTCTCCAGAATTTAGACACGAATTGGACCCCTCTATCCGAGACAATCTGCGTAGGCAACCCGTGAAGACGAAAAATGTGTACAAAAAATTGTTTAGCCAACTGAGGCGCAGAAGGAAGACCAGGAAGAGGAATGAAATGTGCCATTTTGGAGAATCGATCAACGACCACCCAAATAACGGTGTTGCCACGGGAAGGGGGTAAATCAGTAATAAAATCCATACCAATCAGAGACCAAGGCTGTTCGGGGACAGGCAGAGGATGAAGAAAACCAGCGGGCTTCTGGCGAGGAGTCTTATCCCGGGCACAGATAGTGCAGGCTCGCACAAAGTCCCCAACATCCGTCTCCAGAGTTGGCCACCAATAGAAGCGGGAGATGAGTTGCACAGATTTCTTGATGCCCGCATGACCTGCGAGATGGGAGGAGTGACCCCATTTGAGGATTCCGAGGCGTTGGCGTGGAGAAACAAAGGTCTTTCCTGGAGGAGTCTGTCTGATGGAGGCAGGAGAAGTGGAGATCAGGCAGTCAGGTGGAATGATGTGTTGCGGAGGGAGATCAACTTCTGAGGCATCCGAGGAACGAGAGAGAGCATCGGCTCTAATGTTCTTATCGGCAGGACGAAAGTGAATCTCAAAATTAAATCGGGCAAAGAACAGAGACCACCGGGCCTGGCGAGGATTCAGCCGTTGGGCCGACTGGAGGTAGGAGAGGTTCTTGTGGTCGGTGTAGATAATAACAGGAAATCTTGATCCCTCCAGCAGATGCCTCCATTCCTCAAGTGCTAATTTAATGGCTAGAAGTTCTCGATCCCCGATGGAGTAGTTCCTCTCCGCTGGAGAGAAGGTCCTAGAGAAAAAACCACAAGTGACAGCATGCCCGGAAGGATTTTTTTGTAGAAGAACAGCTCCAGCTCCTACTGAGGAGGCATCAACCTCCAATAGGAAGGGTTTGGAAGGGTCAGGTCTGGAGAGCACGGGAGCCGAAGAAAAGGCAGACTTGAGTTGTTTAAAGGAGTCTTCTGCTTGAGGAGGCCAGGACTTGGGATCAGCATTTTTCTTGGTTAAAGCCACGATAGGAGCCACAATGGTAGAAAAATGTGGAATAAATTGCCTGTAATAATTGGCGAACCCCAAAAAGCGTTGGATAGCACGGAGTCCGGAGGGGCGTGGCCAATTTAAGACGGCAGAGAGTTTGTCTGGATCCATCTGTAGTCCCTGGCCAGAGACCAAATATCCTAGAAAAGGAAGAGATTGGCATTCAAACAGACATTTCTCAATTTTGGCATAGAGTTGGTTGTCACGAAGTCTCTGAAGAACCATACGGACATGCCGGCGGTGTTCCTCTAGATTGGCAGAAAAAATTAGGATATCGTCCAGATATACCACAACACAGGAGTATAATAGATCACGAAAAATTTCATTGACAAAGTCTTGGAAGACGGCAGGGGCATTGCACAGTCCAAAGGGCATGACCAGATACTCAAAGTGTCCATCTCTGGTGTTAAATGCCGTTTTCCACTCGTCCCCCTCTCTGATGCGGATGAGGTTATAGGCGCCTCTTAAGTCCAATTTAGTGAAGATGTGGGCACCTTGGAGGCGATCAAAGAGTTCAGAGATGAGGGGTAAGGGGTAGCGGTTCTTAACCGTGATTTTATTAAGACCGCGGTAGTCAATGCAAGGACGTAGGGAGCCATCTTTTTTGGAGACAAAGAAAAATCCGGCTCCGGCAGGAGAGGAGGATTTACGGATAAAGCCCCTTTTTAGATTCTCCTGGACGTATTCGGACATGGCAAGAGTCTCTGGGGCAGAGAGAGGATAAATTCTGCCCCGGGGTGGAGTAGTACCCGGGAGGAGGTCGATAGGGCAATCATAAGGCCTGTGAGGAGGTAGAGTCTCAGCTTGTTTTTTGCAGAAAACATCCGCGAAGTCCATATAGGCCTTGGGGAGACCGGTTACTGGAGGAACCACAGAGTTACGGCAAGGGTTACTGGGAACCGGTTTTAGACAGTTCTTGGAACAAGAGGACCCCCAACTCTTGATCTCCCCAGTGGACCAATCCAGGGTTGGGGAATGAAGTTGAAGCCAGGGAAGTCCAAGGAGAATCTCCGAGGTGCAATTGGGGAGGACCAAAAGTTCAATCCTCTCATGATGAGATCCGATGCTCATAAGAAGGGGCTCCGTGCGGAAACGTATGGTACAGTCCAATCTTTCATTATTTACACAATTGATGTAGAGGGGTCTGGCGAGACTGGTCACTGGGATGTTGAACCTGTTGACGAGAGAGGCCAAAATAAAATTTCCTGCAGAACCAGAGTCCAAGAAGGCCACTGTAGAGAAGGAGAAGGCAGAAGCAGACATCCGCACAGGCACAGTAAGACGTGGAGAAGCGGAGTAGACATCAAGGACTGTCTCACCTTTGTGCGGAGTCAGCGTACGTCTTTCCAGGCGGGGAGGACGGATAGGACAATCCCTCAGGAAGTGTTCGGTACTAGCACAGTACAGGCAGAGGTTCTCCATACGGCGTCGTGTCCTCTCTTGAGGTGTCAGGCGAGACCGGTCGACCTGCATAGCCTCCACGGCGGGAGGCACAGGAACAGATTGCAGGGGACCAGAGGAGAGAGGAGCCGAGGAGACGAAACGCCTCGTGCGAACAGAGTCCATATCTTGGCGGAGTTCCTGACGCCTTTCAGAAAAACGCATGTCAATGCGAGTGGCTAGGTGAATAAGTTCATGTAGATTAGCAGGAATTTCTCGTGCGGCCAGAACATCTTTAATGTTGCTGGATAGGCCTTTTTTGAAGGTCGCGCAGAGGGCCTCATTATTCCAGGACAATTCTGAAGCAAGTGTACGGAATTGTACGGCATACTCGCCAACGGAAGAATTACCCTGGACCAGGTTCAACAGGGCAGTCTCAGCAGAAGAGGCTCGGGCAGGTTCCTCAAAGACACTTCGGATTTCCGAGAAGAAGGAGTGTACTGAGGCAGTGACGGGGTCATTGCGGTCCCAGAGCGGTGTGGCCCATGACAGGGCTTTTCCGGACAGAAGACTGACTACGAAAGCCACCTTAGACCTTTCAGTGGGAAACAGGTCCGACATCATCTCCAGATGCAGGGAACATTGGGAAAGGAAGCCACGGCAAAACTTAGAGTCCCCATCAAACTTATCCGGCAAGGATAAGCGTATCCCAGGAGCGGCCACTCGCTGCGGAGGAGGTGCAGGAGCTGGCGGAGGAGATGACTGCTGAAGCTGTGGTAGCAACTGTTGTAGCATAACGGTCAGTTGAGACAGCTGTTGGCCTTGTTGCGCAATCTGTTGTGACTGCTGGGCGACCACCGTGGTGAGGTCAGCGACAACTGGCAGAGGAACTTCAGCGGGATCCATGGCCGGATCTACTGTCACGATGCCGGCTGGCAGGTAGTGGACCCTCTGTGCCAGAGAGGGATTGGCGTGGACCGTGCTAGTGGACCGGTTCTAAGCCACTACTGGTTTTCACCAGAGCCCGCCGCAAAGCGGGATGGTCTTGCTGCGGCGGTAGTGACCAGGTCGTATCCACTAGCAACGGCTCACCTCTCTGGCTGCTGAAGATAGGCGCGGTACAAGGGAGTAGGCAGAAGCAAGGTCGGACGTAGCAGAAGGTCGGGGCAGGCAGCAAGGATCGTAGTCAGGGGCAACGGCAGAAGGTCTGGAAACACTGGCAAGGGACACACAAGGAACGCTTTCACTGGCACTAAGGCAACAAGATCCGGCAAGGGAGTGCAAGGGAAGTGAGGTAATATAGGGAGTGCACAGGTGATAACTCTAATTGGAACCACTGCGCCAATCAGCGGCGCAGTGGCCCTTTAAATCGCAGAGACCCGGCGCGCGCGCGCCCTAGGGAGCGGGGCCGCGCGCGCCGGGACAGAACAGACGGGGAGCGAGTCAGGTAGGAGAGCCGGGGTGCGCATCGCGAGCGGGCGCTACCCGCATCGCGAATCGCATCCCGGCTAGCAGCAGGATCGCAGCGCCCCGGGTCAGAGGACGTGACCGGGGCGCTGCAGCGGAGGAGGTGAAGCGAGCGCTCCGGGGAGGAGCGGGGACCCGGAGCGCTCGGCGTAACAAGAGGCAGACACACAAAAAAATGCCACACTGCTGAGCTCAGCGATGACGGCATTCTGGTGGTGGCAACAGCATGTGTTTATTGGCGTCCCGTCTGGCTGACCCCGGGTGCCGATGCATGCTGTCTGACTTTGCCACTAGCTCCTTGCGACGACCTCCCCCTGCTTCCAACTTGTCTCCTCCTCCTCTCTATCTCCCCATCTGAACTTTCCCCCTCTTCTTCTCTTCTAGCGGGCACCCACGTGGCATCCACGGACACATCATCATCATCAACACCTTCACCGCTATCTGACACCTCAAGAAAGGAAGCAGCAGCGGGTACAACATAATCATCACACCGTACGTCCATGTGTGTAATGCTGCCTGACTTAGACATATCCCTGTTAACTACATCCTCTGGCAATAATGGTTGCGCATCACTCATGTCTTCAAACTGATGCGTAAATAACTCCTCTGACGGATCAAGTAAAGCTGCTGTGGTGCTAGTGTTGGTGGTGGTGGCAGGCAGGCAAGTGGTAGCATGAGAGGTGCCCGAAGTTAAGCTAGAGGAGGAGAAGGATGGTGCGTCAAGGTTCTGAGCGGAAGCTGTAGTAGATTGGGTGTCTTGTGATAGCCAGTCAACTAAGTCCTCAGAACTTTGGGCGTTCAGGGTATGTGGCCTCTGAACACTGGCCATTCTAGGGCCAAAGGGAATCCCAGCACCACGACGGCCCCTGCGGGGTAGCCTTCCTCGGCCTGTCATTTTTTTGGTTAAATTTGCACAAGTGTCACACCAAATGTGATTTGCACTAGGGTGACACAATTTGCCCTGCATGCAAAACAACTTGCAACTGTGATGTGTACTGACAGTGACGACTGGTTTTATTTAACAGCCAAAAAAGTTTTTTTTTTTTTTAATTTGCACAACTGTCACACCAAATGTGATTTGCACTAGTGTGAAAATGAGCAAAAAAGCTTGCCATCGGAGTTCCCCTTTTAAGCAGTGGTCCCCATCCAGGGGGCCTCCAGCTGTTGTAAAACACACGGACTGATATATTTCAGCCCTTTGAATACTGTAGTAGTTAGTTGCTCTAAAAGAAAAAAAGCTTGCCAGCGGAGTTCCCCTTTTATGCAGTGGTCCCCAACCAGGGTGCCTCCAGCTGTTGCAAAACACACGGACTGATATCTTTCAGCCCTTTGAATACTGTAGTAGTTAGTTGCTTGAAGGAAGTTAAGTTTTATACTGGAGTGCCCCTTTTAACCAACGGTTTCCTCCCAACCAGGGTGCCTCCAGCTGTTGCAAGACACACGTACTGATATCTTTCAGCCCTTTGAATACTGTAGTAGTTAGTTGCTTGAAGGAACTTAAGTTTGATTCTGGAGTACTCCTTTTAACCAGCGGTTCCCTCCCAACCAGGGTGCCTGTTGCAAGACACACGGACTGATATATTTCAGCCCTAAAAAGGGCTTTTTTGGGTGCTGTCCTTAAAGCAGATGTTACACTAGTGCTTTAGAAGTAAACTGGACCCTGAATACACCACCTAACAGCAACCTAGCTATCGCTTTCCCTATACAGCAGGAACAGCTTCTCTGACCCTCCACTTCCTAAGCCTCATATATAATGAGGGTAAAATGGCGTCCGTGCAAGAGGTAGGAGGGTCTGGAAGGGAGGGACTGCTGCTGATTGGCTGTAATGTGTCTGCTGACTCTGACTCACAGGGTCAAAGTTTACTGCAATGTTAAAGTATAGGGGGCGGATCGAATTTCACATATGTTCGCCCGGCGATGCGAACGCGAACATGCTAAATTCGCCGGGAACTGTTCGCGGGCGAACAATTCACGACATCTCTATCCAGTACTTATCAGCTGCTGTTATGATCCACAGGAATTTCTTTTATTTTTGAATTTTTTTTCTGCCTGACTAAAGGGCTATTTGCTGACACCTGTCCAGAGAAGGATAGATTTTCTATGTGGATTTGCTCCTGCTTTGGGAAATTGTTGCTGTTCTGAACAGTACCTGACATGGACAGAGGTGTCAGCAGAGAGCACTGTGGTCAGGCAAAAATTAAATTAAAAAAGAAAAGAACTTCATGTGGATCATAACAGCAGCTGATAAGTACTGGAAGGATTAATATTTTTAATAGAAGTAACTTATAAATCTGTTAACTTTCTAACACCAGTTGATTCAATTTTTTTTTCCCCAGTGGAGAACCCCTTTAAATTATAATGGCTTGAAAACTCCTGCAATAAACCTTATTTTGGCAAACAGTCATATAAGCTTCGATGAAAAGGAAAAAAAAATGTCTAAAAATAACAATTCAGTTATTATTTAAAAAAAAATATTTGGATAAATGATATGTTCTTTTTAAGCCAAGTACGCGACATATCTACTGAGCAGTCATTCGGCGATCCGACACCAGGAGGCAGGTAAGGGGACCCTCCTCGTGTCCTACAGCTGTTCGGGATGCCACGATTTCACCACGGTGGTCCCGAACAGCCCACTGAGCTAGCCGGAGGTAGTTTAGTTTCACTTTAGACGCAGCGATCAACTTTGAACGCCGTGTCTAAAGGGTTAATAGTGTGCGGCGCGCTATTAGCCACGGGTCCCAGCCGTTGTTAGAGGCTGGGCCCAACCCATTATAGAAAGGAAGTGGACTCAGAGCGTACAGGTACGATCTTGGTCCTTAACAGGTTAAACAACACAATGTAACTCCAAGTCAATCACAGATCTGTGAAATCACACTGTCCACTCAGGAAGCAGCACTGATTGACAATCAATTTCACATGCTGTTGTGCAAATGGAACAGACGGCAGGTGGAAATTATAGGCAACTAGCAAGACACCCCAATAAAGGAGTGGTTCTGCAGGTGGTGACCACAGACCCCTTCACAGTTCCTATGCTACCTGGCTGATGATTTGGTCACTTTTGATTGGTGCTTTCACTCTAGTGGTAGCATGAGATGGAGTCTACAACCCACACAAGTGGCTCAGGTAGTGCAGCTCATCCAGGATGGTACATCAATGCGAGCTGTGGCAAGAAGGTTTGCTGTGTCTGTCAGAGTAGCGTCCAGAGCATGGAGGCGCTACCAGGAGACAGGCCAGTACATCAGGAAATGCGGAGGAGGCCATAGGAGGGCAACGACCCAGCAGCAGGACCGCTAACTCCACCTTTGGGCAAGAAAGAGCAGGAGAAGCACTGCCAGAGCCCTGAAAAATGACCTCCAACAGGCCACAAATGTGCATGTGTCCACTCAAACGGTCAGAAACAGACTCCATGAGGGTGGGGGTTGTGCTTAAAGCCCCAAGATTGGCAAATTCGCCACTGGCGCCCTGTGCTCTTCAGTGACAGATGTGAAAGAGTCTGGAGACGCCGTGGAGAACGTTCTGCTGCCTGCAACATCCGCCAGCATGACCGGTTTGGCGGTGGGTCAGTAATGGTGTTGGGTGGAATATCTTTGGGGGGCCGCACAGCCCTCCATGTGCTTGTTATAGGTAGCCTGACTGCCATTAGATACCGAGATGAGATTCTCAGAACCCTTGTGATGAGACCATATACTGGTGCGGTGGGCCCTGGGTTCCTCCTAATGCAAGACAATGCAGTTCCTGCAAAAGGAAGGCATTGATGCAATGGATTGGTCTGTCCGTTCCCCAGACCTGAGTCTGATTGAGCACATCTGGGACATCATGTCTCGCTCCATCCACCAACGCCACATTGCACCACAGACTACCCAGGAGTTGGCGGATGCTTTAGTCCAGGTCTGTGAGGACATCCCTCAGGAGACCATCC